>NC_064628.1:418914852-419286519 GCF_023864275.1 Schistocerca cancellata | reverse complement strand
GGAATTACTAGGCCTACATTCTTCTGTAAGTCTGAGTGTACTTCACCTGTCTCATATATCTTGCACACCAGATAGAAGAGTTTTGTCATGGCTGGCTCTCTCAAGGCTATCCGTAATTCTGTCAGAATGTCATCTACACCTGGGGTTTGTTTTGACTTAGATACTTTAGGGCTCTGTCAAATTCTTCTCACAGTATCATATCTCCCATCCCATCTTCATCTACGTCCACTTCCCTTTCTATAATATTGCCTTCAAGTTTGTGTACTTTGTGCGGACCTTCTACATATGCCTTCCATCTTTCAGCTTTCCCTTCTTCGCTTAAGACTAGTTTTCCATGTGAGCACTTGATATTCATGTAGCTGCTTCTCTTTCCCCAAAGGACACTAATTTTCCTGTAGGTGGTATCTCTTTCTCCTAGTGACAACTGCTTCCAAAACTTTACACTTGTCCTCCAGCCAATATGGCTTAGCCATTTTGCATTTCCTGTTAATCTCATTTTTTAAACTTGTGTATTCCCTTTTGCCTCCTACATTCCCTGCATTTTTTAATTTTTTCCTTTCATCAATTAAATTCAATATCTCGTGTTATCCAAGGATTTCTACTATGCCTTATAGTTTTACTTGTTTTAATCCTCTGCTGCCTTCACTAGTTCATCTCTTAAAGCTACCCCTCTGTCTTCTACTGCATGCCTTTCCCCTGTTCTAGTCACCTGTCGCTGAATGCCCCCTCTGAACTCTGCAATTTCTTCAGTTTTATACTACAGTTTGTAAATAATAAACTGTGGTCAGAGTCCACATCTGCCCCTTGAAATGTCTTAAAATTTAAAATCTGGTTCCTAAATCTCGGTGTCTAATCTTTACATGATCAATCTGAAACCTTCCTGGTGTCTCCAGGCCTCTTCCATGTATATAACCTCTTTTATGACTCTTTAACCAACTTTGAGGTTTGCCAACAACATTGTAATTCTGTCAGAGACAGCAAAGGACCTGGAAGAGCAGCTGAACGGAATGGTCAGTGCCTTGAAGGGCAGATATAAGATAAACATCAACCTAAGCACGAGGATAATGGAATGCAGTCAAATTATATAAGACGATGCTGAGGGAACTAGATTAGGAAATGAGACACTTAAATAGTAGATGAGTTTTGCTATTTGGGCAGCAAAGTAATGATGATTGTCGACGTAGAGAGGATATGAAATGTAGACTGGCAATGGCAAGGAAAGTTTTTCTGATGAAGAGAAATTTGTTCACATTGAGTAAAGATTCAAGTGTAAGGACGACCTTTCTGAAAGTATTTGTACGGAGTGTAGACATGTGTGGCAGTGAAACATGTAGGACAAATACTTTAGACAAGAAGAGAACAGAAGCTTTCGAAATTTGGTGCTACAGAATAATGCTAAAGATTAGATGGGTAGATCAAGTAACTAAGGAAAAGGTACTTCTTAGAATTGGGGAGAAGAGGAATTTGTGGCAAAACTTCACTAGAAGGGATCAATTGGTAGCACACATTCTGAGGCATCAATTACGTATTGGAAGGAAGCGCGGAGGGTAAAAACCGTAGAGGAAGACCAAGGCATGAGTACACTAAAGAGATTCAGAAAGATGTAGGTTGCAGTAGTTACTCTGAGATGAAGAAGCTTGAACAGGATAGAGTAGCATGGAGAGCTGCATTAAACCAGTCTCTGGACTGAAGACTACAACAACAACAACAACAACAACAACAACCACCACCCCACCCCGTAAAAATTCTACCAGGCAGCTTCCTCTTTTGTTTCTCTGGCCCAGTCCATACTACTACTTTTCCTTCTCTTCCTTCACCTACTACCAAATTCCAGTCCCCCATCACAATAAAATTTTTGTCTTCTTTAACTATTTATATACACATGATAAAAAGGTGGTAAATAATAATTCCTCATGTGTTTCCTGATGACTGACTGGTCTGAACTTATAACATCAACCAAAACAGCTTGCTGTGCTGGTACTGTGAACGTCTGAAAGGAAGGAGAAACTACAGCCATAATTTCTTCTGAGGGCAGCAGCTCTACTGTATGGCAAAAATGATGATGGCACCCTCTTTGGTAAAATTTTCCAAAGGTAAAATACTCTCCCATTTGGATCTCCATTAGGGACTACTCATGAGGATGTAGTCATCTGGAGAAACTAAACTGGCATTCTATGGACTGGAGTGTGGAACCTTAGATCCTTTAATTGGGCAGGTAGGTTGGAAAATTTAAAAAGGGAAATGAATAGGTTGAAGTGGGAATTAGTGAAGTTTGGTGGCAGGAGGAACAGAACGTTTGGTCAAGTGAATATAGGGCTATAAATACAGAGTCAAATAGGGGTAATACAGGAGTAGGTTTAATAATGAATAAGCAAACAGGAATGTGGTATACAACTATGAGCAGCATAGTGAACACATTACTGTAGCCTAGATAAACACTAAGCCCATGCCTACCTCAATAGGACAAATTAATATGGCAGCATGTACGTAAGAATGCAAATACAAAATGCACTGAATATTAAGATGATGCAACGATTGATGGCATTGCCAATTCTGCACATGTTTGCATATCAGCTGTCTTAACAAATGACGTGAGAAATCACTCTAAAAAAAATTCCATTAGCTACAGGGAAGTGTGCTAGTCTATGAAAGATTTATATGTTCTTGTTGTTGTCTTCAGTCCTGAGACCGGTTTGCAAGCTTCATCATCTCACAGTATCTACTGCAACCTACATCCTTCTGAATCTGTTTAGTGTATTCACCTCTTGGTCTCCCTCTACGATTTTTACCCTCCACGCTGCCCTGCAATACTAAATTGGTGGTTATATGATCTACCCATCTAATCTTCAGCATTCTTCTGTAGCACCACATTTCGAAAGCTTCTATTCTCTTCTTGTCCAAACTAGTTACCATCCATGTTTCACTTCCATACATGGCTACACTCCATACAAATACTTTGAGAAACGACTTCCTGACACTTAAATCTATACTCAATGTGAACAAATTTCTCTTCTTCAGAAACGCTTTTCTTGCCATTGCCAGTCTACATTTGATATCCTCTCTACTTTGACCATCGTAAGTTATTTTGCTCCCCAAATAGTAAAACTCCTTTACTACTTTAAGTGTCTCATTTCCTAATCTTCTAATTCCCTCAGCATCACCGACTTAATTCGACTACATTCCATTATCCTCATTTTGCTTTTGTTGATGTTCATCTTATATCCTCCTCTCAAGACACTATCCATTCCGTTCAACTGCTCTTCCACGTCCTTTACTGTCTCTGACAGAATTACAATGTCATTGATGAAGCTCAAAGTTTTTATTTCTTCTCCACGGATTTTAAAACCTACTCCGAATTTTTCTTTTGCTTTCTTCACTGCTTGCTTAATATACAGATTGAATAACATCGGGCATAGGCTAAAACCCTGTCTCACTCCCTTCCCAACCACTGTTTCCCTTTCATGCCCCTCGACTCTCATATTGCCATCCGGTTTCTGTACAAATTGTAAATAGCCTTTCGCTCCCTGTATTTTACACCTGCCACCTTCAGAATTTGAAAGAGAGTATTCCAGTCAACATTGTCAAAAGCTTTCTCTAAGTCTACAAACGCTATAAACGTACGTTTGCCTTTCCTTAAACTAGCTTCTAAGATAAGTCGTAAGGTCAGTATTGCCTCACGTGTTCCAGTATTTCTACGGAATCCAAACTGATGTTCCCCGAGGTCGGCTTCTACTAGTTTTTCCATTCATCTGTAAAGAATTCGTGTTAGTATTTTACAGCTGTAGCTTATTAAACTGATTGTTCAGTAATTTTCACATCTGTCAACACCTGCTTTCTTTGGGATTGGAATTATTATATTCTTCTTGACGTCTGAGGGTATTTCGCCTGTTTCATACATCTTGCTCACCATATGGTAGAGTTTTGTCAGGACTGGCTCTCCCAAGGCCGTCAGTAGTTCCAATGGAATGTTGTCTACTCCGGGGGCCTTGTTTCAACTCAGGTCTTTCAGTACTCTGTCAAACTCTTCACGCAGTATCTTATCTCCCATTACATCTTCATCTACATCCTCTTCCATTTCCATAATATTGTCCTCAAGTGCATTGCCCTTGTATAGACCGTCTATATACTCCTTCCACCTTTCTGCTTTCCCTTCTTTGCTTAGAACTGGGTTTCCATCTGAGCTCTTGATGTTCATACAAGTGGTTCTCTTATCTCCAAAGGTATCTTTAATTTTCCTGTAGGCAGTATCTATCTTACCCCTAGTGAGATAAGCCTCTACATCCTTACATTTGTCCTCTAGCCATCCCTGCTTAGCCATTTTGCACTTCCTGTCGATCTCATTTTTGAGACGTTTGTATTCCTTTTTGCCTGCTTCATTTACTGCATTTTTATATTTTCTCCTTTCATCAATTAAATTCAATATTTCTTCTGTTACCCAAGGATTTCTACTAGCCCTCGTCTTTTTACCTACTTGATCCTTTGCTGCCTTCACTACTTCATCCCTCAAAGCTACCCATTCTTCTTCTACTGTATTTCTTTCCCCCATTCCTGTCAATTGTTCCCTTATGCTCTCCCTGAAACTCTGTACAACCTCTGGTTCTTTCAGTTTATCCAGGTCCCATCTCCTGAAATTCCCACCTTTTTGCAGTTTCTTCAGTTTTAATCTACAGTTCATAACCAATAGATTGTGGTCAGAGTCCACATCTGCCCCTGGAAATATCTTACAATTTAAAACCTGGTTCCTGAATCTCTCTCTTACCATTATATAATCTATCTGAAACCTGTCAGTATCTCCAGGCTTCTTCCATGTATATGAAAGATTTACACAGACATAAGAAAAATGCAAAAATTTCTCACATATTTTTTGCTACTGTGAAAGTTCTAAAGAGCAATTAAGTAAAGGTTTAGTACTTTATGATTATTAAAAGGAATTAAGATGGAAATTAATAGCTAAGAAATGCAGACTGCACTGGAACATAATGCCACAGACTTTTCATTGTAAGTAACCGAAACATCTTCACTTTAATAATTTGTTTACATCACTTAAAAATGCTGTGGAGCACAATTGCACTTAAAAATACATTGTCTCTCATCTTGTTTTGGCTGTAGAGCACCAACAGCCCCAAGAAATTTCATCAGTTGGGGAAACAAAAGATGAAAGCTAACATAAAATGTGGACTAGCCATCTGAAGGTGAACCTATCTGTTCTAAACCAGTAATGGCGCTGTTTAAATAAATAAATAAATAGCATTGTAAAAAGTGGCTGGTTGTTATCTTTTATGTAAGAATCAACCTATATATTGTACACAGCCACAGGCATAAAATGTCCGTTTTTTATTAAATAGCATTAAGAAATGTTCTTTAAGGGATTTAGGGAGCCAAGTTTTCATATACAGGGCTATTACAAATGACTGAAGCGATTTCATAAATTCACTGTAGCTCCATTCATTGATATATGGTCATGACACACTACAGATACGTAGAAAAACTCAAAGTTTTGTTTGGCTGAAGCCGCACTTCAGGTTTCTGCCGACAGTGCGCTCGAGAGCGTAGTGAGACAAAATGGCGACAGGACCCGAGAAAGCATATGTCGTGCTTCAAATGCACTCGTATCAGTCAGTCATAACAGTGCAACGACACTTCAGGACGAAGTTCAACAAAGATCCACCAACTGCTAGCAACTCCATTCGGCGATGATATGCGCATTTTAAAGCATCAACGATGCTTTCGAACTCATTGATGGGGACATGCTGCGTCGAGTGTGGGAGGAACTTGATTATTGGCTTGATGTCTGCCGAATCACTAAAGGGGCACATATCGAACATTTGTGAATGCCTAAAAAAACTTTTTGAGTTTTTGTATGTGTGTGCAAAGCATTGTGAAAAATATCTCAAATAATAAAGTTATTGTAGAGCTGTGAAATCGCTTCAATCATTTGTAATAACCCTGTACATACACATGGTATTGATCCTGATAATTGAAAAGAAACTTAGAAAATCAAAGAAAACAACTACTTTATTTCCACCTGATTTTAAAAAGTAGGTGGTTTATAGCTCTGTTAATATTATTTTAACACAACAAAGTATCATAATCCAATAACATCTCATAGGTTCTGACTGAAAACAATTCTCAATGAGAAGCGTATGAAAGCAAAGGGCTAGGATGAAATACGTTAATAATGTATGTGATATGGTGTGGTGAAGTGCATAAAGAATGTACAAAAAAGGAGTCAGGAAACAAATGTTTGTGATATCCGGGTAAAGTCAGTATGCTACGGCAAAAGCTTCTGGAGGAAAAGTTATAAGAATAAGGATACTAAGTTGTGCATACCATCTCAAAGACTTAAGATGGGTGGACATAATTTTATGTAGGTTTTCGAGAGTGAAGGATAGGTGGACTGCAGAAAGGGGATGGTGTTATCTGTGGTCAGGTGTATCTGTGGAAGGAACGGCCTATGCCTTATAATGGTTGTGGGAGGGTGAAAGGGTAGGTGAACCCAGAGGAAAGGGTAATCAAAGCCTTGGTTAAGGTGCACCCATGTAAGAAATGTGCACCCATGTAAGAAATGACCTGCACAGTTTTTTTTTTTTTTTTTTTTTGTATAGTGGTAAGGAAAGGGACACCTGTGTCACAAAGATGACAATGTTGGTAAGTTTACTCCTTAAGGTAAAATAAAACTTATCCCTGTTTCTACCGCAATAAATTTGAGAAACTAGTAATGTCAAATAGCATGTTTTAAAGAGAGCACAAAGCTAATTACCTTGGAGCAAAGCAAATGAAATCATGGTTCAGCCTGATGCAATAATAGATTGTTTTTACATATACAACAAGCCCTGGATGAAATAAATATCTATTAGCATGTTGAACTAGGCATGTTAAGAAGGAAATTAGAAACAAGACTCTTTGTACTTTAATTAACTGAGAATGTGTGCTAAATACTTACATAAAATGGAAAGGCAAGCTATAAGGCTTAACCCTGATAAACTGAAATATTAGTGAGTGAAAATGACTCAACTGAGAAATACACTCACCCATTTGATATATATAATACCCTCCATAAGTTAGGAAACATACTGCATATTACAACGGAGCAAGATGGGGGTGATCTACACAAGTTATTGGTTAGAATACAGAATAGCATTCACAAATAATGAACAATCGTGACACTTACTGTATTGTACAGATAATTACTGTACATATATGTACATACTAGTACTACTCAGTTTTATACAAACTGACTTTACCTGGCTGAGCAGTTCAACTAAACACATAATGCAGTTCCAGCAGATGGCACAACTGTGTTGCAGAAGTACACAGTTTGTAGTTCTGTCCAGTTCTAGTTCCATTTGTATGAGGGTAGGACACACTGCAAAAGGAATTGAAAACGGCCCTAGAGTGCCAGATTCCTTATGATTCATGGATAAAGAAGCTATACAGTCTGGCAAATGTCAAAAAAATTTAAGATTTCCATGAGCAGGAATTGTCAAGACCAAGCACTGGCATCTAGATACAGGCTCCTACGATGACTGTCCGTGAACTGGCTGCTGAACTAAACACAAATACACCAGTGAGCCAATAGTGAGATGGTGCCTAGCAGAAAACAACCTCCAGGATTATGTAGCAGCAACAAAATCATTGTTGTACCCGGTCAATAAGAAAAAAAAAGGGTTCAGTGAGCTACGACACACCAGGAGTGGACAGCAGAGGATTGGAAGAGAGTCATATTCACTGATGAATCCAAGTTTGAACATTTGGAATAAATGCCATCAACATGTACACCACTTACCCCGTGAATGCTTGAATCTTCACTGGATTATTCCAACTGAAGCATGGAAGAGGTTCTGTGATGGTATGGGGATCTTTTGGAGGGAATAAAGTTGGGGCTTTGGTGAAAGTAGATGGAAAAATGAACCAAAAGGATTACCATGCCATCCTCTAGTGATATGCTAATACATCTGATTTGTGTCAGATTGGAAAAGGGCTTGTTTTGCAACAAAACAATGTCCTGAAATGTACATCTAGCTTGTGTCAGAACTGTGTGAAGTCTGCAGAGGTTCAGAAAACTTTGAAAAACTTGGAATGACCTCCGCAGTCCCCTGATTGTAACCCAATTGAACTACCATGGCATGAGTTGGACATAAGGATCTGAAAAATGGGATTCACGTGGGACATACTTTAAAGTCCTGAAGCAATAACAGAGACTAGTTACAAGGCAAAATTTACCCATTACATGCTGAGAATACACAAGGCAGTGATTAAAGCAAAGGGTGGCTATTTTAAAGAATCTAAAACTTAACACTTGCATTTACCTGTGTATTGTTTGAGTGTAATAAACATTTAGAAGACAATAAAATGCAATTTTATAATGCATTTCCTATCCATTGTCCATAATTACTTGGTGTTTCAAGCTTATGGGAGACAGTGTGTTGTAAAATGAAGTTTTTTCTTATGAGAGTTTAAGTTGAAGAACGACCTTTTAATGAAACCTGCAGATTGGAAAATGGTTGTAATTACTTACATAAGTTGAGCTTCACAAAATCTTTAGCCTAAGTGGAGGAATCTAAAGTGTAACATGAGTTTATCTTGTCTAACATGTTCCACTATTATCATCTCAGGCCAATGAAAGATGCTCGTGAAAGTAGAAAATGTATTTTAGGTAGTTTGTAGGTAGCAAACATGCAACTGTGTGTGCTTTACAGAGTGGAACTAAGCAACAGGTCCACAACTTCCAAGGAAATACAAATGGCAACGGTCTAGATTGAAAAAGGTGATTCTTATTACAACAGATCAATTGTGAAGTGAGAACTTAATCGTAACCTGTAGGATTTTGAGTAGGGTACCCCCCCTCTCAAGGCACAACTAGTGAAGGAAGTAGTTGAGCTTTTCAAGGTCTGGGTGATAATGGATGATCAGAGGAGTGCTGGTCACAGGGCTGCCACAAGTTTCCCCAAGCGAAATTCCCTGATATTTCTCCGATTTCTAGACACGTTTAAGTATTTGACCCTGACAAATTTTGATATACCAAGGTTAAGTAAAGACATAAGTTAACAGAAAACTTCAAGGACTTCTGTATTTCTAAATGTGTGAGCAAGAATCTGAAGTACTAACACTAAAATCTTTTGTAATGAGCTGTTTTTAGTTGGAGTAAGCAAGCCAAGTGGTATATATGTTTCATTAAGAGCACTGCTGTTATTTTATTTCAATAAAATGAAATATTTGGTGAAAAATTTAAAATACCTTCACTGATTTCAGAAATAACCTTAAAAAAAAGTAGGCCTTTTGAAAGAAGTGTGACAGGGAAGAGTTGTGTAAACCAACACTACAGGTGACCGCCAATAAAATGTTGGTTCTACTAGGTTTGTTATTGTCAGTTATTACCCACTGTGTTATGTCTATTATTTTACAGGAACTGTATGGTTTTTCTTTCAAGACATGCATGAGCACATAGCGTACAAACTGCCAGTGACTGCCGCAATTTTCTTCTCCTTATTGTCCATACTTTCTAATGTATAAACTACTTTTGAAGTGCCACAATGCAGTACAATAAATAAAATGTCTATAAAACACTGCACTATACTATGTATATGGGGTGTTCAAAAAGAAATGAGCCGGAAGCATAACTACAGAAACCGGTACCTGTATGTTAGAAGTATTGACCTGGCTGTTGAGACACTTGTCTCACTGTGACACAAGGCGGTGAATGGCTGTCTCATAAAATTCCAGGGATTGCGATGTTAACCAGTTCTGCATGTACAGGTGGACGTCATCGTCCATGGTAAATCGTTTGCCTCTCAAAGCCTTTTTAAGGGACCCAAAATGGCATAATCACAGGGAGATAGGTCCGGACTGTATGGAGGGGGCCGAGAACCTCCTATTTGAATTTCTGCAGGAGTGCCGTGACTGTGTTGGCCTTATGAGGCTTTGCATTGGCGTGGAGCAGATTGACCCCACAGGTGAGATTGCCTGGTAGTTTTGATTTGATTACCTGGCAAAGGGTAGTCAAGGTTGGTGAGTAGTGCTGGGCATTCACTGTTGTCCCATGCTACAGGAAGTGAATCAGAAGGGGGCGACCTTGGTTCCCTTAAAAAGGCTCTGAGGGGCAAATGATCGATCTCGGATGATGACATCCAGCTGTGTGGAACTGGTCAACATCACAGCCTCGGGAATTTTATGAGACAACCATTCACCGCCTTCTGTCACAGTGGGACAAGTGTCTCAACAGCCAGGTTCAATACTTCTAATATACAGGTACTGGTTTCTGTAATTATGCCTGTGGTTTGTTTCTTTTTGAATGTCCCTTACACTTGCAGTGAGACAGTTGCAATTCCTGAAATCCACTACCTCGCTCTGGCCCTGGCCTCTGGACTGCCGAGGAGCACTGCAGTCCTGGATCAATAGATAAACCATGAAAGTCCACCACATTACACCACACACAAGGAGACCTGGCCTGCAGGCAGATAGGTGAGGCTAGATCCAGGCAGAGCCTTCACTTTAGTGGGAAACGATGGCCTGTGATTTTGGCTCGCCATGGAAGTCCACTCCTGAGGGCAGCTATTCATGTGTTACAGACACCATGTTGATGAAATCAATCCATGCTACGGATAACTTGCGCAAATACTCTGAGAATCAATACTAATGAGGATAGGTAGCAAATCACTGTAAAGATGATTGCCGAGTCACAGACAGGGACATAGAAAAGACAATCGTACTCTGAAAAATATTTAGCCACAGCCTTTGTCCAAAAACGAGAGTGCACGCGCACGCGCGCGCGCGCACACACGCACACACACACACACACACACACACACACACACACACACACACACACACACACACACACACACTATCACTGTCTCCGGCCACTGCATCAACAGTCTCTGAGAATCAGATCCAAAAAAACCACTCCTCACACCTCCCTGTCCCTCTTCAGCAGCTGCTAGGCTAGCAGCAAGAAGTGGTGGCAGCACTGACTGCAAGCTGAGGGGAGTGGTACAAAGAGGAGAAGCAGTGAGAATGAGGGAGTAGGGAAGCGGTGCACATACTAGGTTGCGGCCAGCCAGCGACTATGCATGACATTTCAGTAAACAAACCATTTCATTTACTGAGACAAAAACCAGATTTTTTCAGTGTTTTTTTCAAATTTCCCTGACACATCTGAAATTCCCCGATTTCCAGAACTTGTGGCAAGCCCGGGTCAGTGGCTGGTTAACAGCTTGACGGGTGTCAGAGAAGGAGATGGCATGGGAACTCAGTTTGTGGTTAAGCTGTATAAGACACTGGCTGTCAATAAAGGCTATGGTGAGGTTATCCATATATTTCGACAGCTCCTGCTTTCCACTGCAGATGTGACGTTCATGGGTGCTAAGGCTGTACGGAAGATACTTACTGACACAGAAAGGGTGACAGCTGTCAAAGTGAAGCTGCTGTTGACGGTTGGTGCACTTGATATTGAATAGATTGATTTTGATATTGAACAGATTTATTTGTGGCCTCTCACACCATCCTGCTATGCCTCCTGTCCTCGTGAATCCTTCCCTGCCTCCTTCCCACCTCCATCTACCCATGCAATTGCCCTCAACAATTGATAACTGTCAATCTTGCCATGGATGTTGGTTTTAGCATTTGGGTGCCTGTGTGAGAATGTGTGTACTCTTGCTACAGAAAGAGCAAGAGCTTCAAAGCTAGTGTGAATACTGTATTCTTTTGAGTGCTTCTATGTGCCACACAGTAGACAAATTAGAACTATGTTAAAAACCTTACCCAGCAACATCTGCCCTTTCTTCATCACCACTACTGGCAGCAACATCTGATTCCGGCTCCATTTTAACTGAGTTTTCTTCTTCCTCTTCTTCTATCTCATCATCTTCCTCATCGTCATCATCATCGTCATCTTCTTCATCATCCATTACTTCATCATCATCTTCGTCATCATCATCGTCATCATTTTCTTCATCATCAACTGCTTCCTCATCTTCATCTTCCTCCTCTTCAGCATCTTCATCTTCTTCTATGTCATCATCCTCATCCTCCTCTTCATCATCTTCCATTTCCTCCTCCTCTTCCTGTTCCCGCATATCGACATCTTGTTGCTGCTGAACCTGAAGTTGTGGGCGTCGTTGCTCCTGCTGTTGTTGCTGCTGTTGTTCTGCTACTTTGACTCGCTTGGCATCCTCATTCACTTCTGTGACCATAGCATTTTCCTCGGGTCTTTTCAAGGAACCATACTTCTGCTTTAACCAAGATTCCATTAAGGCAGCACTCGCACCTAGTTTAGGGCGACTGAAACATACATAACCCACACTATATAATATAAAATAGAACATGCACATCACCAAATTTACAATGTTGTGGATTACAAGTCAACAAATGAAAACTTAATGATGGATTCATTACTTGCTTACCTGTCCTGGGTAGTTCATATACAGAAAGTGAATGCTTAAGAATACTTAGTAACAGGTTTTTCCCCATAATGATTATATATTCAAGCACACTTGATTATCAGCTCTGCAAATACACATCCATTATTTTCTCTATAAATGAAACATTTTGTTTGCATAATGGATTGCCATGAACAATATCTGCATTCTGATAACTGCCATCCCTTCTGCACCAAAAAGTCACTTATACAGTATATAGTGTGGACACTGCTGGACCCAGAAGCCCCACATCAATCTCTACCCCTGCCCACTCGTCATTCAGCATGCACTTCCTGTTCCTCAGTTTTCCTCTTCATCTTAATCTCGTACTCTACGTCGTCATATTGTCAGCACAAAACTCTCTGTCTGTAACCAGGAATGAGCTCACAGGTGCCACAGTCCTATCTTGGACATCTGCTGCCTTGACCTCCCATCAGCCACCCTTCCCCAACCCTCCTCCTCATCCCCTATCCTTTCTCCTCTCACCAACTACACCCGACACAACCCCTCACCACAGTCAAACTATGTAGACAACCAGGACAATGTAGTTGTTCTGGTGTGTGTGTGTGTGTGTGTGTGTGTGTGTGTGTGTGTGTTTTGGAGGGGGAGTGGGGCAGCGTCACATACTCTACAGCTCTGAAAACCCATTGACCCAAAAGCTAGCATGTTCTAAATCTTTTTTATGGGCCCTTCAATTACTGAGGGAATAGTATATTCCTGTATTGACGACTGATGAGATGTGTTTGTGGGAGATGGATGAGGAAGGAAACAGGTCATGTCCTTTCCACAGAAACAATCCTGACATTTGCCTTAAGCCATTTAGGGAAATCTTGAGAAAACTAAATTTTGAAGGCTGGTAGGGGAATTTGAGTCACTGTCCTGAATGAGAGCCCAGTATCTTTGCTCATTTAGAGAATATCATCTCAATAACCATATTACCAGAACACCTTTTACACCAGCTGAAATCCTGATGGTCCCCCATAGAATCAAAGGCACAGGGGAATTATCTGAGAGATAGGAGGATTTCTGGAATAATCTCTTCTTGGTCTCCTTAATAAGTTTGAGGCATCTGGCCGAACTACTCAAAATGCTAAGAGGTTCTCTGCAGTTGGACTGCATTCGAATCCATCATGTGTAACTCATTTTCTTCCAACTGTAGCACACTACGCCTGGTTCCACCATGATACAGTGTAATATCACCCCTGTCTCAGCTGGAATGTAACATAATTCATTGCTTCAATGTAGTGTTATTGTAGATTTTTTTGTTTATATCCTTTGCCATCGATTAGAGACTCACTTGAGCAAAATGAATCTCTGTCGCCAGGCCATTTTCACTTGTTACAAATGAAAGAAAATAGATTACTTTCTCTCATATGGTAGTTGTGGTATTGAGTGGACACAGACTGAAGAGTTGCTCACATGTGTATTTGTTTGAGTTACAAATAAACATAAGTATTATTATTTGCATTGCCTGCATAATTTCACCACCTTAACTTATCATTCAATCCAATTATATGTTCAAGATTTTCCACAGTAGCCACCTTGGCACACAAGAAAGCAAAAAAAGAATGGAAGAAAGAGAAAATTTTTATATTAGAGCCAGTGGTCTCTGTAGTCGTCCTGAAGGATTTCAAATACATACACGAGAGATGTAATGGATCATATCTGTAATGTGATCCAACCATCTGGATACTGTGCCCACTATCCGTTTAGCATTGCACAATCTACTGAATGCACTAAGACTGGGATGTTGTCACTAGAGTGAAAATTGTTGGATACTCTAACAATAGGCAGTGTCAAAGAAGGGAAACAAAACAGTGAGAAACCAATGGTGGAAAACTATCTTGTACCAGTGGTTTAGAACATGCACTGATTCATGTTCAGAATGCATAGTTCTTTTTTCATTATTACACTGTCTTTTCTATCACAGTGGCGTGCAGTGGCAGAGGTCCACACACACAAAGAAAGAAATGAATGGTCAAGGAATTGGGAGGAAGTGGGTGTCTGATGAGGCTGTTGAGAATCTCCTGGCCTAGGGCTTTAGGAGATGGACGGTCACTAGCTTATAAGGCACAAGCACTGTAACATTAACTGCTTGCAAGATGGAGAAGAGGCAAGGAGGTGTATATGTCTCTGATAAATATGACTTCTCCTCTCAACACTTCCACACAATGAGTTCATCTTTGTTGGGCCTACAAACCCTTTGCACAAAGGCATCACATTGTTAACTCCTGCTTTTATTATTAAGGAATCTGAAATTTCATTTAAAAACTTGGCTCCTGTCACTGTGTCACACCATGTATGTTTAACTGGTCCCCTTGTGATTTTCTTTTATTCATTAAATTACCATTTTAAGCTATCCAGGACATTCCAATGAATTTATGATCACTATCCGTTTTGCATGTAGGGTACCAATTATACAGATGAGCCATTTCTAGTAAGTACAGACTTCAGCAGAGAACAGCGCAGTGGGGTGTGTACCAACTACTGTGGGTAACTGACTAGAATTATCCAACCCAAAAGTGTCTGCTGGGTATAAACACAGTACAAGGTGTTTCAAAAAGAACTTTACAACTTTAAATATTTAAATAAATTTATTGAAAGAAGATATAGAGATGGGTTTAGAGTTACTTTGTAGGGAAACACAAAAGTTTTTTTTTTACCTTAAATAAAGATGTAGTATGTGGCTTCCATTGGTAATCATGCACACATCCCATTGGAGGACAATTTCTTCCCAAGTTTGCTGTAGCATTACAGATGTAAATTGCACAGTGGTAAGTTCAGATAGAGAAGCTGGCATAGGAGGTACAAACACTATATCCTTGATGAATCCCCCCAAAAAAACGTCAAGTGCCGTCAAGTCTGGGGAACAAAGAGGCCATGCAATTGGCACATCATGGCCAATCCATTGACCTGAAAAGTGGTCAAGGAGAAAATACCAGACGTCAGCCAGGTAGTGGGGTGGTGCACCATCTTGCATTAAGTAAACATTTCGTTCTTCGTCGTCCACATCGATCTGTGGTATCAAAAATTGTTGTAACATATCCAGGTACACTATCCCGTTGACGGTTGTCTCGTGGGAAAAAAGGGGCTGTACACTTTGTTCTTGCTCAAAGCAGCAAAAACGTTCAGTTTAGGGCTATCGTGAACATGTTGCAATGTTCGATCCGACAGTTATTTGTGTTAACCTTGCCACTTAAATGAAAAGCTGATTTTGTCCAAGAAATGTTCATCCTCATGTAATTTATTCAACATACCTGCACAAAAGTTCTTGCAAGCAATTTTATCAGTGTCTTCTGCATGGTTTCAAATGCAAACAGTTTCTCAACACATGCCAAACACTTGTATGTGGGATTTGCAGTTCGCGAGATGCACAATGGGTCGATTTAGTAGGGCTGTTGACAAACTGTTGTCTCAATCGCTCAATGATGCCTTCAGATGAGCTTTGATGACCCGATGATTTCTCATGTCTTACTGAGAACCCTGTTTCTACAAAACATTTATGCCACTCATAATTGTAGGAGAATCTTTAGCGTACTTGGTACAGAAATTACGCTGAACTGTTGTTGCTGGCTTTGATTCTTCAAACCAAAACACACAGCAAGCGCACTCTGGTCCAGTGAAGGCAGCCATCTCTAACGCAACTGCCGCTAGCGCTCCTTATGTTGCGCTTCGGCAATAGCAAACTACACGATACAAAACTTGATGTATTTCCCTAAAAATTGACACAAAAGTGACCTCTGTAGGTACTATGAATTAATTTATATGAATTTTCAAAGTTGTAAAGTTCTTTTTGAAACACCCTGTACACTCTCCTTTCAAAGAAGGGAGTGTACAGTCCAGTTTTCTATCAATGGCATGGTCATTAGCCTAAGCTATTTGTCAGTCAGACACAGAAGAGGAAATAATTAGCCACGGTCTATTCACAGGAACCACCCTAGTGTACGTTTTCAGTGGTACAGTTAAACTGTGGAAAATCTAATCATGGATGGCTGGATGGGGATTTATTCAAGGGTTTAATCCTCATGAACAATATCCAGTCTTTTAACATTTCATCACCTCACTGGGTTGTCTTTCTGGACACAACAGGAGGCGGGTAAGCCAAGCTATGAACATGTTCATTGGACAGCATTCTTAATTTGAAGTGAAATGACCTGTTTTAATAACATGGAATGCTCCACTGCTTCATGAAACATGATCTACATAGGTGTCACAAAAGTGGAGCCAGCTCTACAGTTTAATCGATATAGTGTAAGAGCTACTCCATTAGACTCAAGAGTCCTTTTTTACAAATGACTGGTTGGCTTTTGAGTTTACAGTTACCTGACAAGCTGTTTCACTGATGATTAAAAGTGCAAATGGGACCTGATCAACTCTATAGGAACTCACGTGATACCACAAAAAGTACAGCTTAATTAAAAAATGAAAAAACAAATGAACAGATGAATTTGATACAGTAAGTAGCTACTATAATGCTCTATTTTATGATATCTTCTCATTATTTATTTACATTCAACACCTATCTAAGTAATAATTATTTAAGCATCAGTACAATAATAATCCAAGGACAGTTAAAAAAAATTGAATAGGCTGCTGATTTTTTAGTGCATAGTATTAACATTCAGAATCAGTCCTGTACAAAAATAAAGACATGTTGACACAGTTCCAAGTGCATACGTTAACAATTTGACAGGTTTTAAGATGCACTACTGCAGTGTACACTTTCTAAGAAATAAACAAGACTGCCATAACAGATAAGCAGAAGTTTAATATTGAATTCCTCTGATGCACCCAGAGGTTTATGCGACTGTCATGTTATCTATAAAGTAACTGTAATTTCCCCACTCTATATACCACTGAAGGCAGAAAAAAATGTTTGTGGATAGTAACTTCACTTTCATGCATGAATTATTCCACTTATAAGTAGAAGTTTACCAACTAAGCTGTGTAAGGAGAAGTTATGCCTAAGTGAAGAGAATTCAGTTTCTGTCAACTCTTGGCGTGATATGACAATGAAAGTAAATAATTTTGAAAGTAAAAACCGATAAGCATCAGATGCTACATAACATTAGAGAACAAAGTTTGTACAGACAGAAACTCTCACTGTAAAGACGGACATCCAAGCCTTATTAAATTATTAAAGTTCACAAACACACGACTGCACTTACTTAGGATCAATAGGCTTCATGCACTCATCATCTTTATTACGTGAATTATTCACAATATTTGATACAGGATGATAAGCAAGCAACTTTGGGGCTTTCAACAATGCCACAGCATCAATTGGCGCCTTTCCCGCTACATCAAGCCACATCTGTGTAAATATAAAATTTATGGTAAATTTTTCACAAAATTATGATCAACAGATACACTACAAAAAATATTTCAACAAGGGTTAATAAAGTAACACTAAACAAATCATAGCAGATAATGAATACTGATATACACAAACAGACACAACTCAATCACAACTAGTCTGCAAACACATTCAGTAATAGTGGGTAGGAAGAATTGACAAGTTTTGGAGGGGAAAAAAAGCATTATAATTCATTGGGATATTTCTGTGGTTCTCAGAAATCCACCTGATAGTATGTTTAGTTTTGAAATTTATTTTATTTTTCCCAGTGGACTGCTTTGGATGACTAATTCAAACCTGACCATCTGGGGCGAATGTCTAAGATTAAAGCTGGGAATAACTGCAATTTATATTGTCAAAGTATATCTAACCCTAGATCTAGGAGTCTTGCATGTATAGTGACACTACACATATTGTGATGTGTTAAGACGAAACTTATTCCACAGGCTATCGAAAATGACTATCAAGTTGAAACTGGTATAGCCACAGCACGAGTTTTGGCTATAAGAAACTTTAAATTTTAGGAAAAGTTACTAACTGCTGACAGAAAATTAGCCACATTTTTATAATTTGCATTTTTGAGATGGGACATCACAGCATCAAAAGCCCTCATATACACAACAGAGGTGGTTCATGATTTTTTTTTTTTTTGGTGTTTAGTCTGAGAATGGAAAGAGAGACACCCACCAAACTTCGTAAATTTTTTCAAAGTATTTCCCTGACTGTAGATACACCACTGCCACCAGTGAGAGTTTTCCAATTCTTTGGATCAGGATAGACATAGGCTGCTATCATGACCACTACACAAAAGTATATGGTAATTAACTTCCGATATTTATTCTCTCCTTGGTGTTCTTTATTGCATTTACACAAATAATAACTACTACTTCATGTGGGTGGTAGGAGAGGTAACCTGTCAATGTTCTTACAGTCCTATGCTATGAAGAAAGATGAGTATCACTACATTGTTATGGAGAAACATCACATTCCCGGACAACATATTCCATGTTTTTTCTTTCTAATAAAATTTTGTATGACGCTATATGGGAGGAAGATGGGGAGGGGGGGAAGGGGGAGAGAAGAAAGACAGTTAAGAGTTTAATGTCTCATTAACATGGAAAGGATAAATTGCTACTCACCTTGAAGATGACCCACTGAGTTGCAGACAGGTACAATGAAAAGTATCTTACACATTGTATCTTTTGGTCAAATCCTTCTTCAGCAAACAAAACACACACATTCATTCACACACGCAAGCACACGAGGCCACTACCACCAGCACCTCTGACTCTGACCAGCCCTGTGCGCATGATGGGTGCTTGCTTATATGAATGAATGTGTGTGTGTGTGTGTGTGTGTGTGTGTGTGTGTGTGTGTGTGGAGGAGGGGGGGGGGGACAACCTATTCTATTTCATAATGACACATCAATAATTATCACATGTGTGTAATAGTCTCTAGCAGGAAATGCTTTGATGAGCAGTTTCTGAAGACAAAATTTAGAATTTCGACCTTTTTCATTATCTTCTAGCTTGGCACAATAATGATTATGCAGCATCTGATACATAACTTTGTCACATTAGGACCAAAATTTTATTTGACCCTTTAGCAACTACAATTTGATCATGGTGTCAATGAGTTTTTCCACTAAAACACAAGTAGTTAAGATGCCTTCAAGTTCTGACACTATCAATCATCTAAAGAGTACATGTTATACCATCAAACTAACACCTCAGCAACTACAATTTAGTCGTGGTTACAAAATATATGGATTGACAAAAAATACAGTTTCTTACACAAAAATTTATAATTCTAAGCTCAAACCTGAGTAAAGAAACCCTTTCAGTTAATATTTATGGAGAAAAGGAAATACTTTCTGCTTACCTCAATGGCTTCATCATTCTCCAAAACAACTGGGATCCTGTGATGTATGTATTTGAAATCATCATTTGGTGTGGTCGTGAAGACAGAACAACTGTATACTTTATCACCCTGTAGGATTGAAACTCTATTTTCAATGCAGTACAAAATTTAGAACAGAACTCCTAAAAAATATGGCATAACAATAACATTTGCAAATTTCAACACCAGCCAATATTACCCAATTATATTGCTGTTTACAGAGAAAGGTTTCCACCATCTAGTACATAGTACGTAATTTTGACACTTCAGTCTCTAGATGGTTTTAGTGAGAATACCAATGCGTAGGGACAGGCAAATTTCACAATAACGCTAACAAGAAATTATTGGTTTTCAACGAAATAACACAAAATCTGTACTTTTTCAAGATTTCACAAAATTTGTAATTTTGCTATATAAAAATGTCATAAACCTGAGGAAGGCAGTTTATTAATATTTGTAACTGACAGTTACTGAATGTTAAAATTGCATTTTGTATTCAAATTTTCAAGGTTGAGGTTTGTGTATAATCTTAAAAATAACACTTCATTTTCCATCTGACAAACTTTGATGTTACAACGAAAATAACATCAAATTTGGGGGAAAAAAATCACTGATTGTAGCAAAATATAACATTGAATTTAGCAAAGAACCTCAAACTTGGTCAAAAATAACACCAAATTTGGCCAAAACATTACAAGGAATGCAGCACATAAAGTTACACTGAATTTGGCCAAAAAAACACCAAATTTGGAAAAAAACAATGAATTTGGAAAAAACAATGAATTTGGCAAAAGTTACAAAGAATTTTGGAAAAATAACACAAATCTAGTAAATAATAACACTGAATTTGACAGAAAATCACACCAAATTTGCCAAAACAACACAGACTTTGGCCATTAAATAAAATGATTTTTTCCTGTCCCTACAAATGTGTATCTTGTATGCAATTAACAGTCACAAAGAATGGATAGACTAGCCACAGCCTGTGCATTAAACAAAACTGATATATTTCGGATCTGATGTGGTTACTGAGATAAGAAACTATCACTATGCTATCAGAAAGGTCATAATACAATAAGACTGCCTGTTAAATGTTAGTGGTCAGGCGTAACGCATAACAACATTTTGTAAAGTATCTTATATTTAAGAAGGGCTTGTTATTTCCCATTTTGGTAACAAAAGAAGAGTGAAATACTAGCATGGAAATATATTTATTCTGACATTACTATAATTCTTTTGCAGTTAATACATTTCAGACAACAAAATAACCAATATTTTGTGTGGAGAAAGATCCTAGACAGCTGTCAGCACTGCTGCCAGGTTTCAAGTATGAAGTGCAAAAGACTACCATCAGTACTGCGTGAAAGCTTAAGTCACCGATAACTGTGGAAACACTGAGGTGTTGCATAGAAAAATAAACATCACATTACACAGTTGGTCAAGGTAGGGCAAGTGAAGCAGCTGCAGAAAGCCCACTTGACAGTCATGGATCTTCTCTAATGGTACAGACAAGAGGCTTCAAATACGCTGAAAAATCTAAGGGAGGGTACTGACAACATTATTGAAAGGAAAGAGTGCTACTCACTGTACAGCAGTGACAGCCACAACAGAAAGGCTGCTAAGCAAGTAAGCTTTCGATTAGAAGACCATCTTCTAAATTGATCAACATACACTTATTTGCTTAGCAGTCTTTTTGTTGTACCTGTCCGTCACTCAACATCTCCACTATATGGCGAGAAGCAATATTTTCATAATAATAATAATAATAATAATAACAATAATAATATCATTACTCCAGCCTAGATTTACCACTGTTTAGGTGAAGGTACTACATGATATTGACACTCTGAATTTTAGGATCCAAAATTAGACGATTATTCATAACACTTATTACCTCAGGAGACACCCAGATATTGTAAAGTCCTGCTAGGGCCAAAAGCTTTGGTCCTTTCCAGCCTCCTTCTGCAGTCCACTCAAGATTCCATGTTTTCCTGTCATATATATCAATCTGCATTAAATAGAGAGATGTATTATAAAACTACAGAGCCACTGTCATAAATCATAAATAAATCTGAACAACACATTCTGTTCCATTAGCTGTAATTTTAAAATTATAAATTTAATTAAACATATAATATCAAAAAAGATAATCATGTCTCCAACGTACATGGAGCTACTGACAGTAAAAAATAGAACCTCAAGGGTGACAAATGAATATTTACATTACAGTTACTTTCTACAGATGACAAACATGTAGATAGATAGAGAGAGAGAGAGAGAGAGAGAGAGAGAGAGAGAGAGAGAGAGAGAATACCGCCTCCTGACACAAACGTGAAATAACGAGACAAGGAAGGAGTATCAAGGAAAAATATACTAACATTATAACGTTTCAGAATTAATGTGTGTTTCAGAACTTGGTGCATGCAGATTCTGACATAGTTTTCTGAACTAGTAAGGGACTGTGAGAAGAACTTTTACAGGGTGTACAAATGGACAAGAAAAAAAAAGTTTCTCAGATTTTTCCTGGATTTCCCAGTTAAAAATACACTTCTTTCCATATGGAAATATACTATAACACTGGTGAAAGTAAATTTTTTTCTGTGTTAAGTGACAATATACTTTCCCTTGGAGCTGTAAAACTTATCAGTTCTTTGAACGGTGAAGGTTCTATGCACTGGCATAGAACTTCCCAGCACATGCACTGCACATTTTCGCATTACGGAAGTATAAACAAGTATTCCAATAAATACAGTACGGTAACTTCCAAAGCACTAAAATCAAGATTGTGATGCACTTTTGTCAGTCAATAATAGCTCAAGTTACGTGATCTCACCAACCAATAACAGCAGAGATTCAGAGCCTAGGACATGTGATGTAGTTAGTCAATAGCAACGGCACTGTTTAGTAGTGCGGTCACACAAATAGAAAAAAGTTAATGGATTAAATTAATATATGAACAGTACAGGTACAAGAAAAGCTAAGCTTTCACGTATAACATTGGTCATCAAAAATTTTTCGCCCTTGTGCAAACTTCTGATTACTTATTACCCAGAGGGGCCACCTTTCTACATGGTGCAATATGAGGAAGCTTATAAATAAGGCCTTCATTCCACACAATGTTGAAGGCAGTAGTTAGATCAACAAATTCTACAGATGTTTTCAGCTTCATTTGGTCTCCTGCCTCTATTAACGATGAAAGAGAGAATACTTGGTCGCAGCAGCTACACCCTGGTTTGAAGCCTACATAATTAACTATAATATGCTATAAGCTAGCATTGCTTATTCTGTTATATATCAGCCAATCAAAAAGCTTTTAACAGCAGCTAAGAAGACCGTTAGCTTTCTACCTTGTTTCTGGGTTTGCCGTGTTTCAAAACAGAGATTTTCTTTGCCTTCTTGAACTACAATGGAAGCTGACCGGTAAACAGGATGTTGATGAATAATTCTGCTATCCATTACTTAGCACATCCTTTTGTATGGATCAGGAGTTCTGGGTGTATACCATCAAATCCCTGTGCCGTAATATGTTTGAGGTGCTTCAGTTTGGTGTCAATGTCTGAAACTGTTAAGTGACAAGCACATTCTGATGAGGGAGATGCCGTCTCTCTTTCACAAAGTTGCCGTTTAGTATGTCTGGTAAGTTTCTCATTGAAGGGATTCCTCATGCAATAATGATGTGGGTAGTGACCTGCTCAGGTGTTACTTCTGGATGTTTTCTGCGTACTGGTACACTTCCTCCCAATATCCTCAGGAGTCTCCACGCATTAGGGAAACCTAATGTTGGAAGTTAAAGGTCACGGGGAAAAAAATGAGAAGAAGAAGAGTGCAAGGTAAGTGTTTAACATTCCATTGATTGTAAGGTTTTTAAAGAAGGAGCACAATTTCAGTTTCGCGAAGGTTAATGAAACAATTTGGTTGTGCCCTTTTCAAAGGGATCATTCCAGAATTTGTCTTACACAATTTGGGAAAAACTAATGATAGACTACGTCTGGATGGCTGAACAGGGATTTGTGCTGCTCCTTCCTGCACAAGTCCTGTGTCTTACCACTGCACTGCTTTGCTTGGTAAAAGAAGGGGAAAGGGAAAAACCCAGAGTGTCTGTAGTCTGGGCCACACAGTAATTTTTAGTAGTTGACTCAGTTACAACACCGGTGTGTTTTGTCTTTACACACAAACTCTAGAAGTCCCATTACAGAGTATAGTGAAATGTATCGTTACTGCCTGGTTGTCACAATATTCTTTCAAAAAGAAGAGGAATGAGCATGTACTGTAAAATGAAACTTATCTTACAATGGGCAATCAAAATGTTTCTGTTCGAAGGCTGTACAGTCCAGAATCGGTATGCCAATCAGACAAAATTGCTGTGAGCTTGGAGGCAATCATCCTACTGAAACACCAGGATGAAGATACCTGTGTGGTAAAACACTGTGTCCTGCTGCATGAAGGAGGGTTAATGGCTTGCTGCACATCCATCTGGGAAGTCTCCTCCCAATGCTCTCGAATGCATCCGAAAAAGTTTTTATAATCAAGATCCAAAGTTTCACATGGACTCCACAAGTTGTCAGAAGTCCCCTGAGGAAATATTGAGCCATGTTGCCTCTAGAGCCATCCATAATTGTGAAAGTGTTGCTAGTGCAGCATCTTGTGCACAAACTGACCTCTCAATTATGTCCTGTAAATGATCAATGGGATTCGTGTTGGACAATCTCCGTGGCCAAATCATTTGCCTGAATTGTCCAGAATGTTCTGGCAAGGCGCATCGCAAACAATGGTGGCCTGGTGACATGGCACACAGAAATTCCAGTGTTGAACGGCTACAAATGGTCTCCAGGTAGCTGAACAAAACCATTTCCAGTCAACAATCATTTCAGTTAGACCAGAGGACCCAGTCTACTCCATGTAAATGCAGCCCACACCATTAAGAAGCCACCATCAGCTTGCACAGTGTCTTGTTGACAACTTGGGTCCATGGTTTCTTGAGGTCTGCGTCACACTCTAACCCTATCATCAAATCTTACCAATCGAAATCGGGACTCATCCGACCTGGACAAGGTTTCCAGTAGACTATGGTCCAACCAATATGATCACGAGTCCAGGAGATGCATCGCAGGTGATGTCATGCTGTTAGCAAAGGCACTCACATCTGTTGTCTGCTGCCATAGCCCATTAATGCCAAATTTCGCGACACTGTCCTAACAGATATGAACATCATAAGTGCCACATTGGTTTCCGTGATTATTTCATGTGTGTCGCTTGTCTGTTAGCACTGACAATGCTACACAAATGCCAGTGCTCATGGTCGTTGAGTGAAGGCCATTGGCCACTGCGTCATCTGTGGTGAGAGGTAATGTCTGAAATTCGGTATTCTCAACACATCCACTCACTCTTGACACTGTGAATCTCAGACTATTGAAGTCTAACAATTTCTGAAATGGGACATCTCACGTGTATAGCTCCAACTAATATCCAGTGTTCAAAGTCTGTTAATTCCAATCATGCAGCCATGATCTTGTAGGGAACCTTTTCACATGACACACCTGTGTACAAATGACAGTTCTGCCAATCCAGTCCCCCTTTACATACCGCCATCTGTGTATGTGCAAATCGCTATCCCATAACTTTTCTAACCTCAGTGTATGCAAACAATCTACCTCTAAATATAACATGACACTCAGTTTTGTCAGCAACAAATCTGTACTCACTGAAAATAAGACAGCACAACTTATTCCCCAAAGAGTCACTGACACCCTAAATAGTTTGGAATAGTGGTTTGAGATAAGTGGATTAAAATTAAACATGAAAAAACAAACTAACAATTTAAAACCAAGCAATCCAATTCAAGTAATTTCTAGATAACCCATAAAAATCAGGAACTTATGGAAGCAGACTCTGGCAAATTCCTGGTATTTCTAGAAAAAAATTATCCTGGTCTTCTCATATGAACTACTTGGCAACCTAGCAAAATAGTATTGCATTCACAAAGACAATATTGTCCTACACAACTGACACTGACACTAAGAAAGTTGTGTACACAGCTGTTTTGAATCCATAGTAAGATGTGGAAAAATCCTTTTGGGGAATGCAAGTAGCGTAAATAGGATATTATTACTTCAAAAATTTGTTATTAATAAATTTGTAATATAAGCCCTGAAATTCATCCCGACCTTTATTCAGGGATCTAAATATTTTAACTATTCCTTGTATTTACATATATGAGCTGTTTATCCACGGCATTCCAGAATTATTTACAGAAAACCATTTTCAATAGTTGTATGACAAGAAAAGAAGATAATTTCATTTTACCATCTCACAGACAAACTTCACTCTCAGACTGCACAACACATGGCTATGAAAATAACAATAAATTGAAAGTGAAAAAAGTGTGGAACTAGGTTTACTGAAGGTAAAATTGTATGCTATGCTAGTGCACATAGTTTAACATATCACTTTGATGAAGTGATGTGTTGAACAAGTATTTTTTGAACCAACAAATGATGATTGCCACAGTAAAAAGTTTATTTTCGTAATGTATAAGATAATCTACAACTTGGATGTATGTTTTATTTATGCATATGTATCATGAGATAAATGGATGCAGCTTATCTTCAAGCCGGGGGCGCAGATGGACATCATATCACATTCAAGGTACCTGCTGGTCAGGCAATATATTCTGCATCATCGGTGCCTACCTTGAAGATATGGTGTACACCATAGAGGAAGAGTGGCCATGACAATGCTTATGATGTCACAGGGACAAGAACTTGCGATGTACATACATTAAATTGAAATCTGTTACTTAGGACAGAACGTTTTTGGTCTTTGATCAATGTTTTTGCGACATTCCACATGATGTAACAACTTTGTAACACTCAGTTACTATAAACAAGAGTACAACATATGAGATGTCCTAGGTGAGAAGACTCGTATTTATTTTGAGAGTTGGGTGTTGGATCTGTACTCTTAACCTCCAGCAGTAAATGCAACACATCTAGAACAGAAATTCAATCAGAAGAGGTTAGTGAATGTGCTGAAAGAGTAAGGTGAGCAAGATTAAATAACCGGAAGTCGTAGCTCCTGATCATACTTTACTTAGCCATTCAATATCATCGTAAAGAACCAGTGCCACAGAAAAAAAATACGGCTGGGAGTAAATAAAATTTATGAAGAACAACAAGAATAGTGAACACAAAATTGAAATTTTAAACATAATTGATTAACACAAAATTATGTAGCTTTGTGGGTGTTGATATCTGTTGTCAACAGTAATGTAGGTCAACAGCTCATACTACACTACAGTGCAGCGCCAAATCAATTGCTAATACTGCAAATCATGAATTCTGAAGAAGTATGGGCAGTCGATGAATCGTTATTAAATCCTTTGACTAAAATTACAAAGGCAAAGAGAGTAGTTAGTCCACAAATCTGAAGATTTCAACCATGACTACAGAGGACTTCAAGCAGTCATGGATCATAGCTGGGGCATGTCGATCGACAATGGTGGCAGTATCAAAGGCGCATTCATAGTCTGTGATGCGGCTCCCTATACACCGATCTAGCTTCCTGTTGATGCCTATGCATAACAAGATTCTGTGTGAGCTGTGTACAACCCATTTACTGGTTTCCAAAAATTTTTTGCGTGTGTTGGTATGTGTTGTAGGGTAAACTAAACTGATTTTGAAACCAGAGTTTGTTGGTGTAGCACAGCAGTGCACCTAGCCTTGTTACAATTTTAAATTGAGATCAATTAGATACATGTTACTGTAGACCCTGCATACCAGTTGCAATGAAAAAACTGAATTCAGATATCCCAGGGTGGTTTAAAGCATTTAGTGAACAACTGGACAATGATACAAAAAATACCAAAATCCTACCTGGTAAGATCCCATATTGATGGACTATACTCAAGAACCACTGGACAAGTGCCTTATAAGCCACTTCCTCCATGGATGGCCTACGTTACCTACCTATGAACCTCAGTCTGGCACCTGCTTTAGCTACAGTTTGTTTTATGTGGTCGGATTGCTCTGGATGCTTTATTTTCATACCTATGCACAATATGTTACATTTCTTTACGTTTAGGGTCAGTCAGTCATTCTGCAAAAGGGTAATGTCTTTCAGTATTGCTACTAAGTTACAGACAATGACATCATCTGCAAACAGTCTGATAAAGCATCTGACACTTTCTACTAAATCAATATACATTGTAAACAGTAATGGTCTTATCACAAATCCTTGGATTACTCTGGAAATTACCTTTACATCTGTCAATTTTTAACCATTAAGAGTGGGGTGTTGAATTCTATCTGCAAGGAATTCTTGAGTCAATAAGCTCATATTTTTTTCACTAAACTGCATTGTGGGATGGTGTCTAATGCCTTCCAGAAGTCAAGGAATGCGGCACCAACCTGAGTGTCATTGCCTACAGCACTTTAAATCATGGGTCGAAATATAGCGAGCCGAGTTTTGCAAGATCTCCATTTGCAGATTCCATGTTGACTTTTGTAGAGGAGCTTTTCATTCTCCAGAAACAACATAATTCTTGAGCACAAAACATGTTCCATAATTTACAACAGATTGACATCAACAATATAGGTCTGTAATTGTGTGCATCTGTCCTACAGCCCTCCTTGAAACAGACTTGTTTCCAATCGCTAGGTACCATTCACTATTTCACAAATTTCTGGTAAAACTGCTGGTAGCAAGGTAGCAAATTCTTACAAATAATCTTTGTAGAATCTTTTAGATATCTCATCTAGTTCTCATCTACTTCCCAGTACCAAGTTACAGTAGTTGCTTTCTTTCTGTGATCAATTATCTCAATAACTGCCCTTTCGACATTCGTATGATGGTTGAAAGGAGGGACTGTATTAAGAATTTCTGTAGTGAAACAATTTCAGAAGATTGAATTCATTATTTCAGCCCTCTCTCTGTTATCCTCTGTTTTGGGCCAATATGTGTCCTGAATGAATGAACAGATGATTTCAAACCGCTTACTGATATTATGTACGAGAAAAGCCTCTTACGATTCTTACTCAGATTGGTTGACAAAATGTTACTTTCAAAGTCTTTGAACACTTCTCTCATTGCTACCCTTATGCTCAGTTTCGCTTCCTTGCTTTTGTTTGACAGCTAAGCTTTGACTTCTCTTGAATCTGAGATGAAGCTCATTTTGTTTATGCAGCACAGTTAGAAAACTACAGTGGGTCTTTCCCATACTTTAAGAACTTGCTTGGAACATACTTGTCCAAGGCATATTGAACGGTGTTTTCGAATTTTTTTCATTTGTGCTCCACATCTTTGCCCTCACTGAATATTTGTTGCTGAGTACTCAGATACTCTGTAATTTGTTTCCTGTCACTCCTGCTATGCAAAAGTATGTTCCTGCCTTTCATAACATTCCATGTAAAACATAGTCACAGCTGCTATCATAGCCTTAGGATCACTGATGTCTTCCTCTGTATTAACTGATTTGACAAGTTCAGATCTGTTTGTTGCTAGATCTAAGACATTACCTTCATGACTTGGTTGTTTGCTAAAAGTAATTTTTTGACTAGACATTCAGAATAACGTGACAAACCTTTGTCTTTGGAACCAGTTTTGACAACATGACTTTCCCAACCTGCACCTGGTGCACTGATGTCAACCCATTTTTAGATATGTGCAGACAATGTCTACAAAGTTATTTCCACATATATACAGAGGGCATGGCTTGTATAATTAACAAACAATTTACCCTTTACATAACCATACACTGATCATACATAATAATTTTTAAGAAAAAAGTTACTAAAAATATACATCCTCATGTATACACTAATAATACTTTCAACAAACTTACTCTGTCACATATTTTTTCTCGACAATCATCCATTTATAAGCTCCAACATCAAACTTGATAATAACTCCATTTACAAACCATTCATCTTTCATATAAATATTCTGCATCAGAGATAGAGAGAACATAAATTTGTTCTGGTATCGCTAATGCAAATGTTCTTATGAATATATCTTACAGCATGCACAAGATATTTATCAACACATTGTATTTGCCTCATGTAGATTAAATGGTTTCTGGAGCCATTCACTATGAAATGATCTTGCAAATTTAAGTTTTTGTGGCAGATGAGTAAATTAGTTGTCCGTCAAGTTTTCCAACAGCTGTTCAAAGCACTCAGTGACACAATCTATAATGAAAATGTATGAATAATAGAACTGAAACTTCCTGGAAGATTAAAACTGTGTGCCCGGCCGAGACTCGAACTCGGGACCTTTGCCTTTTGCGGGCAAGTGATCTACCATCTGAGCTACCCAAGCATGACTCATGACCCACCCTCACAGCTTCAATAATTCTGCCAGTACTTCGTCTCCTACCTTCTAAACTTAACCGAAGCTCTTCTGCGAACTTTGCAGGACTAGCACTCATTCTGGAAACATCCCCCAGGCTGTGGCTCAGCCATGTCACCACAATATCCTGTTTTCCAGGAGTGCTAGTTCTGCAAGGATATAAGTAACATGAGATGATATGGAAGTTGAATGCCACATGCAATATTGTTCCATAACTGTGCAGAAGATAAGACAGGCCAAACATTCAATAGGGAAATCAAGCAAGTACTATAAACCAGTGTCAGCACCATAACCTTGCTAGCCCGAAACCCTACAACCATCACAGTATCTGTCATAGTTAGAAATCGCGTGGTCTTCATGAGGTTGCTCTGTGTGCTTGACCATCCAGCAGAAGCATTTATCTCAAACAGGCACAGCATGGCTCAAATCACCATGACAAGATCTACAAAAAGTTGGGTAGTGTCCTGTTCGCAGATGAATCACAGCTTACCCTTGAGAGAAGGTCTTAGAGTACATTGATCTGCTATGTCACTGGGACACATTACAACCATGCCATATTATGGCGAGGGACTGATACAACAGTGCCATGGTAACTGGGGTGGCATCATGTTAATAGCAGACAATTTTCTATGGCATATGCCTGGCCTGTAGTTTTTTCTCTTTCCTCCCCTTCCTTCTTCACATAAAGACATTGAGAGTCTGAATATGAATGCAGAAGTATGGAACATTATAGACCAAATAAATGCACCACTAACACTTCCACAGCCGAACAATGATTATCTCCATAGGGTGCTTGTTCAGCAATAGGAGGCACTGCCACAAGGCACACTGAGCAGCCTATTTTACAGTATGGTGAACTGTTGTACACCCTATACAGCTGTACAAAGGTATCTAACACTGTGTGTGTTCCAGCTTAACGTCAAGTGCTGGCACAATGATCAAGAACGGAAGAGCAGAGAGGGCTGTGAGACTGTCAGCCAATAGTATGCTGACGGACCCCTCTCCTGGATGACACAAAGACAGGAGCAACCTCTACCCGAAGAGAATATAAGCGCCGCGTTGCCTAGCTGCTGCCCGAGTTGAAGAAGAGCCATCCTCTGAATGCCACAGCAGTGACTTATGAACTGTGTTGTTTTGCTTGCATTGGAATTGTATATCCTGAAGGACACTGATTATTTGCATGTCACCATTTGCTTGCAACACACCTGTGAATATGCAAAGTTAAGTATTGTAATTTATCTTTGTTGTGGGTTGGCAGGAGAGCCAACACCGGTTTACAAGAGGAAGCCGAAAGGCACGCGTTTTAGCTCACACAGGCTGGTGTGAGGTATGATTACAGTATCAATAGTAACTGGTACTGGCGCCTTGCTAGGTCGTAGCAAATGACGTAGCTGAATGCTATGCTAACTATCATCTCGGCAAATGAGAGCGTATTTTGTCAGTGAACCATCGCTAGCAAAGTCGGTTGTACCACTGGGGCGAGTGCTAGGAAGTCTCTCTAGACCTGCCGTGTGGCGGCGCTCGGTCTGCAATCACTGATAGTGGCGACACGCAGGTCCGACGTATACTAACGGACCGCGGCCGATTTAAAGGCTACCACCTAGCAAGTGTGGTGTCTGGTGGTGACACCACAATCTTACTGTAGTAAACACCATTAATACAATTTGCTTGAATTGTTGTCTAGCAATCCGAAAAAGCAGGTTACCTAAGCACCCTATATTATACGAGTGGGCAGAACACAACAGTATGTCTCTGGCAAAGAAACATCATGTATGTTCTGTACTAGCCACCTTGTGTAATACTTCTCATTCCACAATGGTGCCGGGAAACATTTCGGTGTCCATAATAATTGACTAATTTTGTTCAGGAGTCTTCAAGATACCTCACCTTATTAGTGTGACTGTGTTTTACACCTGGAAATGTGTGATGCAGTACCAGAAATCCCTGTGTCACTCCAGTTCTGCACATAATTCCATTTATATCTTTACAAGAAGTTGATTTTTGCAATCAAATGTTAATTTACTTTTTCACATTTCATTTACCATGTTTACCTTCATATCAATAGACGCACAAATCTACATTTGGACAACTGCAGGATGCTTCTTTCATGCAACTTTCTTATCAACTGCGAAAGTTTGCAGATGAAATTCCTGCTTTTCAAATTATTATACTAAAACTCTAATTTCCACTTCATTTAAGGCATTATATGTAAATTAAAAAAAAAAAAAAACCTGGGAAAATCTCTATTCAGTCCGTTTTTGAATGCAGCTCTTGGTGCTTCAAAATTACACTTACATGAAATCATTTTCACAAACTTTAAAATATTCTGATTCACACATCAACCATTCATTAGCAACTACTATAAGTGAAATACAAACCCCAAGTGACTGTGGCATGTAGATAAAATATGGCTGTTTACCACGGCCTCCCTCCTCTTTCTTCCATTCATAAAAACCATCACAAAGAACTACACAACGATTACTCTGTTTGAAGACTGGGAGGTACAATTTTGATAGGAAGAGATTATCATCACGGATGTTATGAGTTGTCAGACCATGTGTTCTGTAGTCACCCTGAAAAGAACAGACAGACCAAAGTGAATTAATTCATTAGGGGGGAAAAAAAATCATTTGTCTCTGTAGGAATGGACTACACATTTCTATGGACAGCTGGAGAGGCAATACTGGAACTACTTAACAATTTTATTAACTTTAAGTTCCGTAAAATCATTCCTGCATAAATGGTGATAGCAGAACTCACAAACTACCCCACTACCAGAAACTTCCTGCCAGATTAAAACTGAGTTATCAGACTGGGACTAAAGCATTTGCCTTTCTCAGGCAAATGCTATTTTGACTGAGCTATCCAACCATGACTCATGAACCACCCTTACAGCCTCAAACTGTTACTACCACATTCTCGAAACTATTCTATAGGCAATACAACTAGATATCAGTTAAATAATACATGAAGGTTCTGGATGATGCTGCTGCTGCTGATGATGATGACTGGTTTGTGGGGCGCTCAATGGCGCAGTCATCAGCGTCCGTACGAAGTTGGAATTTTTACACAGTCCAATCTAGCCACTGTCACAAATTATGATGATGACAACACAAACACCCAATCCCCAGGCATAAAAAATCCCAAATCTGGCCGGGAATCGAAGCCGGGAAGGTTCTGGAGTGGGTAGTGGTTGGAATGCTTTATTTACAAGAAAAATGACAAGTTGCATCATGGTTTGGAGTTCACATTAAACTGTGGATCCCCCATATAACTAGCTACATGGGTCAGTTCAAAAGTCAGAGGAAGGTAAGGGATACCATATGCATTAGAAGCATGCTACAATTTCTATTCGACAAGGTTACTGTTTACTTTACACCCATCCAGCTACAAGCTAAATCCAACAGCCAGAAATGAGCCTCCCTGTCAAAAACTTTTTTTAAGTACATGAGAGTATGCTAAATCTGTCACAAGAGTTAGAGTTTTTAATTACAAGTGCTTTACTTCAAACATGAAGTACTGGATTTCATTATTTCTGTCTGAACCTTACAGTCATGAAAAGACATGAAGACTGTACTTTGCATTTAAACTGTTTGTAAATACATCTTGTGTTTCATGTAACCCCAATAGTTTGAAAAATTGTAATGGCAGCTAAAACTTATTTTATGAAACTACTGTAACATGCTGTGATATGTGTAGTACTGTTGTGAATCACAGGAAAAACAACATTAGCATTTGACAGAGAACTGGAAATAGAGAGCCAATGCAGTAAATCTATACCTAATACAATTGCTATGTTCAAGGGTTAACTGGGCAACATGATTTCTCCTTTCCTCCTTTCATTTTTCAGACAATATTGATCTACATGTTTCAGATATTATTAATAATGAAAAGCAATATGTATCTCAGAGCTTTAAGTGGTTCACTGAACAACATGAGTAAATGCCAAACGAACACATGGAACAAAAAATTACTTGCCCCTATGAGAAATCTTGCTAACAGAGAGTAAACAATCTCTCGCCTTCATAATGGCATCACTTCAGAGATAACAATAGTGTATAAATTCTCCGGATATACTGCATCTCAATGAAGCCACTCACTGACTATCAAATTGTGGGAATGGCAATTGCTACATTTCATTGCCAGGCATTCTTACAATGCGTGAAGTCCACAGGGAAGACTTCCACACAATCGCAGTCTCCTTAATGACACACAGTTTGTTGTGTATAATGTTATACCACTCCGTCTCCCAAAGCTGAAAAACCTTGCGGCCTAAGACAGAACGCAGGTCAGTTTCAGAGATGCCCATCTCCAGGAGCGGTTTCCACGTATCCTGTTTGGCCAGCCTGTCAGCAAGTTCGTTGGCTGGGATTCCGATGTGTCCTGGGGTCCACACAAACACAACAAACTGGGTTGGTTGGTTTAAAAGGAGGGGTGGGGGGTGGGGGGGGGGGAGGAGGGACCAAACAGCTAGGTCATCGGTCCCATGTTCCGAATAAAACAATGCCACGAGGCTGAGAATAAAACAAGCAAGACTGACGACAAAATGGAGAGAAAAGAAAAATCACAAGAACGATGGAAGGGCAACAAACACTTTAGTGGAAAAAAGGTGAGAAGAAAACCACAGAAATGCAAGAAACAGGTAGAAGAGATTAAAACGACAAAACAGATTACCATGCCTGGTTGACCACGAGAATAAAAAGGAGAAGCCAGCCATTCTGCAACACATTAAAACCTCTACCCTAAAAGCACTAGGGTGGAGGACACAGAGGGACAAAGGACATGCGCTAAAATTTAGATCAAATGATAAAACCCACCCTCACAAATAAAATGTAAAACTACATCAGCCGATGAGGTGTTGTCAGATAAAATTAGTGGCAACGAGTCCGGTAACCGAAGATTTCATTGCAGGGCAGTGCACCAGAATATGGGCCACTGTCAACCGGGCACTGCATCGACACTGAGACAGGTCTTTACAGTGCAGGAGGTAGCCGTGGGTTGCCCAAGTGTGGGCAATGCGGAGCTGGCAGAGAACCACAGAATCCCAGTGAGAGGTCCACATGGAGGACTGCCACACATCCAGTCTCCTTAATGGCATGCAGTTTGTTGTGCATACTGAGACTATGCCATTCCATCTCCCAAAGCCGAAAAACCTGGCGATGTAAAAACGAACACAGGCCAGTTATTGGGATGCCGATCTCCACAAGCGGTTTCTGTGTACCCTCTTTGGCCAGCCTGTCAGCAAGTTCGTTGCTTGGGATTCCGACGTGACCTGGGGTCCACACAAACACCACTGAATGACCCGACCATTCCAGGACATAGAAGGACTCCTGGATGGTCGCTACCAAAGGATGACGAGGGTAGCACTGGTCGATAGCTTGTAGGCTGCTCCAGCTTGTAGGCTGCTCAAGGAGTTAGTACACCGAAGAAACGACTCTCCAGGGCATGAACGGATGTTCTCAGGAGCACGAGATATAGCCACCAGCTCTGCAGTGAAAACACTACCACCATCAGTCATGGAATGCTGTTCAATATGTCCTCCATGGACATACACGAAGCCGACGCTACCTTCAGCCATTGAGCCGTCGGTGTAAATCACTTCATGGCCTCGGTACATGTCAAGAATCGAGATGAAGTGACAGCAGAGAGCCACAAGGTGAACTGAGTCCTTTGGGCCATGTGAAAGGTCCAGGCGAAGCCGTGGCCTAGGTGTACACCATGGAGGTGTACATGATTGGACCTTGAGTATAGGTGGTAACGGCAAGGACTCCAGTTCAGATATACGGGATCGGATGCGAACTGCAACTGGAAAGCCCTGACCTGGGCCGCCGATGCAGGTGATGAACCGCCTTGGGTGGGAAACGGAGACTGTAATTTGGATGAACAGGAGAACTACAAACGTGTGCAACATAACTTGCGAGCAGTTGTGCACCACTGAGTGTGCCGCCGAACCATAAACCAGACTCCCATACGCCGAACCATAAACCAGACTCCCATAGTCAAAGCAGGATTGAACAAGGGCTCTGTATTGCTGCAGCAGCATGGAGTGATCAGCACCTCAATTGGTGTTGCTCAGGCAGTGGAGGGCATTGAAGTGCTGCCAGCACTTCCGCTTAAGCTGACGAAGGTGAGGAAGCCAAGTCAACTGGGTGTCGAAAACCAGTCCTAAAAATCGATATGTCTCCACCACCATGAGGGGATCGTCAGTAAGGTAAAGTTCTGGTTCCGGATGAACGATATGACGCCAACAGAAGTGCGTAACACACCACTTTGTGGCCGAAAACTGAAAGCCATGTTCTAGGGCCCATGACTGTGCCTTGTGGCTGGCTCCCTGTAGGTGCCGCTCAGCAACACCAGTAGTGGTGGAGCAGTACGAAATGCAGAAGTCGTCTGCATACAAAGAGGGTGAAACGAACGATCCTACAGCTGCTGCTAGACCTTTAATGGCCACTAAAAATAGAGATACACTCAATACAGAGCCTAGCGGGAGACCATTCTCCTGGATATGGGTGGGAATTATGGGAGGCACCAACTTGGACATGGAAAGTACGAAGCGAAAGTAAATTCTGGATAAAAATTGGGAGCTGGCCTCAGATACCCCACTTGTATTATGTGGCAAGGATACAATGTTGCCAGGTGGTGTCATACAAATTTTTGTGAATCAAAAAAGACGGCAACAAGGCTTTGGCACCTGGATAACACTGTTCCGATGGCAGACTCAAGGGCTGCAAGATTATCAGTGGTAGAGCGAGCCAAGCGGAAGCCCCCCCTGGCACAGAGCCAGTAGGCCACGTCACTCCACGACCCAACCCAACCGCCGACACACCATACATTCCAGCAGCTTACAAAGAATGTTGGTGAGGCTGATGGGCTGACAGCTATCCACATCAAGCGGGTTTTTGCCGAGTTTGAGCACTGGTATGATGGTGCTCTCCCACCAGTGCGAAGGAAGGACGCCATGGCACCAGATCTGGTTGAAGATCATGAGGAGATGTCGCTTGTAGTCAGATGAGAGATGTTTTATCATCTGACTGTGGATCCAATTGGGCTCAGGAGCTGTGATGATGATGATGATGATGTTTGGTTTGTGGGGCGCTCAACTGCGTGGTTATCAGCGCCCGTACAATTACCCAATCTTTGCTCAGTCCAATTTCGCCACTTTCCTGGATGATGATGAAATGATGAGGACAACACAAACACCCAGTCATCTCGAGGCAGGTGAAAATCCCTGACCCCGCCGGGAATCAAACCCGGGACCCCGTGCTCGGGAAGCGAGAACGCTACCACGAGACCACGAGCGGCGGACACCCAGGAGCTGTGTCAGGGCAATGTGCAATGGCACTCAGGAGCTCCCACTCTGTAAATGTGGTGTTATAGGGTTCACTGTGGCATGTAGTGAACAAGAGGACTTTAGCTTCCAACTACCATTTGAGAGGGCAAAAGACTGGGGAGTAATTCTCTGATGCAGAGGCATGAGCATAGTGCTCAGCAAAGTGCTCGGCAATCGCGTTTGTGTCGGTAGATAACACACCATTTATGTTAACACCGGGGACACCTGTTGGGGTCTGGTACCCAAAACCTCATTTGATTTTTGCCAAGAACTGGGAAGGTGACGTACGGCATCCAATGGTCGAGACATACCTCTCCCGACACTCCTGTTTCTGCCTTTTGATAATATGGCGAACGCAGGCAAGGAGCCGTTTAAAGGCTATGAGGTGCCCCAGGGAAGGGTGCCACTTATGCCGCTGCAGAGCTCGCTGACACTCCTTAATTGCCTCAGTGTCTTCCGGCGACCACCAAGGGACTGTCTTTCACTGGGGGCACACTAAAGAACGAGGGGCTGCGTTATCTGCTGCAGAAATGATTGTTTTAGTTACCTGCTCAACCAAGCTCATCTGGGCAACCATCCATGGTCCTGACGCCGGGGCAGTGACAGGAAGATGGGGCAAGTGATCACTACCACACAGGTCGTCATGTGCTTTCCAGTGGATAGATGGGAGAAGGCCAGGACTGCAAACCGAGAGACCAATGGCCGAATATATGCCATGTGCCACACTGAAATGTGTGGCGGTCCCATTATTTAAGAGGCAGAGGTTGAACTGAGACCGTAAAGTTACGACATCTCTGCCTCGGCCAGTAAGAACTGTGCCACCCCAAAAGGGGCTATTAGCGTTAAAATCTCCCAAAAGTAGGAAAGGTTTAGGGAGTTAATCAATCAGTGCAGCAAATGCATTCAGGGGTACTGCACCATCTGGAGGACGATATATGTTGCAGATAGTTATTTCCTGCATCATCCTTGCCCTGACAGTCACAGCTTTAAGAGGGATTTGAAGGGGCACAGGTTCACTGCATACCGAGTTCAGGGCATAGACGCAAGCTCCACCTGACACGCTATTATAGTTGTTACGGTTCCTGTAATATCCCTTATAGCCATGGAGGGCAGGGTCCGCATTGCCGGGAACCAGTTTCCTGGAGGGTAATGCAGAAAGCAGGTGTAAAGCTTAACAGTTGCTGTAGCTCAGCCAGGTGGTGGAAAAAACCACTGCAATTCCACCGGAGGATGACGTATCGTGAGGCTGGGAAGGCACGAAGCGCGCAAGGAGGCAGGTTATGCCTCAGTGTCACCTGCTGCTTCCAACTGAGTATCTGTAGCCATTTCTATGGTGGATGAGGCATCAGTGAGATCCAGGTCCGCAGGGGACACTGAGATCTCCACTGCATCCTCAGATGCAGAACTGCAGAACTGATAGGGAGTGGTGGTGTTGGAGCCACCAGAGGGTCCTGTTTCTTAGCAGTCTTCTTCTTAGTTTGCTTGCTGGGAAGATTTCTCCAAGAAGGAAGACCGTGAAGCTCTTTGTTGTGCAGCTTTTGGCTCCTTGAGCCACTGGTGAGTGTCCGCCCTGGCTTTAGTGGAGACCTTGGAAGAGAGGGGCCCAAGGGGCTCCGCACAAGAGGAGCAGGAGGACTGAGGGGGGGGGGGGGGGCCTTGCTCCCGGAGTAGGTGCTTTGGGAGCAACAGAGGAAGATTTGCCTCCTACCACCAAGGGAGCGGATGTATTCTGGTGGCCCGGAGGGCCCACTGTTCGTGGCACAGAGTGAGGGATCACTGGCACTTGGGACGGTGATGGTGATGTAGCTGCAGCATATGTCAATGTCAACCACATGGGGGTAATATTTCAAATTTAGGTTTGGCGTCTGTAGAAGTCAACTGGTCTAATGTCTTGTACTCCATAATTTTCTGGTCCTTCCTTTAAGGCAGTCTGGCGAGCAGGGGGAGTGGTGCTCTCCACAGTTGGTACAAATGGAAGGTGGTGCACATGGAATATCTGGGTGCAGTGGACGTCTACAGTCTCGACATGTGGCACAGGAAGTGCAGCGGGAAGACTTGCCCAAACTTCCAGCGCTTAAAGCACCGCATAGGGGGAGGGATGTATGGTTTAATGTCACAGCGCTAAACCATCACCTTGAGCTTTTCAGGCAATGAATCACCCTCAAAGGCCAAGATGAAGGTACCGGTAGCAACCCTGTTGTCTTTGGGTCCCCTGTAAACGCGCTGGATGAAATGAGCACCCCATCATTTTAAGTTGGCGTGGAGGTCGTCGCCAGACTGCAAGAGGAGGTCACAATGGAAAATAATCCCCTGGACCATGTTGAGGCTTTTATGGGGAGTGACAAACAGGAATACCATCCAACTTGTCACAGGTGAGTAACGCTCGGGATTGGGCTGGGGATGCTGTCTGAATCAAAGCTGCGCCGTTTCGCATCTTGGACAGCACCGTCACTTCTCCTCAAGGTGCTCAACGAAAAATTGAGGCTTCGTCAATAGAAAAGAGTCCCCAGCGGTTCAGCTAAAGACTAAAAACCGAGGCGAATATGGCTCTCTCCTTTCTGTAGCTCTACGTTCCTCCTATTGTATAGCAAGGGAGGGAAACTATTTAGGGTCATACCTTTCAGCCTTGTATTCTATCTTGCCCTTCTTAGAGACTGCTCGTGCCGTACGGTCACCACCAAGAGATGGCTTAAGTCCACTTCATTGTGGGTTATCCGCCCTGATGCCAACCACTCTGATCAGGGGCTTTCCCCACAGGTGCCACCCAGCCACAGCAAAAGCCAACTGGCATGATGGCCATTGTCAGGAGTCCTGATGCTCCAGGAAGGCAGGCATCTACTTCTTGGCATACGTGGGGAGTTTACAGCTCAGGCATCAGCAGTGCGATACCTGTGTTGTCAGGGGGCTACCACCAAATGGGTACATGATGGCCCCACCACAGTGGACTGGCTACCGTGCTGGATATTGGGTGCAGAGAAATCCAATATTGTCATGGGGGCAAAAGAGGACAGGAGAAAACTCTTGTACCAAGCGCTGCGGGTTTCGAATCTGTGCCAGACGGTGTGGAACTCTATGACTACTAGAGGTCTCTATAGCAGTTGCACCATAAGCTGTGGCTGCGCGCACTCCTGGACCCGAGTCTAATGTGAGGGCGCCACTGTCGAACACGTGGTCCCAGTGGCCAATAGCAACATATCCTGTCGTGTATTTAGGCTGCTGCCTCTCACTCAGCAAGGCAGTCTGGTATTCGCATTGAGTCTGTTGAGATCTCGCTGACAGACATCGTGTTTACTCTGCGTGTGCTTACTTCCCATTTACGAGTGCACGTTTTTTTGATTTTGTGAGGTTATCTCTTGTGACCCTATTGCTTAATACTTTGTTCTTGATCTTGATGCCTTGATCAGTTGTCTATCATCATTCTTGTCCTTCCATTCCTGTTTGTCCGTCTTGTTTGTTCGCGGGCTGCTCCCGTTCGGTACCGCTGTGTTTTCATTAGCGGCAACCCCGTGACCGTTCCTGTTGCAGTTACATCACAATGGAAGATGACGTATCCCGGAAAGTGTCCTCACCCAAATACTTGATTTGCAGGTGGAGATGCGAAGCCATGGCAAGAGATTCAGGAGATTGAATCTAAGAGCACTTGTGCACCACGTAAGGCATCCTTCCCTGTATGGCTTGCACTTCTGTAGAATTTTGAAAGTGGCAGGCCAAACCATAGAATGGGACCTGAACTCATAGGGCTGAAAAGTGTGAGACTCCTTTTAGTCACCTCTTACGACAGGCTGGAATACCTCGGGCCTATTCTAACCCCCAGACCCGCAGGGGGGAACAAATTGGGAATTACTATAATTTTTAGCAATGTTTGAAGGCCATGCGAAGTGCTGAATATTCCAGCACACTTATCTCATAGGAATGTGATTACAATGCCAGCCACTAAGACGACTGGATACATTTGACTCCTGAAGAACAAGAGATTGGCTGACGGTGGTCCGTAGGGAGGGGGAAAAAAAAGAAAAAAAGAGTTTTAGAGTAAGCACAGAAGTGTCAAAATGTTTATGAAACTTTAAAGAAAAAGTATGTAAATACATAAGCAAATAAATGTAGTGACAGAAAAAACCTGTTGATACAAATGAAATATAATCACAGTCGAGTTTCAATTTGAAGTTATAATCAATTATATACATAAAATTTGTTTCTACATGAGCAAACGACTCCGAGATTCCATCGTGACAAGTGAGCTACAAAATAGCTTCCAAATCTGCAGGCAGTGCCAGGCTGTATTGAAAGTGAACATTAAAAAACATATAGTAGAGGCAGTGTAGATTTTTGTGCAGTGTAAGTGTTTAAGATCGAGCAAGTCACACATCTTTGTCATACAGTGAAACACTGCATTGCTGATATGGCTGCAGATGAATAGCATCAGTTGACACAAGGGGCATCCAAGTTCAGTATATCCCATTATACTCGATTCCACTCATGCATTTGATTCCATACTGGTGAGTTTCATGCATGGAGTAGACATCGACTCAACTACAGGTGGGGATATATTTGGTGGTGTGGAGATAGTAACTGGTTTCTTTGGGATGGAAGGGAAATGGCTGGTAAGCACAACAGACGGTACACTATCAGTTTGAGGAAAGCAAAGTGGTATTACTACCTTGACAAGGGAGAAACTGGAACCTGCCTTGGCCTCACTGACAGCTGCATTCATTGGCTGATACATCAAAAGGTATTATGAGCTAAGTCGATTACAGGAAGTGACATCACAGAGGTTGTTGTCGGTGCTATGAACTATATTTGGCCACTCACATTGAGACAACATACATTTAAGTAACCCTTGGCTGAAGTTAAAGCTGAATGTTCTGATATTCCCTACTATTCTGAAGTAAGGCAATTGAATCATTAAAAAGTCTTCAAAAGGTTTTGAAATTTGCAAGAAGAGACTGAAATATTCCTATAGGTAAGTCGAAAGAGGGACACATGATCCTTGTTGGATTGTTGACCTCTCTTATCATCGACATCACAAATTATTTTCATTTGGCCTCTCAATGCACAGGGAAAATCATTTGGTAACATGTATAGTGGACATAACTGGTGCTTTCCAGCAAAAATTGAACTTATGGAAAAATCAGTTTGCATAATTCATATCAATTCAGGTAGGCTAGAAAAAATTTTTACCTTCATAGTCTCAGATGTTATTGAATTTAGCGTATATTAAAATGAAGGACTAAGTAAGGAACACACATTTTTTGTTTTCTCTAAAAAATTTCTGCTTTGAGATACAGCCCTCCAAAGACGGCACTATGCATACCATTTTGAAGATGAGAATTTTGAAAATTTTTTAAATGTTGTATCTCTGGAACAGTTCTACTTTTTTTAAATTTGAAAGATAGCCTAATTGCTTTATGATTACAAAGAAATCCTCCATTTGGACTTATCTGTCAAAGTTCTTTCACTATAGTGTTCTGAGCTTTTTATTTTATGGAAATTTTTTTTCAAAAATGCCAATCCATAATGTTTTTCTGTTGACTAGTACCATATAGTTCTAAATTCCCTGAAAAGGAGAGCAAATCAAACATCATTGTATGATGATCCCTGGAGAAATACATAAACAGATAAAATTGTGTCAACCGATCCTATTGATACCAACCACAGACTAACCTGCGATATAGTGATTATGTGGCCTGTGACCAATGATAGGCCTACTTCAATGTCAGCTGCTGGTTTGTAAACAAAAGGTGTTTAAAATTTGCAAGAATGATATGCTGACAAGACAATTCTTGTTAAAATATTATATTTGTGTGTGTATCACTGTGTAGTTATCCTAATAACAACTACTACTTATTCATACATTTCCATTCAGAAATGTTCCAATGACAAATCTGATTTGCTAATATATTTACAGAATTTTCATTATAAAATTAGCTCTTTAGTTAAAATGACTTTTTGGGCCTTTAAGACCTGTCTGGACTTTTTTTACACTGACATAAGGTAAGAAGGAAATTGTTAAACAGTTCTATCTGGTCCTTACAATGGTCGCTATAGTAGCAAACATAATACATTCATTATTGTGTCCTACGAACACCAATAATTTCTTCCATTTTGCAATGTTTAGTTTAGTGACAATACCGCGACCGACAATAAATGCTAAGTTACACATAACTTTCGACCTAATTTACCTTGTGCCATGGTGGTATCATTCCCCAGATCATTGGGACAATTATTCTATCGGATGTTTTGCCCAGCTGATGTCCTGATATAATAGCAGGTAAAACTTCCGTTGGTGCAATGTTTGTTGATGGTCTATAGACATGGTACTTGTCATCCATGTGTTTCCACTCTGGAAGACAATAAGTGTTCGAGTCCTTCCTGCGGTAAGTAGTTGCCTTGCATATACATTCTGGGTCAAGTGTACTGAAATCAAATGTTTTTCAGGAATGAGATTCAATTACATCAATAGTTACGTTTCACAGCAATTCATTGCAGTAAGTAATGAAAAACAGGACACAGTTCACTGCACAAACACTCACAACGCAGATATTTAAGTAAATTATTAATTAAAAACATCATATACCAAGCCGTTCTTCCACACATTTCTGACGAATATGAACAGTGTACAAATTTTCACATAACACAATATTTTCGCTGTCAACAACTCAACTTTCAACTGCGAAAATTACCGCTTTCTTCATATTATCTTTGCCTCGTACAGTGAAGCGCTGCCAACGCCATGAACTAGAATTGACCTTTAAAGAACTTAATTTTTCGTTTCTCGGTAAGCTGTAAAACAAATATTACAGTAAGGTTCTAGATAGTGCACATATGTTAGCTGACTGGTTGTTATATGATTCACACAGTACGTTCACTACAAACTTTTAACGAGCAAGCGGTCGCCTGGACGACAGTTACCCAGATTTAATTAAATATAAAATATTATCATCTTGTCATTTTGAACAATAATAAACGTAACTCACGTTGTAAAAATGCATATCGTCTGGAACACAGAATGGGAATAATATAACATGGAAATAAATGTGTCTTCAATATAAAAAGTACGTATGGCTAAATCTTTGCCATTTACAGGCACTATTAACTTCTCTTCAAAAAGTTGTCTATTGTGGATGAAAAGTTTTCAGAATGAAGAATTTTAATTTGTATTGTTTAGTTTACCAAAACAACTCCAGAAACCTTTACTCTCCTGTCTATTTCTTATATTGTGCGTCTGTGTGTAGTCCGCAGCTGCCCTAATAAACTCACAAAGGCTCAATTCACGTGATGTAGTACCTCAAGCCGCAAGGAAACGTAGCACTGGGAGACGGACTCAATGTGTGATCAGTTTTTCAGCGAGTTTTCGGTGTGAGCATAATTTTAAGTGCTGTTGCTAAGATAAAGTCCAGAATGACTTGCGAAAACAGTGAGTCGCTGACGGGAAGAAATGCTGAATAGCGAGATCAACTGAATACGACCGTTTGCTGTAAAAGAAAATGAGATAAGTTCAGCAGACTTGTTACAACTTTATTTTTTGTTTATTTATTAATACGTATCGACTTGCATAGATTGTATTGTGATGAATCACAGGGATGCGAAATGAGTCAGTTTAACATCATTTTAGTGTTACAATAAATAAATGTAAAATAACAAAATTGTAAATTATTGCTAATAACTTAACATACAGAAAAGAAGAATATTTGTACACTGGCCATCGTAAACCAGGAAGACGAATAATGGCTACCAAATTGGAAATTGAAAGTCTCAAAACATAAAAACAAATGCAATACACATTTACAAAAACAACAATTGATTAATCTTCATGTACCAGTACTCATTAACAGAGAAAAATGCCTAATACATAAAGGATTTTCTTAATTTAGATTTAAATGTAATCAGGACATCAATGCAGACTTTAATATCCAATGAAAGAGAATTGTAAACTTATGTGGCAGAATAATGAACACTCTTTTGTCCAAGACTTAGATATGTTAGATTCCCATTTAAATCAATTTTAAACCTTGTGTTGTGGTCATGGTATGCACTATTAGATGCAAAAAGAGAATTGTTATTACAGAAAAAAACATCAAAGAAAATAATTACTGAGATCTGGTCATTAATATTTGGAGCTTAAGGAACAGGTTTCTTCAAGAATATTGCGGATCAACGCCACTCATGAACCTAACTGCTGTCTTTTGTGCAATGAAGATGTTTTTGGCTAAATATTGATTATCTCAAAATAATTATACCATATGAAAGATACAGGGAAAATAGCCAAAATAAGCAGCTTTTATACCCTTCATATAATTACACATAGGGCATAAGTTGACACACACAGTCTTTTTTGAAGGTCTAGGAATGTCTCTGTCAATTTAACTTGCCATCAGTTAGAATGCCCAGGAACTAGGCATATTCACAATATGTTATATTTTTGGTCATTGCAGTTCAAGTAATTACTTCATTTTCTTGTCAAGATGCATTAAATTGTATTATTCAATTTTTTCAGTATTTAGGGGCAATCCATTATACTAGAACCAGTGCAAGATATCTATCAGTAAAGCATTACATTTATATTCTAGTTTACTGGTTGTTAGATTTTCAAGCAAAATAGTAGTGTCATCAGTGTCAAGAGTAAATTTGCTCTCAGTGTTCAAACAAAGTAGGAGATCACTGATGAATAAAAGAAACAGTGAAGGCCCACAATTGATCCTTGTGGCACTAAACAAGATGGGCATCAGTATAATTAAGTATCATCTTCTGCTTTCAATTGTGCAGTTTGATTCAATCCTGATTTGTCAATGAAGTATTGCATATAAGACTTTTATAGTTTTCTGTAACTCTAGTGTGGAAGTTTGTCATAGTGAACAAATTATAGGAATTCATTAAATGTTCAAGGTCAGTCTTACAGTTGCTTTCATTGAAGAATTTAAGGTTAAAGTCCCCTATAACTATTAAATTTCTGGTTTTGGAAAAGTTTAGCCAAAAGAGATTCTGACATCTTCATAAAAATACAAAACTTCCCTGCCAGATCTGCAAATTGTAAACATTGTAACTGACATGTCGTTTGCAGTAATTTCAAAATGTTGAGCTGCATAATATTGGTTCAAATCTAAAGGTTTATAAATAAATGTGTTATCAATATAAATTACTAAACCACCTTTCTCTCTACTTGTTCTACAACAGTGAGTCGCTAAATCATACTGATCAAGCTGCAGCTTCTCAATTACAACTGTCATATGGTTCTCAGTAAGACATAAAAAATGTGAATGATTAATAAGATCCACATCATTAATAAGACCCTGCATTAACAGAAAGAAAAATCTATTTTACTATTTTATGTCTGAGACCTCTGATATTTTGGTGAAATGTAATTAGATTGTTTGAGCTACCTTCATTATCATGATGTTGGTCCTTTTGCATATTCGCACAATATTTCTCTGTTTCACTTAGAGGTAGGTTGTTTATATTGTGGCCTACGTCACAAATTGAGATTTGTCCACTAGATGATGTCACTGAGGTCGTGAACATGCTAGCCAAAATCACTGCTTGTCTTTAGATCTCATCTTACTCTCTTTCAAAGCAATGGTGCAGCTTTTTCACTTGTGCATGCAGCAGCAGAAATACTTTCAAGTTCTTGAGGTTCTTTGGATGAAATGTCGTATAGCACTGATGTTTCTGCAGATAGTATTGAAGTTATGTCAATAACGCCTACAGATTTTTAAGAAGGCTTTGCCATGCATCCAGGAAGTAAGCAATTATCTCTAGACTTACTACTGTTAGCCTGGGGCACAGATATACATGTATTTCTTCCATTCATATTTGTTACCTTGGTATGGAATGGCTTCTGCAGTTGAAAAAGAGACTTTTCTGATAAAGCTAGTTGTAGGTGTTTCTTATTTGATTCTGTTTCCATATGTTTGCTATTATTGTTTAAATGTCTTAGCAAAGTCCAAACTTCCTTATTTTGTTGAGGTGTTGCTAATGATTAGTATAGTCACTTCTTTCCAAGGATACATTGACATCAGTTATATTGACATTAGCAAACATTGATGATATTTTCATTAAATATCTATTAAACTTACAGACTGTTTGGTTCACTTCTGTATGACATAACAGTAAGGAATGATACATTCCAATATGTTTGTGTGATCCAGTTTTGAGATCACTTTTTCTAAATCATCGAAAAAGTTGTTTTAGTTATGTCTGTCATTCATTTCTGCAAATATTGTAGCTACATCATCAGATTTGAAATCACTAGCAAGTTTGGATACTCCCTCAGTCACTTTGTTGAGGCATGTATTTGGTTTAATAACAGATGTTACACAATACGAGAGTTTTACGAAGTCATTTAGCAAGGATGCCTATTTTCGACAGTGACTGTCAGGTGGCAATTAATTTTTTTCATTAACTGACTCCTAAGTGTTTTTTTGTTGTTGTATGTCCAGAATTCTGTCTTTATTTGTTACTTGGGTGGAGTTTTCTGTTTCATCAATTTTATCCACTAAGGCACTAACACAGTTGTTGGTAATCATACAATTTAGTTCCCGAGAAATGAGATTTTTGGTCGTCTTCTAGGCTAGTGCCATACGTTCCTCTCATCCTGGATTTTACGTTTATATTACTGATGTATCTACAGTTTTTATATGCCTTTAAAAGGCATTCACACCATAAAAAGGCATTGCTGTTAATACCAATAAAACCTGTCAATTGGAAATTAAAAAATCCATATCACACAGTAAAGCTGCAGGCAAATGCTAATTAAATGAAGCAATTTTAAACAATGGTATTAAGGTATTTATTTATGAGAATAGTAATAAAGCTAAAACTTCAGGTAATTATGTGTTATTAAATTACATAATTAATTATATTATTTAGTACACTATTATAATGTTTTTTGTTATTCTTTGTTTATATTTAAGTGTGTGATACTCTGGAATTTAGCTGTAATTTAAGGTTATAAGTTAATGTAATTTAATATATGACAATAATGACTTTAATTTAAGGCAATATTTTCAGCATTTTATGTCTTATTGCTAACTTATTTATAATTTCTTCAGAACCAATTGTTCCACCAGATTACAATGAACAATCATTAGAGCAAGACCACTATGTTTTTCACCTAAATTTTTTTTCTAAATTTAAGTTTTTAGCCTATTTTGAGTGGAAAAACACCTTTCAGGAATTGCACTGGACACTGGGAGTGTGGCTAAAATGATAAGAAGCTTGTTTAACAAAGGAAAAAAAGCTGTTCGCTACATTTATCAATAGTTTGTAGTGGCAGGTTTCTGCTCTCAGGTTTCTAGTGATAGTGCCATATCTTATATTCACTCTGAAACATTTTGCCTACATTTCTACCCAGAAATATTTACGCTATCTTTATAAAACTTTCATTTGTCATAGAGTCATTACCGGTTAAAAATTTTTAAACATAGCTTTTGGAAATGTCAGCACTCATAAAACACTGTTAGAATATAATAAAAATAGTCTAACTCACACAAAATATTTTTTAAAAAAGGTGACTAGTTTCGATCATTGCTTGATCATATTCAGATCGTTGCTCGCTGCTGACTGCCGGAGACAGTGGCAAGGATCGTGAACTGCTCTAGCATGATGCAAAGAGCAACTGTGCTAGATGCTCTTCATGCCATCCTAGTGGAGTTCGTGCTCTTTGCTCCATCTCCAGTAGTCAGCAAGGAGTAACAGTCTGAAGAAGAACAAACATTTACCTAAACTGGTCACCTTTTTCAAAATAAATTTATTTACACAGTTTAGCCTGTATTTATTATGTATTTGAGATAAGTGGTTTTCTCAGGCAGAATCATCTGAATTCCTTTGATAATGTCTTTGTGTAGTTTAAGACAAGCATCGATTTGTTTAGTTACATTTCCAGTAAAGCAATACAACACGTTTCAATAGTAATACGCGGATTTCAGCAGGTGGCGCAGTGGTTAGCACACTGGACTCACGTTCAGACAGATGACAGTTCAATCCAGCCATCCGAATTTAGGTTTTCCTTGATTTCGCTAAACCGCTCCAGGCAGATTCTTGGATGGTTCCTTTGAAAGGGCATGACCAATTTCCTTCCCTATCCTTGACACAATCTGAGCTTGTGTTCCAGCTGTATGACCTCGAAGTCGATGGGACATTAAGCTCAATCTTCCTTTCTTTTTCCTGATATATTACTGGGCTGGATTTGGCTTCCAGTCACTCTTGGAACAACTATCCCCTTGAATTCATCTGCTGTGTCTGTTCGAAAAGGACTCATTCTGACTATTTTGTAATACTGCAGGTATTGCACATTGCCTGTCAGCACTGATTGGTTTAGGTTCACAGTATACTAAAAAAACTTTTCTTAATATAAATAGCGACATGAGAAACTTGCTGTTTTTCATCCTTCCTGGCAATATATTGGGCTGGCCTACGTGTTACAGGTATTACGTAAAGCATTTATGGCTATATTTCGACAATCACGTGCTTTTCGGTCCATTGCATCTCATTAAGGAAGATTAGCATTGACTCAGATAATTTAATGTTATACGCAGCTTCCTTCAAAAGACTGTCCAGGAAACAGAGAATGTCGAGAAACGTTTACTGTACTTTTTATCGTTCTGATACAGTTCCATGTCATAGGTATCTCACATGAATGTGTTAGTACTAAATTAAGAAGGTGTGCCTCACTGTTTATGAACCGTTATCCTGGGTACTGTTCTGCAGTTAGTGTAAGAACACAAAGGCTGTAATCTGCATTTCAACTTGCCATGCTATCCAGTGCACTTCTATGCGCCTCTTGGTGCACACAGAGAACGTTGGTTAAGCCACTAGTTAAGGTGCAGCAGCGCCATTATGACTGCGACATTGCATGAGCTCTCTAAGCTCTGTAGCCTTTCTCGTATAATTTTACATGAACTGCTTGGTAAAAAAAATGATTTTCGCTGTACTTATAGCGCTAGATGTCATCTTCATGGTGAAGTGCCTATCATTTCATTAATGTTCATGTTTATCGTGATATTACACATTTACATAAGACACTGTGGCAAATTTGAAGCGATTGCAACGAAAAACAGAGGTCCCTATGATTTGCATTTGGTGAATATTACATAATACATTGCTGAATATGAAATTTAGTTAATATACTGAATTGTTCTTGAGACTTGGAAGGACATCTCTCTCCATCTTCTTGAGGAAATAGATTTTATATGGCGCACTAAATTCCGATAGCTTGTGCCAAGGTTAAAGGCAGAATAAAATCTTCATAACATCCCTCGTATCACATAAACGATCTGAGATATCGAAACGAAATTTTACTAAGTGATATCGCACAAAGAGAAGAATATTTTTCCATATGCTTAACATGTGGAGCTTTCTTATGAATTGTGACATAGAGTAACTACAGACGTTTTCAATCGAATAACATGGTTATTTAAGAGTCATTAATAACTGGTGAAATGAGCATTGGTGTAGCTTCACAAAACATAAGTGAAGAAATTACACGTTTATTTTTATACTGAGGGTGTGGTTTTTCATAAGTTGTTGCCCTGATTTGTCCTCAGTTCCTCATTAAATAAACCACTGATTCAGGAGGTTTGAAGTGTAGAAAGAAAATACTTTAGTAAGCTTCAGTACCAGCTGTTCATTATGATAAACACATTGGGTTATGAGATACCACTGAATCTGCAACAAAAGGGAACTAGATAAATGTGTGTGTTACTCAAAACTCGTCACTGATGATACTTTTCTCAGCAAAAACAGTTTAACTAGTCAGCTGAAAATAAAGTGCCAATTCTGTTTCAGTTTCATGGGAATCCTGTAACCCAGAGTATTTTTAATAATGAACAGCTGAGAATGAAACCTAACAAAGGATTTTCTTTCTACAATTCAATTATTTTTGAGATATGAAAAAATACAGCAAATGGCGGACCATCTTTCCGTTCCTATCGCTGTACAGAGTGAAGAAGTGAATTTTTTAAACTACAAATGTATTTCAGTTCATCAGCGGTATTGACTTTCATGAACAGTTGGCAAGGTTCTGTAAGTTGTTAGTGTGTTCATAGATTTAGTGTCACGAAAGAGTTTCGTTGTGCCATTTCTACTCTATAGCATAAATGTAGCATTATTCTACTAGAACTAACAATTGTGATGACTGTTTATCTGGGGATAACAATGTGAGGAAAACATGATAGTTACTTTGTGGACAACTTGAGACTATCCGTTAAGATGCAAATCGATTATAGATATGTATAATCCTCCTTAACACATCAAAAGATAATCAAGGTAAATAAGTCCCCCACTTCACGCTGAAGAAGATAGGAACGAAAAGATAGTACACTATTTGCTGTGAATTATTTTCAGATTTCCCAGCTCCTTGAAGTACAGAGAGAAAATTCTTTGACAAACTTTCACTTCAGTCCTTAATATTAAAAAATATGATGGGTTATGGAATCTGCCAGAACTGCAACAGCATTTGAATAGTCACCATCAGTTACGAGTAGCATATACATTTTTCTTGTTGCCAGATTTAATTATGGCTCTTTTGGCAAATACATAGGAATAAGCACAAACTCACACCGTCCCATCACACTATGGCATCTATGCAGTAGTTACTGCGATAGAATCCTGAAACAGGGTGTCTTATTAACCAAGCAGCTGACGACCAGTCAGACGAATAGCTTATAGAAAAGCTCGGACTCTCAATTTGTAATACCATAAGAGAAGAAATTTCATACTGATTTTCATACTAGAGAATTCTCTTTTCATTAGCTTCAGATCACTCTTAAAAAATTACAGTATGGCACTGAAAAATAAAATAAAGTAAAGGCTGCAGGCTCTGCTATATCGCCGTAGATAAGAAAGTTATGTGTGTTAGCCCTATGGCAAAAGACTCTCCTTACTGCATCCTATTATTTGCCAAAATCTCGTTTTGATATCTTAAAGGATTTATGAGACATGCAGGATGCTATGAAGTTTCATTGTGACTTTATCACTGGCTCGCATGATCAGAAATGAGTGAGATACATAAAACTGAATTTCTAGTGAATGGAGATAGGCAGAGACTTCCTCGCAAACCCAAAGAAAAATTCAGTATGTTAATTGAATTTCTTAAGCAGTAATTTCTTAAGCAGTGATTTTCCTGCCCAGTCTGGACAAATGCAGAGGGTGGGTATGTTGTTCATTGGGAGGTCGAACATAAGGGAATTAGCGTGCAGGGCAGGAAAGAATGCCAGTGTGCACTCGATATATTTGTCGGGGGATCTCGTCCGTGGTGTGGAAAAGGCTCTGACGGCAGCTATTGAGTGCACTAGGTGCATCTGACTGCAAATAGTGACATAGCCCCATAATACTGCTCAGAACTCGTTTATAGAATTCGGAAGGTTTTGTGACCAGTGATACCACTGCCAATCTATACTTGGTCATTCTTCAGTAGCCATTACACAGGTAACTACTAATTGTTTGAACTTGCACTATGGCCTACATTCAGATTTCATATTCATTGAAATAAATATGGCAGGCGAAAATGAATGTCGTAAGGCACTGTGGACGAAACCTTGTTATTCCTATGCATCATTTCTATCACAGCAAATGATCAGAACGTAACACTAGCAACAGATGTTGTCGGGACTGAGGCAGATCCTCCCTCGTGTTCCAGCCAGCATTCCATAGCTTCAAAAGCTCACACCCTTTCCTCCTCTGCATACTGCACATCTCATGTCTCAAGAAAAGTTGGACTGTCTATAACTTAACTTGCCAGTAGCTTCGCCACAGATATTTTTCAGCCAGTGGTGCAGCGTCTCTGGCACAGGAAACAAACGACACCTACCGCTGGTTTCTGAGGCGATCCTAACTCCTTTTGGCGGATGACTGATTTGGTGAAGGCAACTAGCAACACCCACAGGGTGCAAACTAAACAGTTTAAGTCTAGCATCATACCCAGGGTTAGTCACTGTCCTCTGGTTTGGAGCGGGTGGAAGGGCTAGACTAGGGGCTCAGACGACTGTGAGGCGTCAATGGATGAGAATTTTTCGACTTTCGCTATTGGGTGGAGAATTACAGGGTTCTCGATAATAGGTCAGGCATGCACCACATGCAGGAAGGGGATATTGGTAGGTGTGACTTGCACATGGGGGTTCTTATGTTAGAGAAATCCCTTCTTGTAATCAGAGATGAACTGACTGCCAAAATCGAATTTACATCAGGCACAATGTTCTCAGAAAATGCTAGTCCTCGCACATTGTAAATAGAAAAGAGTAATGCGACACTAGTAAACTGCAGGAGTATCCAAGGTAAGGTCTCAAAATTAGCATCTCCTATTGAAGGTTGTAACGCTCAGACAGTCTTAGGAACAGAGAGCTGGCTGAAACCGTGAAAGTGAATAGCAAAGAAATCCTAAGTTCAGATTGGAATATTTATCGCAAGGATCGGTTAGTCGCCAATATTGCAGTAAACAACTCAATAATATCTAGCAAAGTTATCATGGATCCCGAATGTGAATTAATCTTCTGAAGTTAAGCATCAAAAGTCGATCAAAAATCGTAATCGGATGCTTTTTTAGACTACCTAGATCAGAAGCTGTAGTGGTAGAGCGCCTCACAGAGTATGGTAATAATTTTCCTGCTCATGCTGTTGTGATTGGAGGGGGGGGGGGTTTACTTCAACTTGCCAGGTATAGTACGAGAGACAGGGATTCGTGTTACATTTTTCTGAATAACTTGTCCGAAAATTACTTTGAGTAGGTAGTTAGAGATCCAACTGGTTAAGACAACGTCTTAGACCTGAACTTACCGAATCCGTTAATACAGAGAAGGGTATCAGTGACAAAAAGGTCGTGATAGCATCTACAACAAAAGTCTTACAAAGAGTATTAAGAAAAGTAATAATATATTTTTGTACTTTCTAAAGTGACAGGCTACAAAATGTGGAGTATCTAAGTAGTCAATATCAAATATTCAGTGAAGAGGACGAAGATGTGGAGCACAAATGGAAAAAAATTGAAAAGCATCATTCAATAAATCTTCCACAAATATGTTCCAGGCAAGGTCTTAAAGGATGTGAATGTCCCACACTGGTTTCATAGCCGTGTTAGAAAAATGCTCCAGAAACAAAGAGAGTTTCATCTAAGATTCAAGAGAAGTGAAAACCTAGCTGACACACAAAAGCTGAACTACGCGAAAGTGAGTGCAAGGAGAGCAATGAGAGAATCATCCAGTGACTTTGAAAGTAAAATTTTGTCATTTCATCTGAGTAAAAACCCTAAGAGGTTTTGGTCTCACATAAAATCAGTAAGCGGTTCGAAATCATCTATTCATGCACTCACAGACAGTACTGGCACCAAAATGGAAGGTAAGAGAGAAGGCTGAAATACTGAATTCAGTCTTCTGAAGTTGTTTCAATGAGGAAGATCGTAACACTGTTTCTCCTGTCAATCATCGTATGAACCTCAAAATGGCAGATATTGAGATAACTGATCACGGAGTAGAGAAGCAACTACATTCACTTAGTAGTGGAAAGGGTTCATGACGAAATGAGTCACCTATAAACTCCACCCGAACAGGCCATGAAGGCCCAACGGTACTGACTGGCCGATTTGTCATCCTCAGCCCACATGTGTCACCGGATGATGATATAGAGGGGCATGTGGTCAGCACATTGGTCTCCCAGCCGTATGTCAGTTTCTGAGACTGAAGCCGCTACTTCTCAATCAAGTAGCCCCTCAGTTTGCCTCACAAGGGCTGAGTGCACCCTACTTGCTAACAGCACTTGGCAGACCGGGTGGTCACCCATCCAAGTGCTAGCCCAGCCTGACAGCACTTAACTTCAGTAATCTGATGGGAACCGGTGTTACCACTGCGGCAAGGCCGTTGGCCAGTCACCTATAAGATTCTACAAAAATTATGAGGAAGAAATTGATCCCCTTCTAGCAGCAATTCGCTGTAGATTGGTGAAAGGATACCTAGTGTCTGGAGAAAAAAGCGGAGGCATTACCATTTCCAAGAAAGGCCGCAGGACAGATGCACACAGTTATAGACCTACATCGTTTACATCAGTCTGTCATTACATCCCATTCGTCATTACGAGCTGAAACATTACTTCATAGGTACATGCATGTGGTATGATGTGCATGTCCCCTTTCAGCAAGCAATTATTCACTAAGGGGTCCCGGGTTCGATTCCCAGAGCGGTCTGGGACTTTCAACTATCTCGAGATGACTGGGTGTTTGTGTTGTCCTCATCATTTCATCATCATTCATGCAAGTGACAAAATTGGACTGAGGAAAGGTGGATGACCAAGAACGAAGTGCTCGTATTAAAAGGGTGTAAGACAGGGATGTAGCCTTTCGCCTCTACTGTTCAATCTGTACATCAAGGAAGCAATGATGGAAATAAAAGAAAGCTTCAGGAGTGGAATTAAAATTCGAGGTGAAAGGATATCAATGACACGATTCATTGATAACATTGCCATCTTAAGTCAAAGTGAAGAAGAATTACATGATCTGCTGAATGGAATGAACAACATTACGAACACATAATATGGACTGAGATTAAATGGAACAAAGACAAAAGTAATGAGAAGTTGCAGAAATGAGAACAGCTAGAAATTTGATATCAGGATTGATGCTCACAAAGTAGATGAAGTTAAGGAATTATGCTACTTAAGCAGCAAAAAAACCAGTGACAGATGGAGGAAAGAATAAATCAAAAGCAGATTAGCACTGACGAAAAAGGCATTCCCTGGCCAAGAGAAGTCTACTAGTATCAAACATAGGCCTTAATTTAAGGAAGAAATTTCTGAGAATGTACATCTGGAGTACAGCATTTTATGGTAGTGAAACATGGACTGTGGAAAAACCGGAACAGAAGAGAATCGAAGCATTTGAGATGTGGTGCTACAGACAAACATTGAAAATTAGGTGGACTGATAAGGTAAGGAATGAGGAGGTTCTGCACAGAATTGGAGAAGAAAGGTATGTGGAAAACCTAACAAAGAGAAGGAACTGGATGATAGGACATATGTTAAGACATCAGGGAAACACTTCCATGATGTGGCTACCTTCGATCTGGTGCATTTTGTTAGTGTGGGTTGCCTACATCAGGGGCAGATATGAACTCAAGGGCAAACCTATGGTTCTCCTTTGATTGACAGGTCCTTAGCCTATTATTCTGTTAAGTGATTTTCCATGTCACTTCACTTAACCTACTGTCCCCAACCCACCTCCTCCCACTCCCCTCCCCCCTCAGGAAGGGGATGCTGGTACATCCTGTTACTGCAGGTTGCCTACATCAGGGGCAGGTATGCACTCAAGGGCAAAACTATTGTTCTCCTTTGATTGACAGGTACTTAACCTATTGTTATCCTTTGATTGACAGATCCGTAGCCTATGCAAATACCACTTACATACCATGTTCCTTAGCCGAATCACTTTCAAAATGCGGTACTTTTTTTCATGGGGTTGCATTGTGGGTTACGTGTTGGTCTGATAATACACATTCCTACGATCACCATCATGGTATTTGTACAGAAAAAAAACCACCTCATTCAGAGGTAATGTCATACCTCAATTTGTGAAGTGGGTACAGCTTTTTAACATGGTCACTTGTGTGCACCTGTAGAACCACGACCGCTTGTGACGGTAACATACAGTAGATGTTGCGATCCAGTTTTTTTAACATCTGGCAGATTACATCTCTCTTTCTATGACACATTGGTAGCACTCACAAGAAAAACCTAAAAGACGTGTCCACCCATCGTTGATTTTCGGTCAGTATTATTTTGCATCATATGGAATCATTTATTGGTCAAGTATTATACTTAGTAGTAGTGGGGGGTGTGTGATATGTTTGAATTTGAGCATCAGGCTTATAATGTATGTGTTTGTGTTCTGACATGTGTAAAGGAAATAACTATGTCCAGTCACAAGGAAGGTACAGATATTTCCATTTCCAGAGCCACAGATTTCAGCAGGGTATATTTCTGATACTTCGTTCATTGTCAAATGCCGTTCAGTTGAGACTGCGATTGTAACATTTAGTTGTAAGTACAGGGATAAAACATATATGTGACCGATTTCTTAGGATGATTGATTCTACCTGTGTGTGCTCGGCCTGCAGCAGCGGTGACCTGTACGGAAATGATTCACATTTCCCATTAATGGCAGCAGCCGTCTGAATGCAGAGGCCTGTTGGAGTGTAGAAATGTATGTGAGTTAACTTTGTCACCCTCTAGACGATTGAATAGCGAACTAATACTTCGTATGTGTTGGGCAGGCGGCTTTCGTGATCAAGGGAAATTTGAGAAGATTGTGTATGGAGGTGCGTTTGCGCTGGACTGTTGTTCCATCTCATGTAATTTTTCGGCCGACTGCTTCTGCACATTTCGCGCCTTTATTTAGTCAACAGAAGATCGATTGTGGGGTGTGCATCTAGCATGTGGAAGACATGTTTGCCGGGTCTGTGGGCATGAGAAATACCTCAGTTGAACTTGTAAATTATAGGGATGATTTCGAATCTGTCACATCACCGAGATCGGTGTTCACGGGTGGAAATATCATTTTTCATCTGTTTGTTTCTAGTTACTCAGCGGTCTAGAGCATGCTCCACCTAGCTAAAGTTTCAGGTTTGTATAGAAATAATTCCCAGTCTATATCTTCGGAATTATGTTGCGTAAGTGATCGGCAGGATGCTGTCTAGTGCTTGATATCGAGAAGTACCGCGAAAATGGTATAATATTATGGCGAACCATGCGAAAATGCGTGTGTTCTTGTAATCCCAGAGTCTGGAGATGTATGTAGAAAAGAGAACAAGCAAGGAAGCAGGTTCAGAGCACAAACATTAACGTGTTTGTGCCGAGGGGAAACGATCCCGAATTTGTAGAACAGTTCTGAGAGCAACTTCTGTTCACTGAGGGTGCTCTGATCGCGCATTGGAGGTGGATGACCTGTGATCGTCATCTGCAGGAAATATCTAGACCTGAGAGGAGTATATATACAGTACTGCCATCTTCGTGGTATATGTACCAATGATGTAGAAGGGATAATTCTGTTTGGCGCAGGATACAAATTGTATGTTTACTACATCGACACAGTACATGGTGCTATATTGCTGGATTGGAGATCGGTTTCACACACTAATATTCAAGCTCCTGACCTCAGTGGGAGACCAGTGTAATTCAGTAGGGTCTTTCTGTATTTGACGTTATGTAGGGCACTTGGTGATATATTGGTCGGTCACAGGTCGGCTTCACATTCTAATACTCTAGCTCCTGTCCTCAGTGGGAGAGCAGTGTATACGAGTATGAGTCTTTCTGTATTTGATGATATGTATGGTAGTCTGAAAGATTTAATTTCCAGTGCAATATGGGGATCTGTGTAAAATAACCACTGAAAGTCTCATCTGCAGAAAGAAAGAAAAGGAGGATGGCGGTTTGATACCAGTGGCATCAGTAATTCGGCGGGTAAATTCTATAAGAGCCAATTATGATGCTCGATTCATTCACATCCTTTGTGCTGTGATATAGGAGGCTCTACATAGCGGAGGGAGAGTTTGTGTGTGTTGAAAGCAGGAAGGGTAACACATGATGGACGGGGTACCACTTAGGTCCACGAGGAAGACTACATTCGACGTTATTCTGCGCTATTTTCGTAAACAGGTTCTGTTCAGGGCAAGAATTTCTGTGCGTACAAACTGAGACATCAAGAAAGTGTGCGTTAACTATTTTTGGGACACTACAATTTCCGCGAGGTCGACTCGATTCTTATTTTTACATAGTCATGTGACATCAGTATAAGATTGAGAACCTTGTTAGATGTGCTTGCGAGGGTTTGTAGCTACACACACACTTGACGGCATCGCGTCAGTCACACTGGGAATTTAAGCATGGTTAGACGCATCTCTCATGTTGCACAAGGAACAATACACCCCGTGCTATTCTGGGAAGCACTGGAACATCTCTCTCGGTGCTGGACCATATCACAGCTATGCGTCATGACCAGCGTGAGCACGCCTTGGAGTTCTGTGATGTCAGTATAACACTCCAAGAATTCTAACTGTACATGAAAATAGACCCAACTTTCACCTGCAGCGGTATGAGAGCGATGGCTAATACTGGCTTGCATCCGACAGTGGTTCGCGCCAGCGGCAGCATCTGGTGTCGAGCGGCGGAATGTGTTTTTTTATTAGCAACTTTTGTTTAAACTATATTCCATCAATTTCCCCAACCAATAGGATGCTGAGAATTAAGAAAACTACCCCATACAAGCGAAGAACTCCAATTTAATTAATTTGCATAAATTTTTTATATCAATGTGGTGTTAGGGGTACACTAGTTAATGAGATGGAATGTGTGAGTGGGTGACATGGAGCAGGCTAAGTGTAGAATGCTAGGTTTATTTGAATAATTTTTATGTAAAACGCAGTACATAAGTTTAAGGGTGTGTATGTCAAAGAAGAATGCACCAGAAATGGCGTTCAAAAGCATGTGAAATTCGAAAAGTGTACCAGTAAATGGTGGGAGGACATAACTAATTACTTAATTTGGTATCAATGACGGTAGAATATTTTAAGCAAAATGGGGGTGGCATGGAAACCACTTAACAGAACAATAGGTTAAGTGCCAACATAGGCCCAAACTTTAGGTTAAGACACCCAGAGTATAGTGCTGAACATTAGGTTATACATCAGGTTTGCTCCATGTAATTCCCCTTACAAGACCTACATGTTTGCAGACAGCAGGGAATGATGAGCAAGAAAAATCCAACCCCCACAAACTGATTTTTCTTATAAATAAACAATATACCCTTGAATTTCCTGTTATGAGATCCTTCCTCTCAACCAATTTCCATATATTCAATACAATGACTTGAATTCCCAAAACTGTTTAAGTAAACAATATTCCACACATTTTCTAAGTTGTTTAAACAATATTCCATAGACTAATATCGAGTACCCTCCAAATGATCGATCAACTGAGTCTTTTTCCCACCAATTCCTAGGAAGAGGTGGCGATTGGATGACTTAAGTTGGTGGAGGTGCCCTTTTTTCCCACCATTTTCTTAGGTTAGAAGAGGTTGCATTGTCCTGATGGAATTTGAATTTCCCACCAGGGGGGCATGGTACTTTCCCACCAGAGAGGTTAACTAATTGATCAATTTAATTAAGTAGTCAATGTGACCTAAATTATCTTCCCACAATTTTCTTAGCTTATTAGTGGTTGTATTGTCCTGATAGAATTTGAACTTCCCGCCATTGGGATTGTGGCAAGGGGGCATGGGAGTTTCCCACCAGAGAGGTTAACTAATTGATCAATTTAATTAAGTAGTCAATCAGATTGATAGTAGTGACATGACCTACTCCAATAACTCAGATATGAAAGTGTACCTCTAGCAGTGAGAGGGGAGGGGGCTGGGGGAGCAATAAGTTAACGGTGGTGACATGGAAAACTACTTAACAGGACAATAGGTTAAGTACATGTCAATCAAAGGAGAACAATGGGTTCACCCCTGAGTGCATACTTGCCCCTGATATAGGCTATCCACACTAACAAAATGCACCAGCACCCCCTTCCTGAGTGGGGAGGGGAGTGAGAGGGGGTGGGGGGGGCAATAGGTTAAGTGCAGTGGCATGGAAAACCACTTAACAGAACAATAGGCTAAGGACATGTCAATCAAAGGAGAACAATAGGTTAAGTACCTGTCAATCAAAGGAGAACAATAGGTTTGCGCTTGAGTGCATACTTGCCCCTGATGTAGGCAACCCACACTAACAAAATGCACTGGAACGAAGGTAGCCCCACTACTATTGAAATACAGCCAGCATATAACTGTGGAGGTAGGTTGCAAGTGCTACTCTGACACGAAGAGGTTTGCACAGAAAAGAAATTTGTGGTGGACTGCATCAGACCAGTCAGAAGACTGTTGACTCAAAAAAAAGTAGTGATGTTTCTCTCCCTTGGAGAATAAGGAATGGATCTATGTTCTTGGGATGCTGACCGGCTACTTTGGGAAAGTAGAAGGGTCTGACAACGTTGTACTTTACATCTTTTTTGTTCTGCGCACTGTGCTCGTCTTTTGGCATGCTTTTATCCTCCTCCAGATATAAATATGAACACTTATATTGGGATTCTGTCTTCAAATTTATGTATATCCTGAAGTTTAATGGGGAACAGTATGCCATTATGCCACTGAAGTTATGATACTCACAAACCTTAGGTGTTGGGTATGTAGTTGTACTCTCTGCATGTTCCACGTAATTTCTCTCGCAAGTCAGAAGCAACCATGCAAAGCAAAATTTGTCTTCCTCATAAGAAGTTTGGACAAGAATACAGGCATGTTTAGCAGAAACATCCTTCAGAAGAGGGAAAACCTGTACTTCTCATATACTGGTTCATAAACCTGCGAGTGTATGTTGAGGTGGAGCACACGATTGTGTGTTCTACTGGACCCTCTTGCCCGTATTTCGGAAAACTGAGCCAGTAGTGCACTCAATATAAATGTTTTGAACCTCTACTGAATTGCTCCACAGTATCACACCATTTTCCTCCCAGATATAGATAACGATCTGGGATACCAGAGCTAGCAACATAAAACTGAACTAAACTTAATGGTGGAATTACTGTGGATCGTTAACTATTTTGGGACGCTCCCTTTCCAAAATGGGCAGACATGCATTGCAGAAACTAGCAGGATCTTAGTAACATGCAGAAGTATTACCTATGTGGGCATACAAGATCTGGTCCCAAAAAGTGCCTCAACCACAGAGCATTTTAAAGCTTGCCTGTGACTAATGTGACACTTATTAAAAGGATCGACAAGTGCATTGCTGTTAGCTGTATTCTTACTACAACTAGGTCCAAGACAAGATGATGGCCATGTTGAGGTGAATGTGAATTAACATGATGAGGTAACTGCTTTGTCAATTGGCCTCAGTGCAGGGATTGTGGTGTGGACAGGCCCATGTGATGATAGATTCCATTTCACGATCTACTGGCATGTTGCCTCTTAGAATGCATCAGTCAACATCTCATAAGCATAGTATGCAACTGTAAATAATAATTGTAGAAGAAGAAGTGTGATTTACTACTGCCCCTTGACAACTGGCGTCATATCCCATGAACTCACACTGGAGGAAGGTGTCATGGCCTGGGATGGGGTGAAGAATGAGTCATTCTATTCGACCTCCACGGCTGTGGTGTCAACCCATTCACCCATGGCAATATTATTATTAATAGCTGAAAGAAACAAGAACATCTCACAAGTAAGGCATGCAGATGTCAGTTATTATCATAGAAGAGAAATATTACTTACTATTACTTATATCTCATCTATAATGGGAGCCCACAGCTGCGAACTAATTGTGTCATAGTGTGGGATGGTTAATTCTCCATTCAATACTAGACAATCGTGTAATGGGTTTCGTTTGGGAAATGGTTTGGGAAATGGTGTGAGTGACCACAGCATCTATCATTTGACACATATCTATAACATTAAACAAGACCCATAGAAACAAGACTATCTCATGAGCATATTATAATGTGTAAATATTATTGTAGAAGAAGAAATATGATTTACTACTCCATATGTAGGCACTTGTCTATAGTTTCAGGCAAGTCCTAGGAACTCATGGTTGGAAATGGCATCATAGCTTGCACAACATAATCTAAAATGGTGCTAGACATCCTATCAGGGATCTGATCAACCCTCAGTATTTCTATTAAAAACACAACTAATGATGTCATATAAACATCATACATAAATAAACACACACACACACACACACACACACACACACACACTCACACACACACACACACACACACACACACACACTAAAAGAATCGATATGGGTGCAATACCTGCAGTGTCTTCAAACTGAGGGAATTTGCTCGCCTCTTCATCACAGGCATTACCAGAATGGCGCTTGATATCTGCTACTGTTATCAATGTTCAGACTAACACTGCTTATACTGTCTAGTTGCTGAGTAAGAATGAAGTGATGTCTGGCAGCATATTTATAGACTAGTGTGTGTGTGTGGGGGGTGGGGGCGCAGGGCGGGGGTGGGGGGGGGAGGTGGATGCATTCACATGTAGATTTTGTGTGGACCAGTAGGGTGAATGGACACCTGCTGGCCCTTCGTATCAGGGTTGAAGCAGCTTATACCGTGGGTGGCCAGATATTTCTCCATTGAGTTGTATTTCCCCTGGCTGGGAGCTGTGGCGAGGTGGCTACATGTCTGTATAAAACATTTGACTGGCAGAGTGGAATATTGGGCGTGAGTAGAACAAGTTTTTGTACTTATGTACATTCTCAGTCCTCACAATAGCTAACATTACAATCATTCCGTTGCACAAGACTTTGCAAATATAGGAACAACAAAATACATAGACCTTGAATGATGCAGTTCAGCAAATTGGATCAGAGAGAGACAAGGTAGAGCTGGAGCAGGAACTTGTTTTCCTACCATTTTTAAGTCATCGTATTGGCCTGGATAAATGGGGTGGAGGGCAGGTGAAGTGGTGTGACCCTCATTTTCCCGCCATTTTTATGTCACACAACTGGCCGACAGGCATGGATGGCAGAATGGGAAGGCCTTGATACATTACAGGTATCAGTTTACGATGAATATACCGACCTTGACATAAAATTGTTATCTGGGCCAGAAAGTACCCTGCTCTGGCAAATACGTTGTCAGGTTATCATTTTTAAAAATCTTCTTTAATGTAGACTGAAGAAAATGAAGAAGTTTTTGAATGAGCAGGAACTTATTTGTTTTGGTTGAATATCGTTTAATATGGTAAGATGTTGATTAATGTTTACATATTTTCTGCATTTGAAATTGGAACTGATAGGCAACAACCATATATATTCTGCACAGCTGGCTATCCTTTAGAGGTAAAATCTATCGTACATAGTCAGTGGCTAGCGTCAGAATATTTGCTTTGTCTTTATTAATTCGGAAATTTTCTAGTCATTCCAAGTCTCCAAAACGTTGGAGTACATTGATCTTTCAACAAAGTTCGCTTTGCACTTTTACCAAAATGCGCGTGATCTAAGCGGATGCAATAAAGCGGATTTCAATACATTAATTGGAATTGATAAGATTTTTGAACATTTTTTGTTGTGCAGTTTCCTTATCCTCTTCCTTCCAATTTTACTTATATCCAAAAGGAAATTGTACAATTTCCTCATTAAAAATATTACGGAACCGTTGATAACTGCACTTCATTCTGCTGAAGAGACTGGAACAAATAATACGTATAAACCAACTGACTCTCAGAAAACCGAAAAGTGATTGAGCTAGGCAATTCGACTCAGGCGGAAGATGTTGAATATGACACTGAAAAGCAGTTTCCAAAATTCTGCTATCGTTTTCTGAGTGGTGTGCAAGATGGGAACATATCGGTGGTGATTGTTTGAAATAAACGTTATCCCTGAAGGACAACTTTAGACTTGGGTATAAACTATATAAACAGTAACATTATTAAAATTTATCAAATAAAAATAATAATAATAATAGTGTCTGTCGTGGATTTCAGTCCGAAGACTGGTTTGATGTTGTTCGGCACACTAGTCGGTCATGCATACGCTCTCTTCATCTCCAAATAACTGTTGCAAGCCACATCAATTTGAACTTGCTTACTGCAGTCTCCCTCTGCACTTCCTTCCAATGCTAAATTTATGATCCCTTGATGTTTCAGAAAATGTCATATTAACCGATTCCTTCTTTTAGTCAGATTGTGTTTCAAATTTCTTTTCTTGGAACTGTATTCAGTGTTTCCGCATTAGTTATGCGATCTACCCATCTATTTTCAGCGTTCTTCTATAGAACCACCTTTCAAAAGCTTCTATTTTCTTCTTGTCCGAGCTGCTTATCGTCTATGTACCACTTCCGTACAAGGCTACAATCTGGACAGACAGCTACAGAAAAAACTTTCTAACACTTAAATTTATATTAGATACATTATTTAAAAATTTGTCTTTTTCAAAAGCGTTTTCCATACTGCACTCATTTTCAGAAAAAACAGAACACCTTGAACAACTAGAGACAGGACGTCCGTATTCAGAAGACATGTACGTTAGTATGTTCTGCAGAAATGATTAGCATTTCAGTCGCCTCGGTTCAGCATTTGTCCTGTTGCCTAGCAGGCACAAGGCCTGCCATGGGTCCTGATAACTTGTTCCATGCGTGATGGCATCGACGCTTATAAGGCGCGAAAGGCGTCCTGTGATACAGCCACGCATGCTGCATTCACGTGGTTCCAGAGTTTATTAGGTCACAGCGCTGCATCCGTCGCTTCACCATATCACACATATTTTTGATAGGTGACAAATCTGGTAATCCGGCGGGCCAGGACAGAGGCTGGCATTTTGTGACATCAGAAGGCACGTGTTCATGAAGCACATGTGGTCGTGCGTTTTCTAGCTGAGAAATGGCGTCTGGGGTGTTATGAAGAAAGACTGTGGCTGCAGTTGGCGAATACCTTTAACGTATGTCACGTTGGTCACGGTGTCCTGAACACGCACCAAATGTTATATGTGGCTGTACCCAATAACACATCACACCATAAGGTCATGAGTTGGCGCTGTATGACCGGTGCGAATGCAGTCTCTACGATGCAGCTACCCCTGTCTGCGGCGAACCAAAATGCGGCCATCATTTTCAAACAAAAAGAACCTGCTTTCGTCCGGATACACTATCTGATGCTATTCCTGGTCCCAGTGACGTCGTACCATACACCATTGCCATCTAGCATTTTTCTGCACGTTCGTCAAACGTAAGCTGAGAAATGGACGACGCACACGTAACCCATGCTGTAGTAAACGGCGACGAACTTTCACCCCTGATAGTGTACGATGGGTTCCACTGTTCCACTGTTGTGCCAGAGCCGAAAAAGACAAAGGTCTGTCCTGCAATGCCATTCGAATGAGGTACTTTTCTTCTCGTGGAGTGGTTTGGGTGGTGCGACCTGACCCATCTCGTCGTGTTCTACGATCTTCCGTGAACCATTCTGTACCCGTTGTACTGCGGAAACACTTTGTCGCACACAAGCAGCAGTTTCCCGGATGGATGCATCACATCTTCTCCGGTCGACACGGTTCAATTGCCAATAATTTCTGCAGAACATACTAATGTACGTGTCTTGTGAATATGAACGACCTATCTCTAGTCGTTGAAGCTGTTCTGTTTTCTTTTCTGAACATGAGTGTATAAGCAGCCTTCATTTCTTATCCTCTCTACTTAGGCCATCGTCAGTTATTTTGCTGCCCAAATGTCAAAACACATCTACTACTTTTAGCGTCTCACTTCCTAAACTAACTTCCTTCAATATCTTCTCATTTAATTCTATTTCATTCCATTACTTTTATTTTGGTTTTGTTGATCTTCATCTTATATCCTACTTTCAAGAGACTGTCCATTCCATTCAACTGTTCTCTCAAGTCCTTTGCTGTCTCTGAATGAGCAGCAGTGTCATAACTCTACTAATAATGTTATAAGTTAAACTAACAATATTTTTAAGAAATCATATTATTTTTCATATTTAGCAATCACAAGCTATTGGAAATGAAGATCACCTGTTACTTAAACTAATGAGAAATCGCGCAACTAGTGTGTAAAAGTGAAAGCAAATAAAATAAATAAAAAAAAAGTCACCTGAAAAAAATTAGCTTCTGAGTGAAACTTTCAGACTTTGGTGGACGTTAGGAGTTGTCTTACAATTCGTTGACTGAGCAAAGATTTTGGATGGGTACATTTTAAAAAAAAAATTGAACGAGATAAGAGGATCGAAAATTCGCTTTTAGAGAGTTGAAGGGTCGTACAGTAATCTGAAGGCCTTCGCTATAGCGCCAAAAGCCCTTATGTGGTGCTTATGCTGCACAGCCACTATTCTGTTCTCGGCCAAAATAAGTGACAACGGCTCAGAAACGCATTCTCCTCGTGATCGCAGGGAGATTCCATCACGTTGTTCCAAATGAGTAGCCACCTCAGTTGATTGTCAACTGCAGAAATGCGCACTTTGAGCATTCTCATTGCTATTTCTTTACTACATAGCATGGCACTGCAGTCTATGGGCACTGTTGGTGGAGGGAAAGTTCTTCGTAATCAGACACGTTTGATTCTATGCAATACCATTAAATTTTTACAGAAGAGGCAAAAGAGGAATCAAAAATATCATCATAAACTGTGCTTGAGGGGGTTGCAGGAAGCAATATTCCAGTTGCTCAGTACAGAGAACAAAGCGTAGCTACAAGTACTTAATAAATTATCATTACTTCAGAAAGTCGTCGAATAAGGCAAAGAAAATTTAAATTTTTTGCTAAAACTGACGAACAGTCTGCCAAGGGATTGACACATTATATTCACGAGACACATATTCTTTGTTTCACAGTGTCGTTATCTTACTGAACGGCGGTGTCTGCTTCATTACATTTTTATCCCCTTTTTGTTTTATGAGATTTCCTCCCAGTTGCAAGTAGTTTGTATTGTGTTTCAGATGATTGTTTCTTTGTGCAACCATTTCTTTTTTGGAACTCCAATGAGAAGCTGTTGACTTTGAATCTGTATTTGTCGAATTATTGGGCGTACTAACATAACATGTTAATATGATGATTTACAGTTTCAGTATCTGAAGCTTACAAGTTATGCGAAGTGTATATTTGTGCATAGGTTTCAATTGTGGCCGGCCGGAGTGGCTGTGCGGCTCTAGGCGCTACAGTCTGGAGCCGAGCGACCGCTACGGTCGCAGGTTCGAATCCTGCCTCGGGCATGGATGTATGTGATGTCTTTAGGTTAGTTAGGTTTAATTAGTTCTAAGTTCTAGGCGACTGATGACCTCAGAAGTTAAGCCGCATAGTGGTCAGAGCCATTTGTTTCAGTTGTGGAACTTCACTTCCCCTACCGTACGGTGGCCATTCACAATGGAGCCCCCCAGGACTCCTAGTTCCCCTTCCATACAACACTGTCTGCTCTGTCATGGGCCAGGCTATTTTGTAAGCACTCTACCAAAATCGTAAAAGTGCCACTTTTATTGCTGTATCGTTCCACGGAACGTTTCTTTTAAACTTTTGGAGTAATGGATCATGTATTTTCTCCTACACTGTCATACATTACAGGTTTTGCCATAACAAAATGCATACTTGTCAGAATCGCCACTTTTTTGCACTTTCGCATTTAGTGCAACGTTATGTGGATGGTGATCTGCATGGACAGCTGTCTGGCGCATACATAAACATATTATTGGTATGTTCAATTCTCAGTCTACTGCATGTGGCGCACTGTTGTGGCCTTTTTCTATTTTTTCTCACATGTTTTGAAGTACATCATTAACATCTAATTTCGATTCCTAAAAGTTGTATATGATTGTTTTTGAACCACGCTCTTTCAAGAAAAGTTTGTATACTTGTGTATTTCGTCATTTTACATCTAGCCTAAGTTAGTAGTACTTCTCAGTTGCATAAAGAACATGTTTTTGTATGTCACGTTTTATTAGATGGGCTGAAATAAGGTAAATCACTTGAGTTGGTTAATTTGGCGCATTCTGCTCTATCTATGTACTACTATTGGCTAGTTTCTCGTCTACATGTGTTCATTTTTGCTCTTGTCATGTAATACCTCATACGTAGTAACGACATGTATTGCATCTTTGTACATTTCATCTCAATGTTATTAATTTTTGGTTTTTAATGCTTGGCGAATGTTGTGCACACATTGTGCATACATTTTCACTTAAATAGAGGCATTGACTTTGTCTCATATTGACACGTAAGTGACCACGTAATTTTACTTGTCATTTGTACTTTTCCCTAAGTTGATTGTCACTCCCATACTCTTTTGAACAAACTGCAATTTGTAGGACTATGTATGACTTATTTCATTACTTTTTATCTTCCCCAGCATTATTGGCTGTAACTATTTTAATATCACACACTTATATTTTTTTAAAAATATTGCACATATTTTCTTTGTAGTTTGAGATCTGGTGATCAACATTCAAAGTCGGTAATCAAAGTAATAAACAGAATGAGCTATCTTTCATTGTAATAATAGCGATCATGTATTCCATTAAACATGTGACTCTATTCGTTCCCGCTTTCTATGTTGCTGCTTCATTATCACCTAACAGTAAAGTAAAGGTAAAGTTCCGAGTTCTGGCCCTAGATGCGCAAATCGGGCCCGACCGACCACCATGTCATCCTTGGCCAGTGGCGTCATAAGATGCGGTATGAAGCGGTATGTAGTTGGCACACCGCTCTCCCAGTCCTTCTCGAGTTTCTTGACCTTGGAACCGTTACTGATCGATCGAGTAGCTCTTCAGCTGGTCTCAAGAGGCTGAATTCACCCTGTACCAGTTCTCCCACCAACAAATAATTCCTGACAGTATCGGGAATCGAATGCAAGTCCCCCGTCCAACAGTCAGCTGCGCTGACCACTCAGCTGCGGAAGCGGACATCAACTGTCAGTGGCATTCCGATATTCTTTCTGACAAACAACTCCCATACCGAAATAGCCCTTTACCTTTCCTCATTGCCTCTTCAGTATGCAAATTAATAATGGACAGTGACTACGAGCAATCCTGTCTTATTTCTTTTGTCACTTTGTCCTGTCTACCATTCTGTCAGAGTTGAAGGGTAATTGCTCTTCTGCTACTAAAGGTGATACCACAATATCTGACAACGCAAAACATTCTATTCCATTTCAGGTTATCAAAAATTTTCTCAAAATCAGTGAATGTCATGTATATTTCCTTGTTATTCCTAAAACTGCTCCTCAAACGCCTCTACTTCTTCTAAAACGACAATGGTCCTCTCCTAATCAACATTCAGTTTTTTCTACCATTACTCATTGAAGAACTCTTCTGAATATGACATGTGAGTGTATAAATGTGATACTAGTATGACTGTACAGCTATTTCCATATGTAGCTCCTCTTGCTGTCTTCGAAAGCGTAGTATTACATTCTTTACTAAACATGATGCAATTTTCCAGTTTCATGAATTTCTTTCATGAGCTTGTGTAGTTTGTGAAGCAATAGAGCATGAGACATATTCACAGTCCTTCGGTACTGTCGACATCGGTAGTTTCATTTTATAAATTTAAATGTTCGCATAAAACTATAACCACTAAAATTCGTTATTTATACATACTTATTTACATCTTCTGTGTTTAGAATAAATTTTGAAGATTTAACATGAAAATCTGTATATTTAAATCTACCCAGTTTTACTAAATGTTTATCAGTTAGTGTTTTTGACAACGATGTGAAGTTCTTTGCTTCAAATGTTTTCTTTGAACTTCTTTTTGTGAACGCTTGGTAACAACTGGTGTTTTATGATGCAGTATAAAGTAGACTTTGTGCTTAGAATTGATAGCTCATGGAAGTGAATGAATGTTACATTTTGTTATTTCAGTATTTGAAGAGCTGAAATACGAATATTCAGATTGCAGATATTTTTCAATTCGTATTCCACCAGACTTTCAGAATCATAGCATCAATGGATATTCTTTACACAAAGCGGACTTGTAGCATTTTCATACATCTACAAGAAGTCAACGGAACAAACATCAAGACAATCACCTAAGTAGAAACTGTATTTTAGCAAAGTGAATATACGCTTCAATGCAACTCCATCCAGAATAATGACAAACGTCCATTCCGTGGAAAAGTCATTGTTTAACCAGTGTTGAATAGATTTATTACAAGTTCTTGCTCTATTCTTTATACTGATTCCAGTAACAGTTGTGGCAGTACCAATACCGGGACATTTGTTTCTTGAGAGTTTGCGCAACATTTCTGAGACTCAGAGATAAGGATCGAATCTCTGATATCATCTTTTCAATTGATGCAATCCCTTTTAGGTAACTACAACTTTCTATACCAATTTTTCTCCATCTTCTAAGATTATTTTGTGATTTCATTATTCCATTACCTGTTTCATCTCTAATCTCTATGTTCCTTCTGCTGTGCTTTCTAAAGTGATTAGTCTGTTTATATTATCCATGTTACCTTGTTTCACTTACGTATCTGTTCTATCTAATCTATCCGCCATCCTTTGTTCCCTGGTGTTTGCACATTTACAGTAACTCCATTTCTGCGCTCCCTCTTTTGTTGCTGTTCAGTTTCGACATTTTTGCACTAACTTCACTATCTCATCTGTTACCCGTGCCAGTCGATTTTTTTACCAGTTGGGGTATTAGTTTCTTTTCTGCTGCATTTACTACATCTCTATAAAAAGAAATGAACATTATAACTATCTCTCTTGAAAGTGAGAACGCTGATAGGGGTGACAACATTTTCAGCAAAATATTAACAAATTTCAGAGATGCGAGCTGGGATCTATGCAATGTTACAGTTGATAATTACAATCTCCACCGAAGAAACATGTTATCTGGTTTCCCACGCATTCCCCACCTACCATTTCTATTTAACATCGTAATTCATGGCCATTCAGAAATTCAGATGACTCTAGTTTACGATGGGAACGCAAATAACAGAAAATAACTATTATTTCTTAGGCTTAGTAATTGATACAGCAAGAAAAATATTCCTCACAAATATAAAGGCATTAGTTCCTTATTGGTATCGAGATACAGCAAACTTACACAAGTATAATCAACGAACAGATATTCCACACATAGCTAAACACATACTGAATGCAATAAGTGAGTCTGTGGAAGCTGGATGGAAAGCAACGACAGAAAAATTTGGCTGCTCTCTTTTATGGTGGTTGGGAAAGGCAAAGCCAATATGAGACTCTGAGGTAGTTCGCCACAACAAAAACCATGAACAACAGTCATGGTTGATCTACATTTAAAAAAGATCGTCTTGCAAGAACTGGAAGACACTCACAAAGAACTAAAGAAAAATTAAAAAAATTAATAGTTCATATCCTGAAGAGAAGACTAACAAAGCAATAAAAAATACTCAAATGAGGGAAGGTTGCAGGAAATTATGAATTTTGTCCCGTCCACTTTTTAAATGTAGATCCGCAAGTTTGAAGATAGCTCACACAATTCTACATCCGTACTCTCAACACTCGTATTCCACAAATATTTAACGTAACTCAAACTCTAACACTACCTAAAACCAGCACACAATTCTACTTCCGTACTTTCAACACTCGTATTCCACAAATATTTAACGTAACTCAAATTCTAACACTAACTAAAACCAGTGAAATCTAGCCACGTACCTTCAAGTTATCACGCCATCGCGTTGCACAACATGGAATGGTAGATTTTACTCTGATAGTACACTCCTGGAAATGGAAAAAAGAACACATTGACACCGGTGTGTCAGACCCACCATACTTGCTCCGGACACTGCGAGAGGGCTGTACAAGCAATGATCACACGCACGGCACAGCGGACACACCAGGAACCGCGGTGTTGGCCGTCGAATGGCGCTAGCTGCGCAGCATTTGTGCACCGCCGCCGTCAGTGTCAGCCAGTTTGCCGTGGCATACGGAGCTCCATCGCAGTCTTTAACACTGGTAGCATGCCGCGACAGCGTGGACGTGAACCGTATGTGCAGTTGACGGACTTTGAGCGAGGGCGTATAGTGGGCATGCTGGAGGCCGGGTGGACGTACCGCCGAATTGCTCAACACGTGGAGCGTGAGGTCTCCACAGTACATCGATGTTGTCGCCAGTGGTCGGTGGAAGGTGCACGTGCCCGTCGACCTGGGACCGGACCGCAGCGACGCACGGATGCACGCCAAGACCGTAGGATCCTACGCAGTGCCGTAGGTGACCGCACCGCCACTTCCCAGCAAATTAGGGACACTGTTGCTCCTGGGGTATCGGCGAGGACCATTCGCAACCGTCTCCATGAAGCTGGGCTACGGTCCCGCACACCGTTAGGCCGTCTTCCGCTCACGCCCCAACATCGTGCAGCCCGCCTCCAGTGGTGTCGCGACAGGCGTGAATGGAGGGACGAATGGAGACGTGTCGTCTTCAGCGATGAGAGTCGCTTCTGCCTTGGTGCCAATGATGGTCGTATGCGTGTTTGGCGCCGTGCAGGTGAGCGCCACAATCAGGACTGCATACGACCGAGGCACACAGGGCCAACACCCGGCATCATGGTGTGGGGAGCGATCTCCTACACTGGCCGTACACCACTGGTGATCGTCGAGGGGACACTGAATAGTGCACGGTACATCCAAACCGTCATCGAACCCATCGTTCTACCATTCCTAGACCGGCAAGGGAACTTGCTGTTCCAACAGGACAATGCACGTCCGCATGTATCCCGTGCCACCCAACGTGCTCTAGAAGGTGTAAGTCAACTACCCTGGCCGGAAAGATCTCCGGATCTGTCCCCCATTGAGCATGTTTGGGACTGGATGAAGCGTCGTCTCACGCGGTCTGCACGTCCAGCACGAACGCTGGTCCAACTGAGGCGCCAGGTGGAAATGGCATGGCAAGCCGTTCCACAGGACTACATCCAGCATCTCTACGATCGTCTCCATGGGAGAATAGCAACCTGCATTGCTGCGAACGGTGGATATACACTGTACTAGTGCCGACATTGTGCATGCTCTGTTGCCTGTGTCTATGTGCCAGTGGTTCTGTCAGTGTGATCATGTGATGTATCTGACCCCAGGAATGTGTCAATAAAGTTTCCCCTTCCTGGGACAATGAATTCACGGTGTTCTTATTTCAATTTCCAGGAGTGTATTTCCACCCTACAAGTGGTAAAAAGCAAGTAACAACAAGCCGTATTTCCACCCTAAAAGTGGTGAAAAGGAAGTAACAAATTTTCCTCACAGAAATGGCAACTACGTCGTGTATTTAAAGAAGATGATCAATGAACATGATACTAGAAGTGTAATACCTGAAGTTTTTGTAAAAAGCCAGAACTGCAACGATCAAGAGATGCACGTCTATGCTGTTGCGTGAGTGAAAGATGGGCTTAAGGTGTCCGTGGCCGTAGTCCCACTGCTAATAACCGGTTAGCAACAGTTCCTGCTGTGCGGTCACAAGCCCTCTTATCTGTGCTGTGGTAGCTGTACGATCTGCCATTGCTGCCCTTACATTGTAACGATCCTGGCAGGCGTCTGTGCTGCGTGGACGTCCAGAATCTCGGCTACGGGTGTGACAATGTTCACGTGACCATTGATACCAGCATCGTTGCACAACTGATGTAGCACGTCCAACTTGTGTGGCAGTTCTCTGGAAGGACCAACCTGTCACTCAGAGGGCCACAATTTGATCCTTTCAGACTCGCTCAGTTGGGTGTAGGAAGCACCGAGAGCGTCTGAGTGGCATGGTTACCCGCTTGCTTCTAATGTTTGCGCAACACTGAGCCTTCTGGTTGTAAGCATTCCCTATGAAATGATAGATGGAGCTCTGGCAGCTATGCCATTGCAATATGTGTAGGTGAACGACACTGGAACTATTATCATTAGATCTACTAACCCCCAGGTGGAATATGCCGTCATCGGATCAAAATCGACGTCGTCTTTCCAGGTGTAGTAATGTTTTTCCAGCAGCATTTGCTAGGCCCTTCATATTGTATTACTAAACGATTCATACCTGACGCCTGCCGTATCGCTTACACAGATTTCGTGGCGGTGCGTTGGGTTGCATATATGAAGTGGCGTAGGGGCTGCCACCAATATCGAGTCTCGTCACGAGACCATTCGCATATACTTTCTTCGTAGGAGAGGATTATGAGCTGCCACGAAAGTACTCGGTTTAACTAGATATGTACCGAAGTTTCCAATAACTTCAACAAAAATCGTTACTGCACAACTATGTCTACGATCTGAGACATAAAGATGTCACAAAATTGTGAGAACAGCTACTTCGATATTTTTTAAAACTTTTGTTCCATCAGTCATCTGCCATGTTAGATGCCGTCCACCACGATTTCTTCCCTTGTTCCAATTTCATCTTACAATAGCCCGGACATTAATTATTTGTCATAATAGTCGAGCCCAAACTTTACCGATAAGATGTTGGAGGTTATTGACGGGTGTTTCTTGAGTATTTTGATATAGAAACCCTTAGTCTCCCGTAGCTCGTTACAATGTAACTGCATTTCGTTTAATTTATTACCCGCATTTGTATTAATATCTATATTGCACTGTAAAAGTCCGCACAACACTGCAAATTACGAGAATACGCGCTGTATGTCTTACTTGGAATCAAACTTATTCCATTCCTTCACGGTACATTCTGTTTATGTTATTAATTCCCAGTCTAATCTTTGTTCTCAAGCTTGGTTTTAATACTGCTCTTTTTTTCCATTCAGTGTTAGTCGCTCGTTAACAGTGATATAAGGTGAGGTGACAAATGTCATACAGATGGCGATAATATCGCGTGAACAGGGTATAAAAGGGTAGTGCATTGGCGGAGCTGTCATTTGCACTCAGGTGATTCATGTAAAAAGGTTTCCGACATGATTACGGCCGCATGACGGGAATTAACAGATTTTGAACGAGGAATGGTAGTTGAAGCTAGTCGCATGGGACATTCCATTTCGGAAGCTGTTAGGGACTTTAATATTCCGAGATGCACAGTGACAAGAGCGTGCCGAGAATATAAAATTTCGAGCATTACCTCTCACCACGGACAAAGCAGTGGCAGACGGTCTTCACTTAACGACCGAGGGCAACAGCGTTTGCATTCAGTTGTTAGTGCTAACGGGCAAGCAACACTGCATGAAATAATCGCGCAAATCAACGTACATTGAACGTATACTTTAGGACAGTGCGGCGAAAATTGACGTTAACGAGTTATACCAGCGGACGACCGACCCAAGTGTCTTTACCAACATCACGACTTCGCCTGCAGCGCTACTTCTGGGCTCGTGACCATATCGGTTGGACCCTAGACGACTGAAAATCGGGGCCTGGTCTGATGTGTAAGAGTTGGTAAGAGTTGATGGTAGGCTTCGAATATGGCGCAGACCTCACGAAGCCATGGACTCGAGTTTTCAACAAGGCACAGTTCAAGCTTGTGTTGGCTCCATAAGGGTGCGGGATATGTTTGATGGAATGAACTGGGTACTCTTGTGCAGCTGAACCCATCATTGACTGGAAATGGTTGCATTCGACTAGTTGGACCAGTGGACTTCATCTTTCCGAACATCGATGTCATGTTACCTGGTCACAATTGTTCGCTACTGGTTTGAAGAACATTCTGGACAGTTCGAGCGAAGGATTTGACCACCCAAATCGCCCGACATGAATCCCATCGAACATTTATGGGACATACTCCAATGGTCAGTTCCTGCACAGCAACCTGCACCTGCAACACTTTGTAATGTACAGCTATAGAGGCAGCGTGGCTCAATACTTCTGCTGGGAACATCCAAAGACTTGTTGAGTCCATGGCACGTCGATTTGGTGCACAAGCCGGGCAAAAGGAGGTTCTACACGATATAGGAGGTATCCCATGACTTTCGTCATCTGTGTGGTGGTAATATTTCAACGTGGCGGTCGGTCGAGAGTAAACAGCGAAGTGAAACATAGACGACCGCGAGGAGAGTAGAGCTGCGGGAGAACAAGTCTCTGTCCTGCAGGTCTAGCAGTCGACGCCCGCAGAAAAGTTGACCGATAGGCACCTTAGGTGTGGGGTTCACCAAATGTAATGAAAGGGCGGCATAACTACCCTATGCTGAGATGCTCCTGCAGCGATCGCAGCCACATCACAGTACCTTAGCACTTATGGCTTGCTGCGTTACACTGTGTTCCGTGTTGTATGTGACAGCATATTATAGCCTTGTCAGTGCTGTCAAGGCATTTTTACAGAAATAAAGGTTACTGTAGGAAGTAACCTAGTAATTCATGATTACATTATCAGTCTTTCGAGCCACTGAAGAACGCGGGTGCCTTGTACGAGAATAGAAAATCTCCTTGAAGAACCTCCGAGACTTTTGTCGGAGAAGTTGGATTCACCTCGTGTATATTCCCATCATAAGTTCGATTTTTGCCCTTTTCGGTTCTCTCTAGTGCCGTGAAAGCTACTTCCTCATGTCTTAACAGATGTCCCATCATCCAGTCCATTCGACGATTCCTTCTCCTACGAGGGCCTGCTGAAAGTAATGCCTCCCAATTTTTTGTTTCAAAACTCTTAAAACTTTTAAAATAAAACACGCGTTGTTAACAGTCCCTACATTTAATATTCATGTCTACACATTTGGAGCTCGCTGCCGTTAGAGGGCTCTGAATTGTAGCGTGTAAGATGGCGGTGTGTAATGTAACTATATCAGTAGGCCAGAAACAGCGTGCTGTAATCGACTTTCGAATCCGAAGAGTTCTTCCACACATGGAGCACCCTCCCCTTCTGCATAACAATGCCAAAACACACACAAGCGCTGCGACATCTGCAACAATCCGAAGAGCACTGTGCGCCATTCCCACCATTCCATCTTCCAAGAGATCCTCTGACGGCCCCAGGCGAGCGGTGCACATCGATACTGTGACGTGAGTGGAAGATGGGCCAGAGGTCTGCACGCCCGTAGTCCCACGGTTAATAACCGGTTCGCAACAGTTCCTGTTGCACGTCTGGGACCACAAGCCCTCTTATCTGTGCTGTGGTAGCTGTGCGATCTGCCACTGCTCCCCTTACATTGCAACTATTCTGGCGGGCGTTTGTGCTGCGTGGACCTCCAGAACCTCGTCTACGGGTGTGACAATGTTCACGTGACCATTGACCCTAGCATCGTTGCACAACTGACGCAGCACGTCCAACTTGTGTGGCAGTTCTCTGAAAGGACCATTCCGCTACTTGGAAGGCCACAATTCGGCCCCTTTCATACTAGTTCAGTTGGCTGCAGGAAGCACCGAGTGCGTCTCCGTGGCATGTGTGCGTGATTGCTTCACTCGTTTGCACCACACTGAGCCTTCTGGCTGTGAGCACAGATGGCGCTCCGGCAGCTTTGCCACTACGCTATCTGTTGGTGGACGACGTTGAAACCATCTACTATCCCACAGGTAGCATATGCTATCGGCTCAAAGTCGAAGTCATCTTCCCAGGTGTACGAATTTTTTTCTTCTTCACTGTATTATATTTCCACTTCTTGCCCTTCAGAGAGTGCCCATTTTTCTGAGGATTTTAACAACTTGAAACCATACTTGGTATGAGCGGCACCCACAGTTGTGTCGATACGTTTCAAATGATGAAAACTATAACAACTGTGTCAATTTGATTTATTAATGACGACTAGTTTCATGGCACGATAGTCACATTTTCAAGCAACAAACTGTTGATATTATGTATTGAATTGAAAAGTCAACAATTCGTTACCTGAAGACGTGATTACAATGTTATGAAACGAGTCTTGATTCATAAATAATTTTGACGCAGCTGTTGTAGTTTCCATCATTTAAAATTCTAACATCTCGGAATACTTTGCATTGTCAAAAAATTTTTCTCTGTCAAAAAGATCGGTTTTTCGAAAGTCTTCCTCCAGCTATCAAGCGTAATATCAGTACTGCTTCTCTGGTACATTTCTATTCCTTGCATCTATTTGTAACGCAATAATCTTTTCTGTAACTGTATCCATTAGATACGATTTAGAACGTTGCAAGCGCGGAGAGAACACCGTGCACATATCACTGTTAAATTTTTGAATGTTGATGAAGTCCAGTTAAATCAAACATAGACATTCTTCAAGCACCTATCAATATCTACAATGCTGTGGTTTCCCTCCAAAAGAAACTCAGTGTCAGCTCTCTGCTCGGAACGCATCTCTGTTACAGACGCCAGTCTGAAGGCAACGTTTAGCTTCGCCACCTATCGGAAATTCATGTAACTGTAGAAAGTGAAGCGAGAATGTTCCACAATGTCCCCTACAACTAATACCGTATTTTTTCAAGCGAAATTGGCCGAGCAAAAAATGTGTTGCATTACTTATTAAATGCCCAACGTATTTGGGTGTATAAAAAGAGGTATATAGTCAATGTAGGTGTTTGGCTGTTTATTTACTAGCGTACGCAAAGATCATGAAGAGACAGACACTTCATATGTTACAACCAATGGCACTTCCGGTTCGTATATTTCTGCCGCTAACGTCATGTTTACTTCTGTTAAGTGTTTTTTTGTATTGACACTGCAGCCTGAAGATGAGGTTTACACCTCGAAACGTGTTCTTTCATGAAATAATTTGGGTACTCGATGAAGTTTTGTTGCTAGCAGAGGTATCTGTAAAACCTTTTCATATTGTTGCTCATTGTTGCTCTAATCGATTGTAGGCTCACTCGATTCAACTTATTTTATATAAGGCGGTATAGCACCATAAAACCATAATCATCGTCACCATCGTCATCATTGGCAGGCTGTACCGCATGCAGTACGAGGAGCGGGAGCGGCTGCCGCACGTGGCGACGCCCTCGCGGCAGCCGGCCGGCCCAGGCGCCGGGGAAGCCGCACAAGTCGGGCACGGCGGCGCCGCGCCGGAGCAAACTCACCGTTCCCTGTGCGGCGTTGTGAGGCGCCGAGAGAAACGGCATCGCTCCCCACTTGCTACGCTCATGATCGGTCGGTCCAGGCCAATTTTTCTGTAACACTCATTCAGTCTACAAAATTACGTGACATGTTCCTTTGGTGTCTACGATCTGTCGTACAGTACCACTATGAGACAATTACAAACGGATCATTTGCGAGCAGCGACCGTCGGCAAGTGGTGACCATTATTGCGAGTGACAGCGCCGTTTTGCCAGTGTCTGAGGCACTGCGGGTATTCTCCAGCTTGAAGATAACGGTCTGGGCTCCACCAATCCGGCTAAAGGGTGCTGGCGTGCCCCGACTGGGTGTTCTTCAAAAGCGAGTGTTTTTCCCACAGAATGACTACCGCTTTCCAGTATCCTTTGGCAAACAAACTTCTGAAAGCGTCGACAGCATTTTACAGATGTGCTCTGAGTGTTAGTAAGAAATGGCAAACCGTAATGACTATTTCTGCTCTGGATGCAGATTGGCAGAAATGTCGGGAGGAGAATAGTGTAGTGGGTCTGTGAGCAGCTCGTGAAATCGAAGAGTCAGTCGGTGGCAGCGGTAGGGTAGAGGAGACGAGTCCTCTGGGGAGGAGACGGTGTGCAGGTGTACTTTGGAAGTTCGTAGTTAGGGAGAAGTAAGGTTGTGCCCTACATGAGGAAAGCTCAGAACTGCTCTGAAGTGAGTTCCATTTAGCGCGCATGAAAACCCTATTGCTGGTTTCCGAGCTGGGTGTTCATGTTAGCGAGCGTACGCGCACTGTTAAGTAAGAAGCCAACCAGCAGACTGTGGAGCAACTGGTTAGATGGAGGCGTTGTGTAACAAACGGAATGGACTTGGGGAGGGTTATTAGAAGAAGAATAAACTGAGTTTTCTTCCAATATAAATTTGAAGTTTATGTTCTTACCGTCTCTGGAATTAGTGTGTGCCGCTGTTTTCCTTACAGAAGAGATGGGAGAAAACGATTGGTGACGGTGTTGTGACTGATGGCGGTCTTTGTTGTCCAAGCCAGGCATCGGACTTGGCAGCTTTTGAATGCAGTCAGGTGGCTTCAGCGCGTTGAATAGTGGTATAGAGGGAATGACTAATTTGACCCTATCTTGCGGGTCAAAGCGAGGCTTCCGACCTTTATTTAGCTTGATATCACATATGTATCAGTACATAGGAATTATCCAGGTCCGCCAACAAACTTCTGGGAAGAAGTCTACGGAGCAGTACGTAGAGTGATTTGCCTCGTGCACCGCACGGAGCTAAGAGTTCGTAGACTCTGGCCGTACCCGCGACAGAGCTTCATCAGACGCTCAAGAAGCTCCGAGACGTCGGATGAGGAAGAACGTTTCGTATTGGCAAGTTATATACTTTGCACATAGGCCCAAAATAACAAAAATAAAACTTAAAATCATAAAAGTACTCTCAAACGACATACACTGTCCGTCCAAAAAGTTTCCGGACTGATTTCATGCCTGGCGTATAAACGACGTCACTGCAGTAACTGCTGTGGCATCTTGAACTAACAGCTGGAAACTGCAGCCGTGCATTCGACCAGCCAATTCTGAGCAGGCGGTGTTAAGCAGTGGACGTGCGGTCGTAGCGTGTCATCGCTGTGTCGCAAATCACAATGGAATAACATCTCTAAATCAAGAGTTGAAGAGTGTTTTGAACAAGAGAAAAGTGAGTGCAAAGTTTGTACCGTACATCTTGGCTCCTTAACAAAATCAAGGACGCGTGGGCCGGCCGCGGTGGCCGAGCGGTTCTAGACGCTTCAGTCCGGAACCGCGCGACTGCTACGGTCGCAGGTTCTAATCCTGCCTTCGGCATGGATGTCTGTGATGTCCTTAGGTTAGTTAGGTTTAAGTAGTTCTAAGTTCTAGGGGACTGATGACCTCAGATGTTAAGTCCCATAGTGCTCAGAGCCATTTGAACCATTTCGAAGGACGCGTGGACGCCTGTGCGACTTGACTGAAATGCAAAACACGGAATATTCCTTTCTGGAAAAAAGGACTCTGAGCGTGACGAGAATTGATGTTGTCAGTAGGAAGGTATTTCAAAACGATAAAATGCAGAAATGCAGATGAAAGGTCAACGTTCTGATAATATAACCGACATTCAAGCCAATGTGATGTACGGGTTGTACAATATCCCGCTGAATGACTTTTCTGACGGTTTCACATGGTTGTACGAACGTTATGTGCGCTATACTTAAGTGGGGTAGACCGAGCGAGGTGGCGCAGTGGTTAGCACACTGGACTCGCATTCGGGAGGACGACGGTTCAATCCCGTCTCCTGCCATCCTGATTTAGGTTTTCCGTGATTTCCCTAAACCGCTTCAGGCAAATGCCGGGATGGTTCCTGTGAAAGGGCACGGCCGATTTCCTTCCCCATCCTTTCCTCACCCGAGCTTGCGCTCCGTCTCTAATGACCTCGTTGTCGACGGGACGTTAAACACTAATCTCCTCCTCCCTCCTTTAAGTGGGGTACACTAAATATAGCATCTGAAACATTAAAACAACAATCTTAACATTTCTCTATTTTTTTATTAATCCAGTCACGAAACTTTTGGACTTACACGGTACAAAGAGCGTTCTTAAAGTAAGAACAATAAAAACAAAAACAGTGGTAACACCAGTTCCCGTCAGATCACCAAAGTTAAGCGCTGTCTAGATTGGCTAATACTCGCATGGTTGACCGTCTGAGACTGCCGAGTGCTGTTGGCAAGCAGAGTGCACTCGGCCCTTGTGAGGCCAATTGAGGAGCTACTTGACTGAGCCGGCCGGAGTGGCCGAGCGGTTCTAGGCGCTAGAGTCTGGAACCGCGCGACCGCTACGGTCGCAGGTTCGAATCCTGCCTCGGGCATGGATGTCTGTGATGTCCTTAGATTAGTTAGGTTTAAGTAGTTCTAAGTTCTAGGGGACTGATGATCTCAGAAGTTAAGTCCCATAGTGCTCAGAGCCATTTGAACCATTTTTACTTGACTGAGAAGTAGCGGCTCCGGTCACGAAAAATGACAATGACCTAGAGAACAATATGCTGACCACATGCCTCTCCATATCCGCAGTAGCGTCTATTGGCTGAGGATGACACGGTGGTCGGTCGGAACCGACTGTTATTATGGAGTTTTAGTTTCTGTCGACTCGTATGACCAGCTCCTGAAATTCATCCTCAGAGAAATCTGTCATCTGATTTTTTAACCAACCATCTACTGACGTTTTGACATTTTAATTTTCTTCTTACAGCTGACTGGCAAGGTGCTTTTTTAGTATCCTCCTTTTTTTAAGTATCTTTCCTTGTATCAATGACCGTCAATGTGCTTCTATTAGTGTGATGTTTTGACACCGACATATTCCTCGTACCGCTGATCGGCGATGTACTGTTTTTCAGTGTGACGTTTTGACATCGTCGTCTTCCTTGCACAGACGAGGCGTTTTTTTTAGTACAGGTCCGAGTGATAGTCACGTTGAGTCACGTCAAGGCTAAAAGGTTGTTGATAAAATTGTTCCCAACCATATGACATGATGGGATCGTGAGTGTGGCGAGCCACACGGGAACAGACATTGTCGTGCAGCTATGCCTCTGCTGAGTATGTCACACCTTTTGCTTCGGATTGCCCGGTGCAATTTCTTCCAATAGGTCACAATAACTGTCTGCATCGGTTGTGCTACACCGAGTGACAAGCAAGAAACCCTGCCTACCTCAAAACAGAGAGAACATGATTTTTCGGACTGAAACTGTTTGTTGGTACTTCAATCCCATGGGGGAGGTTGATTGTCCCCATTACAAGGACTGTTTTTTTTTTCTTTTTTTAATCAAGTGTAATGTGAGCAACCCATATATCATTGTCAGTGAGAATTTGACTTTGAAACGTATCCTCTTCGCCACAGTACCTGTGGAGGAAAGTCATTGTACTGGCTAAATGATTAGCATTATACAACGCAGTCACCTGTTTTGGAACCCCCGTATGTGCAACTTCCGATACTACAAGCGTTTATCACTGTTTCCTACAGAACACTTCCTGAAATTTGGGGAAGGACATGAGATAACAATGAAATCGTGTTGCGTCTGCTTTCTCAATTTTTTTTTATCGATGTTCTCACTCTTTTTCTCGTCGTGCACGTTGGTGTATGCTTCTTCCAATGGTCTACACAATTTTCTGACCATTCGAACGTTTTATACATACACTTCACAAGTCTTTCGATGAAAATTCGGCAGCTTTCAGGCCTCTTGCGTTTAATAAACCAACAAAAGCATCTATTTCACAATCGACAGCATTTTCAACCAACTGCGCTACTTGTAAACTTTTATAAATAAAAGTAAAGCTACCGTAACGGTATGTGTAGATAGCCAGTAGTTGGAGGTACTTTGTGAGCATGTGCAGTAGGGCGACCACAAAGTTCCAAGAGCTCTATTGCAAAACGGTACTCACTTTAAAAACACGCTTCGTGTAAACTGCTCAAATGTAAGGTGAACAAGGTGAACATTTTCACATTTGCGAAATAAATATTTGCTTTTGGATACCATTCAGTACCGTGTTGATCTATTCCCTACGTTTTGACATGCTCGGATCCTCATTACGGTGGCCGTGCTGACATAATTTAATGTGAGGGAACAGTATCTGCATTGACGCAGCGCAAGTTTCAGCTGCTCCCAAGCGTGCTCAATCCAGTTAACGTCAGCAGATACCATGGGCCATTCCATTTCGTTGATTCCTGCCTCCTGGGGGAAACTTGATCACTAGCTGGGGAAGTGTGCTCTTGCACTGTCGTCTTTAAAGTTGAACCTGTCGCTGAAATGTTCACTGAAGGGCAGGCCAAGAAACTGGAGGTCTTCTTGCCAGTTTTTCACAGCTTTCAAATTCCCCCGACGAAAGGAATCGGACACCCATAGAAAATACCGATCCAGGAAATAACTGATCCACCTCTAAGCTGGACCATTGCGTCTGCACGTATGAGATGTACACTGGTACCTGGTCGCCTTCACACTCTTCTACAACAAACATCAAACGTCATACAACTCCTGCACTCGCCAGTGAAGGGAAAGAGTCACCATTTATCCAAGGTACGTTCCAGATGTTCCTTTGCCCACCTTCTTCGCGCTGGAGAGTTTGATCTGGTTTTCATAAGTGACGTCTTGAGGCCAAATTGATCATGTGGCGACCGTTGGGTATCACCCTGTTCAATGTAGGCCTCCCACTTATCTTCAAACTGGATGCATGTAGTTCTTGTGTACAGAGTCTGACAAAAAAGTAGAAGACCCAGAAGAAATGTTTGGATGTCAATGTAACTCCGTACAAGTACACACCAATGTCGCTTATCAAAATGATTAAAGTTTCAATTCTTCTATGACGGGTACAACAGCCACCAGTGTGTATTAGTATTGTTCATGTTTAGTGTTGTTACCATTTGTGGAGTGATCACTGTGAAATGCTGTGTGCTCATGTGAAACAGCGTTATCAGCACCTGACAGTATGAAAGGGGCGTCACTGTGGGTTTCCACTTGGCCAGCTGCTCGACTCGTACAATATCCAGATTAGTGGCGCACTCAGATGTAATAGTGGCCTGATGTTGGACTGCATGGGAATATGCGGGCAGGTCCACTCATATTCAAGATTCGTGTGACCACCATGAGGAAGCATCATCGAATTGTGCACCAAGCACATCATAACACTTCACATCTGTCGCCTGAGAGTAAGTAATGGACTCCCTGCAACATTCTGCGTCACCCTCGCCACTCATCAGGGATGAGTAGCAACCGGACTAGGGTATTACCGTCCTATGGGTAGGCTGCCGTTAACTGCACAATGCAAACGGTTGTGTCTGAGGTACTCCCACGATCAGCAAGATCTCAGATCTGCCCCAATGGAGGGTATGGGGGACCAGCTTGGACGTCAGCTCCGTCCCCAGTTCCAATATCCAAGATATCAAGAACCAGTTACAACACTTGTGAGCCAGATTGATTCAGGAGAGGATACAACGGCTTTATGACACCATTCCGTATAAGTGGATTCGTCCAGGGCAGAGGGGATGCAACATCATACCGATTAGTGGGCTCATACTGCCAAGTTTTTCGTAAATTTGACTCGCGTTTGTAATCGCTGAAATAACATCACATACTCTCCTAATGAGTGAAGCTTCAGTTTCGTTTCCTCCTCCCCTTTGGGTGCTTCGCTTTTCTTTGGTCAGGCGGTGTTTTTTTCCTTTGAGTACCTATAAGCCACAATTTGTGGTCATCAGGTATTGTTGTTGTTGGCTACGGGTGGTCAGTGCCAACCGTACCTTCAATGTATTATGTCTGACGGTAGCACCTGAAACTTGGAATTACGTCGCTCTGGTTGAACGACAATCCGGAGACCGACAACGCTTCTTGCCGCAAAGTGAAACTTCCTGCATCGTCTAGTTTGAAATGACCCTTCAAGGCTTGTTGACTAACTGTAGGGCCCATTCATACTTGGAGTCACGCCGCGCTCTACTGAACGTCAATGAGTATGCAGTTCTTTTTTACCTCTGTTACACAGATGGCTGTACCCAGCGATTTACAATGATTAAAGGAGTATTGAGAAAGGGGTTTCTGATGAAAAAATCTCACAAACGATGCAAAACGTTTCTTGAGCAGTTCCCAAGTCGCTCCTAATCTTAAATTCGAGTGAAACCCGTTTCTCGCCGGCCGCTGTGGCCGAACGGTTCTAGGCGTGTCAGTCCGCAACCGCGCTGCTGCTACTGTCGCCGGTTCAAATCCTGCCTAGGGAATGGATGTGTGTGATGTCCTTAGGTAAGTTAGGTTTAAGTAGTTCGAAGTCTAGGGGACTAATGACCTCAGATGTTAAGTCCCATAGTGCTTAGAGCCATTTGAACCATTTTGAAACCCGTTTCTGCGATTTCGAAAAAAATAAAAATAAATTGTTGAGGAAACTCAGATCACAACATACGGTTTTGGTTTCCCGTTTACTAGGATACTTTCGTTTGGCACATTCTGCTTTCTGTGTGAAGTCCAATGATTTTGTGGGACTCGATAGAACTCTAGCCGCCGCGTCCCGAAAGGAGTGGCACTTCTTTTGTTTTCTGGTACGTACAAACGTAAAATTGGAACTGTCTACAAGGATAAGAAATGAAGTAGCCCGACCATCCAGATCTGTACGTTAATATTTACATTGTCTAACAAATAAAACAGGTAAGTTAGGTTTAAGTAGTTCTAAGTGTAGGGGACGAATGACCTCAGATTTTAAGTCCCATAGTTCTTAGAGCCATTTGAACCACTTTTTAACCCGTTTCTGCGTTGACTTCGAAAAAAGCTCAGATCACAACATACGGTTTTGGTCCCCCGTTTACTAGGATAATTTCGTTTGGCACGTTCTGCTTTCTGTGTGAAGTCCAATGATTTTGTGGGACTCGATAGAACTCTAGCCGCCGCGTCTCGAAAGGAGTGGCACTTCTTTTGTTTTCCGGTATGTATAAACGTAAAATTGGAACTGTCTACAAGCATAAGAAATGAAGTAGCCCGACCATCCAGATCTGTACGTTAATATTTACATTGTCTAACAAATAAAACAGAAATTCCAGTTACGCATATTTTTACAAGAAATAAAAGGAAAAAATGAAATACATTTTAAATATTTGTTTTATATGGTTTCCCGCAGCTATAAATTGCATGAAATGCCTTGTAATGATAGTTCACTAGAATTGGTTATTTTTATATATTTTGTATTAATTGCTATTGGTCTTTATCATGACTCATTTTCAAGTGGTATCTAAACATATTCAAGCTCTTACCAACACAAACACGCACACACACACACACACACACACACACACACACACACACACACACACACACACACACACGTATCAAACGGAGTTTGTTTTAACTGAACTATCTCGAAAACTACACATCGGATCGAAGAAAGTTATAACTCCAATTTGTTTGCCTCGAAGGGGGCGGGGGTGGCGCGGAACAACTTCGAAATCTTCGATGGGAATCTGGTTTTTTATTGCAGATTACCATATACGGCAAAATTTACATACGTTTTGTCTGAAGCATTTTCTTAGTTTCGCCACAGATGGCGCTGTAATCGGAGAAATAGACATGCGTACACAATCGTAGTAGTAGAACTAGTAGCTTTGTTCATCCGTAGATCTCTTTTTACAAGGATATAAGACATGTCAAAGTATTTACAAGTTTAGATCAATTTAAAATAAGCTAATTCGTATACACATATATTTACAGACTTCTAGTTGCAATCATTAGATTTACTCCTGGTATACAATACTTTTTTTCACAAATAACTTATTAAAAAATGTAATACCACACTGTTCACGCATATTTCACTATCAGTCACTGCACACACTATACACACATTGTTTCATAACACTTCACACACACACATATACACACACACACACACACACACACACACAGACACACACACACACACACTGATGATCTCTGAGCCATTTTCTGTACCGCAAATTCCCTTTTGCTATCCTGAAACTGAGTCAGCATCCTTCCATAATGAGTGAGATGTTGAGCTCAGAAAGAGGAAGAGTTGTTAGTATTGTGCTATGCATAGCTTGATGGTAAGTATTTCTAGAAAGGAAAAAATTTACGACATGCTACGCAGTGGCCCCTGAGTATCCAATGGCACGTGGGATCCCACTTCTATGCTACGAGGGTAGGACAGGCCAGTATCTCATAACTTCTAACTGGAGACCCCATTCGCAACGTTGTATTCCTCCGACGTATCGAACAGGGTAATACTCGACGCTCCGCCTTGGGCGTGCAGCGAACTACGACCTATCGTAACAGGCAGTAAGCCTACACTGCGACCGGAACTCACATATCGTGCAGACATAGAACAGATAGCGGCTCTAAGCATTACAACACTTGCGCAGTGTTTATTGCCTGCACACCTATTTATTATTTGGAGAACAGATGTGCAAGTGGACGATAAACGTAACTACCATAAAAGAAAGAATTGAAATGAACATGATTAACGGAGAAGTGTTGAGGCTGATGTCGTCTTGTAGATCGAGTGTTTTCCAGAGAAAGCGCGCTGTCGTTTGTTCTTTTACAAGGTTGTGAACACCTTTATGTCTGATGGTAGCGTACAGACCGGCAAAAGGAAACGAAGCAAACGTGTTACAGGAGAAGCTACTGAAATAGCTGTACTAACCGTAGTGCACCACAACCCACGGATAAGCACCCGGCAATTACATAGCGATTCCGGTACGTCCGTAGGTAGTATTGTCATAATACTGCATCGTCATAAGTATCATCCATGCCGTGTGTCACTACATCAAGAACTTCATGGCGCCGATTTCCATAACCGGATAGTGTTTTGTGAATGGGAACGTCGACAAATACAAATGATCCTTACGTTCTCTGCCTAGGTGGTGACCACACATTCACAAACCATGGCAGCGTTAACCGGCGTAGCATGCATTACTGGAGTGTAGACAATCCACACTGGTTACTACAAGGTGAGCATCGACGTCCTTGTCGGTTAACAAGTGACGTGAGATTGTGGGGAACAAACTCATTGGTCCATATTTTATCGACGTCACGTTGTAAGGACGCAAATATCAAACTTTTTGGAACAGAAACTACCGTACTACCGCAGGACGTTACCACGTTTGACAGCGTACGCCAAGCGCATTACGCAATTGAAGCACAGGAGTTATTAGACCATGATTGCACTGGTCGGTGGGTTTGCAGAGATGGCCCTGTTAGTTGGCCCCCTAGGTCGCCGGATTTGATATAGCCTGATTTCTTTCTGTGGCAATATTTAAAAGATAATGTGTAATAGCAAGTGCCAACAGGCCGTGAAGACATGATCCAAAACGCCTGTGCTGCCATTCCCGCAGATATGCTTCTGTCCTGTGTACGGTCACTGGAAAAGCGGATGACTATGTGTACTGACGTTGGAGGTACCGCGTTTAAATTCTTACTCTAATTGGAAAAAGTAGAGTAGCGTTCGCCTCGAGCCACGGCTACAGTGGCGCTTCGAGTAGTCTCCTGCCCGATATGTAGGAGGAAAACAACGTTGGGAATGGGATTTCCAATTATAAGTTATGAAATACTGGCCCGTCCTGCCCTCGCAGCATGGAGGTGGGGTCCCACGCGCCATTGGATACTCAAGGTCATTGAGTAGCATGTCGTAAATGGCGATTGTATACCTACTTGTACTACTCCGATTACAGCGCCGTCTTTGGCATAATGATGAAAATGTTGCAGACAAAACGTATGTAGATTTTTGCCGTAGAATCATAGTCTGCAAAAAAAAGAGGGTTTCTATCGATGATTTCAAAGTTGCCCCGTCACCACGCGTGGAGAGGGTTGGCGGGTCCAGTTTTGGTATCATTGGAAGTCCCCCTCCCAGACAAACAAATTGGAATTATAATTTTTTTGATCCCATATGTAGTTTTCAAGATATTTCAAATTCTTCAGTTAAAATGAACACCCTTTGTGTATGGGCGTCCCACTTAAACGTTTCAGTGCAAATATCTCTCGAACAACAATAGATATTGAAAAACGACTTTCATGGATATGAATGTAAGGCAGGGACCCATGGAAGTAAATACTATAAGACATCCTTAAACTTAAGCAAGTATTATTTTTAACGCAAATTTATCTTTAAATAGACACCTCATAGTATATCTTACGTAATCAGTAATATGAAAAATCACGAAAAGAGTGGCGCTGGTTGCATCGCAACAAGTTAATTACATTCCGAGAAATTGCAAAACGGAGTCGAACTATTGAAATAAACGAAACGCGCCGCTTTTGCACATGCCGAGGTGCAAGCGTGAACTATTATTTTTGCTGTATATTCCGCGAGCACATCGAATAATGCATGTAACTATGATGATTCAGCGTCCTGCGATGTATACAGCCTGTATTGCAGGAACACCATCAAATTATTTATAAGCACACTGTATTACGTGTGCAGTGTATACCTCTATTCAGAAAAAATTGTGCAGTGAATTACGTCCAAAAAAGTGACAAAATAAACAGAACATTAGTGCAATGTTGCACAACAGCTCCAAAAGTGTACCAAGGAGGTTAGGGACGCCAAAATTCTAAGCGAACAAATCATGTAAAAAGTGTATCACGTAATTTTAGCAACATAATAACTAATGCAAAACTATCTGCATCCTACACAGACTGTTGTGTCTGTCATAATAAACAACGAGACACAGCTCCACACCGGCAGAAGACATTACTGGACATCAATCTACGGCAAGCCACTGGCCTCCTCCTCCTCCTCCCAAACACACCGATAGTTCCTCCAGCAGTGAACAGTAAACAAAATGTTCTATGTTAATTTAGTTAAGACAGTTTAATTTAAGGTAACAATTTTTTATGCATAAGTGCCTGAAGAGAGGCAGAACTCGCTAGAACCGCGTAGCAATACTTTAAATTAAACATAAAAAAAATAATAGTGACTGGCAGTAGAAAATACGAATAAATAATTAAACCTGAAAGGTTTGTCTTAGGCTAAACCTTTGAAATACATTATAAGCATACTTTTCTTTTTACCCATTAGATAACAATAAAGAGTGTAAACGATAACAGTTTGCAAAGTACCACAGTGGCGTAGAGGAAATTGATAAAGGCATTAGTGGTCTATGAATTCCAGAAACAACCTCCAATTGGCCAACAAAAACCGACCAAGCTACAACGCATGCGAGCAACGCGAAATTTTGAATATTTTGTCGCTGTTTTCCGTCCTAGGCTTAGTCGGCTACTGCGTTAACATTATTAATTTAAATTTTCCCGTGAGCGCAATCAAAGCAAATAGAATTTTGTAGGCATTGTGCAGATATTAATTATGTTTACGATTCGATCCAGACTTTGCACTTACAAACACAGTAGTTTCGTAGCAAGGAGGCCAGACAAACGAAATGATTGAGTTGTTGAATTTTCACTATTAAATTTCACAATATTTTGTGGCAAAATTTCCGCAGATGTCAATTTTACAGTTCTTAAATGCAAGAACAAGATGCGCAAATGTGCTGTTCCTCAGGCGGCTTTTTTCTTAGGCAAATTTGATGTTGATTCTTAGCCTGAGAGACAACAAGTGTCCTGCATCAATTATTTCGTCTCGTCTTCCCCTACGCTACTGTGGTACGTTATAAACTATTATCGTTTAAACCCTGTCTATTACTTTTTTACAATGATCAGAATTTATATGCCGATTTGATACCGTAAAACAAGGCATGTAATAATGCCAGTCAAGTGGAGGAATTACCCCAGTGGTACGAACCTGATCAGCTATCTACGAAATTTGTTGTATTTACAACATATTTCGTAGATAGCTGATCAGCTTCGTCAGGTATCTAGAATAATGATATTACACTGGGCGCTTGAATAACATATTTACACTGTTTCCGCTTCAGGAGACGTAACTAGATGGATATTCCACCATTAATACTTGGCCCAATCACATTAACCGGCTATGTTCGAAGTCATCATGCAATAACCACTGACAGACAGCAGGTGGCAGAACTAGTAGTGGAGAGTATGTAAAGTGTATTGGGGGACGCGAAAAACAGTGTAATCGTTGCCGCAATACGAAAATGGAGCGATTTACCTGACGTCTGAAATGGCGTGATCGTTGGCTTTCGGGCCAAGGGTGGAAACATATCCGAATGGCTAAGTTTGGAAGAGCAGTTGAACGGGATGGACAGTGTCTTGAAAGGAGGATATAAGATGAACATCAACAAAAGCAAAACGAGGATAATGGAATGTAGTCGTATTAAGTCGGGTGATGCTGAGGGAATTAGATTAGGAAATGAGACACTTAAAGTAGTAAAGGAGTTTTGCTATTTGGGGAGCAAAATAACTGATGATGGTCGAAGTAGAGAGGATATAAAATGTAGACTGGCAATGGCAAGGAAAGCGTTTCTGAAGAAGAGAAATTTGTTAACATCGAGTATTGATTTAAGTGTTAGGAAGCCGTTTCTGAAAGTATTTCTATGGAGTGTAGCCATGTATGGAAGTGAAACGTGGACGATAAATAGTCTGGACAAGAAGAGACTAGAAGCTTTCGAAATGTGGTGCTACAGAAGAATGCTGAAGATTAGATGGGTAGATCACATAACTAATGAGAAGGTATTGAGTAGAATTGGGGAGAAGAGGAGTTTGTGGCACAACTTGACAACAAGAAGGGACCGGTTGGTAGGACATGTTCTGAGGTATCAAGGAATCACAAATTTAGCATTGGAGGGCAGCGTGGAGGGTAAAAATCGTAGAGGAAGACCAAGAGATGAATACACTAAGCAGATCCAGAAGGATGTAGGTTGCAGTAGGTACTGGGAGATGAAGAAGCTTGCACAGGATAGAGTAGCATGGAGAGCTGCATCAAATCAGTCTCAGGACTGAAGACCACAACAACAACAATAACAACAAGTTTGTAAACTGTCCGCTTGCCGCCATGGTTAAAGCATAACGCGTATAGCAAAATGGCGCTATCCAAAACCGGGCACCGAGGCAACTTTGGTTCACCATGGACCACAGACGACAGGGCTGAAGGAACGCTGCCGATATGTGTGCTGGCGAATAGACGTGCATTTGTTGGGTAACTGACTACTCAGACAAACTAAGGGGCTACCAACATTGTCTCCCCAAGTACCGTTCACCGACCGTTTGTGAGTATCGGCATCTGCAGCAGGCGTCTAGTTCATGCAGCGATGCTGTCTGCTGTTCGTCGGCAACGAAGCCTGGAATTTGCACGCCAGTACCGCAACTGGGCGTCCACTAAGTGGCAACAGGTGATCTTTCCGGATAAATCTGGTTTTGCGCTCCATCAGATAGAAGGCCGTTGGCACGTATGGCCATGCAACAATATTCGTAAGGGCCTAGGCCAGAGGAGGGAGCATTATGATCTGGGGAACGTTTTTGTGTCATTCCCTGGTTGATCTCGTCATTCTGGAAGTCGCAGTGGATCAACACAGGCACGTACCTGCCCTTGGGGACCAAGCCCACCCCTACATGCAGTTTGTTTTTTCCTCGGCACTGCTGACTTCTATGAGCAAGCCTATTGCAACGTGTCAGACGGCTCGCACTGTACTGTGTGGTTCAAAGAGCGCCAGGATGGCTCTGCCATACTCCCCTGGCCATCATACTCCTCAGGTTAAAACCCAATCAAGAATCTGTGGGACTACCTCGGTCGAGCTGTTCGCGCTGTGGATCCTCAGCCGAGAACCCTAGCGAAGCTGGTCACTGCACTGGTGTCGCCATGGCTCCACATTCCTGTCAGAGCCTTCCACATCCTCACTGACTCTCTTTGTGTACTTCCGAGCCGCAAAAAGTGGTTATTAAGGTTTCTGATAGGTTGTCTCATTAATGTGACTGGACCCTGTAAATTGCTCATGACACCCGAAATAAATAAATAAAATTAAAAAAAAACCAGCGAAATGAAAGCGTGTGCAATAATTTGCGATTCATATTTTTACCATATTCAAGTTTTTTCATGCTGGGCACTATTGCGTATTCTGAACTTTCTACACTACTGGCCATTAAAATTGCTACACCAAGAAGAAATGGAGATGATAAACGGGTATTCATTGGACAAATATATTATACTAGAACTGACATGTGATTACATTTTCACGCAATTTGGGTGCATAGATCATGAGAAATAAGTACCCACCTCTGGCAACAATGGCCTTGATACGCCTGGGCATTGAATCAAACAGAGCTTGGATGGCGTGTGGAGGTACAGCTGCGCATGCAGCTTCAACACGATACCACAGTCCATCATGAGTAGTGACTGGCGTGTTGTGACGAGCCAGTTGCTCGGCCACCATTGACCAGACGTTTTCAGTTGGTGAGAGATCTGGAGAATGTGCCGGCCAGGGCAGCGTTCGAACATTTTCTGTATCCAGAAAGCCCCGTACAGGACCTGCAACATGCGGTCGTGCATTATCCTGCTGAAATGTAGGGTTTCGCAGGGATCGAATGAAGGGTAGAGCCACGGGTCGTAACACATCTGAAATGTAACGTCCACTGTTCAAAGTGCCGTCAGTGAGAACAAGAGGTGACCGAGACGTGTAACCAATACACCCCATACCATCACGCCGGGTGATATGTCAGTATGGCAATGACGAATACACGCTTCCAATGTGCGTTCACCGCGATGTCGCCAAACACGGATGCGACCATCATGATGCTGTAAACAGAAGCTGGATTCATCCGAAAAAATGTCGTTTTGCCATTCGTGCACCCAGGTTTGTCGTTGAGTACACCATCGCAGGCGCTCCTGTCGGTGATGCAACGTCAAGAGTAACCGCAGTCATGGTCTCCGAGCTGATAGTCCATGCTGCTGCAAACGTCGTCGAACTGTTCGTGCAGATGGTTGTTGTCTTGCAAACGTCCCCATCTGTTGACTCAGGGATCGAGACGTGGTTGCACGATCCATTACAGGCATGAGGATAAGATGCTTTTCATCTCGACTGCTAGTGATACGAGGCCGTTGGGATCCAGTACGGCGTTCCGTATTACACTCCTGCACCCACCGATTCCATATTCTACTGACAGTCATTGGATCTCGACCAACGCGAGCAGCAATGTTGCGATACGATAAACCGCAATCGCGATAGGCCACAATCCGACCTTTATCAAAGTCGGAAACGTGATGGTACGCATTTCTCCTTCTTACACGAGGCATCACAACAACGTTTCACCAGGCAACGCCGGTCAACTGCTGTTTGTGTATGAGAAATCGGTTGGAAACTTTCCTAATGTCAGCACGTTGTAGGTGGCGCCAACCTTGTGTGAATGCTCTGAAAAGCTAATCATTTGCATATCACAGCATCTTCTTCCTGTCGGTTAAATTTCGCGTCTGTAGCACGTCATCTTCGTGGTGTAGCAATTTTAATGGCCAGTAGTGTATTTTCAATATATCACCAGAATACAAATTTTGTATTGTGTCTTAAGCCGACAAGGAATGCACTGGAAACGCCTGGAATTTGCGTTGTGATCACGGGTTGAGCAGGAGAAAGAGACGAGCGTGTGGAGTCCTGATGGAACTTTGGTGCGTTTTTGCATTGGTATAGCTACCGTTCGTCTGTTGGAACACTTAGTAAGTGGCCGCAGCACCATCGGCTGGTGCAGCTTTACGACTGGAAAACGCCTGACAAACACAGCCTTATACGGCGGGAAAAAGCAGGTCACGGGGAGAGAGGCTGGACGTCTAGGTAGACACAGGTGCAGCGCCGACACGGCGACATCTGGCCTTGCAAGATGCGCTCCGCCGGAGGTTTGGCCACGCTGCGGCGGAAGAAGACAGTGGCCACGGCAGCGGTCTTGGAAGCCGGTAGGGCCCAGAGCGGAAGCCGCGCCCGCTGCAGCTGGTGGCTGTTGGCAATGAAGGCCGAAGCTGAGGTGACTGATTCCATATCGAGGGCCTTCACACCGCAGCGGACAGCAGGGCTCCGTCGGTGGGCGGGAAACGCGCACCGCGATGGATTTCGTCAAACTTCTCTTTTTTTCACTTTTGCAGCTCTTCTCGCATAGGGTCGCTATCTGCTTGAATTGCTCACAACGTGCTCGCCTTACTTTCGTCAGTGCAAACAATGCTTCTCTGTACACGCTACTCTCTTAACTTCTTAGGCCTTTCCTTTCCTCCTCTGCCTACGATGAACATCCTCTTTACTTCACATCCTGGTGCAACCAGTGGCTCCTCAAGATTAATCCCTCTAAAACTAAGGCTATAATTACAGGGTAAACAACCCTCTCCTCACGAGGGTCGTTTGATAAGTCTGGTAAAAAAGCAAGAAAAAACCTTTGTTTCGTAAACAACTCACCTTACTTCTTGATATCCAACTATCACTTCCCCATTTTATGAAAATTTCTCCCCAGCAAGCCGAAGTTTCAAGTTAGAGAACAGGAAGAGGTCACTTGGGACTAAGTCTGGTGAATGAGGAGGATGAACAACCAATTCAGAGCGCGATTCATGCACTTTCGCCGTTTTTATCGATGTGTGGGATGGTTCGTTATCATAGTGAGAGAGTTCTTTTTTGAGTGCCAACCATTCTCTTTTTTCAGCCAATGCAAGTTTCACACTACCCAGCAGTGAAGCGTAGTAGGGTACAGTTATGGTTCTGCCTTTTTCTAAGTAATTTGTGAGGATAATTCTTGGAAATCCCAAAAAACAGTGACCATCAACTTACCAGCTGACGAAATCGGCTTTGCCTTCTTTTGTGCACTTTCACTAGCCATTGTCCATTATTTTGACTGCTGTTTTGACTGTGCTGTGTAATGATGGATCCAGGTTACATCAACAGTCACAAATCGGGGCAAAAAATCTAGCGGAACTGCGAGTCTACATTGCCAGACACTGTGCTAAATGTTGTGTCGGATGCGCTTTTGGTCGACTGTGAGTAACAGTGGCACCCACCTCTCACACAGCTTCTTCGCAGCCAATTATCCGTGCAGATATTATGCACTCGTTCAAGTGAGATGCCTACAGTCTCAGCTATTAAGCGGCCTTGCATTACGATATTATTTTGTCAGTGGTTTCATTTGTATTGACGTCAATTGGACGGCAGGAGCGCGCTTCGTCTTCAGTGCTTGTTCGACCACGTTTTAATTCCTTATTTATAAATGGTCTTCAGTGAAGGTGCAGAGTCCATGTGAACTTCATCCAGTTCTGTTTTGATTTGTGTGGCAGTCCAGTCCATCAAATGAAAATGTTAATTAATTGCACGAAACTCGTTTTCCTCCACTTACAATTGCAGTCGACAAGCTGACCAATTCAGACGGCTGTCAACAATGAACTGTATGCAGTACATTTTAGAAATTCTTTATACAACACTTACAATAAACAAGCTTATCAACCGTGAAAGCGCAAAAAAAATGTTCCATACTTTCACAACTATTTACCGGAACTATCAAACCATCATCGTACATATCGTATAACGATAATGGAGTAATTGTCCAGAATAATTACCCAATACGTGTGCATGTCTTCCTTGCCCCAGTATCCCAACAATACTCGCAGTACTCGACATGATCATATACAGAAATGATAACATGCTCGTTTCCCGTATGCAACTTCGCGGTATGGTAAATTAATAGCGAGAATTAGTTTTGTTTTGTTTAGTAAGTGTGTTAATGATCTATTGTGTCATGTCGATTTACGAATGAACATACCCCAGCAAAATAAAGGCCGATGTTTTATTTGAAAATTCCACTTTTCATAAATCGTTCACGCAGGAGAATCGGGTAAACGTGAGGTTGTTTGACCATCGCACAGAGTTCCGTAAGGATGACTTGGTAATAAGGATCCCTGGCGTTGAGGAACAATTCGTCTAGTAGTTTCGGAGATTAGTATGTTCGAACACACAGACAAACACTACGATTTCACAGATTTATTATTAGTATAGACTGAGCTTTTTACTATAACTATCAGCTCGCAACATGTGATAATTGACATACACACTGTAGCTTGTGCTACGCGTTTCGGTCAGTGTTTGCCTCTGCCTAGTAGCCAAACATATTTCACTTTTAAGTTCCGATGGACATTTTAATTATAAATACTGCATGTGCCTTGAACTGGTTAGCTCGTGATTCATATACGTAAAATGTTACGACTAATGTACCCAAGCAAGTTATGGTTTGCGCCAGCGTCCTGTATGCGGTTCTGCTTACAGATGAACCACACTTTCCTAAAATTCTCCCAATAAACCGAAATCGACCATTCGCTTTCCCTACCACATTCCTCACATATTCGCTCCAGTTCATATCACTTAGCTGCTTTGCGCCCAGATATTTAAACGACGTGACTGTGTCAAGCAGGACACTACTAATGCTGTATCCGAACATTGCGGGTTTGCTTTTCCTGCTCATCCGCGTTAACATTCATTTTTCTACATTAAGAACCAGATGTCATTCATCATACCAACTAATAATTTTGTTTAGGTCATCTTGTATCAACCTAAGGTCACTTACCTTCGACACCTTCCTGTAGTACACCACAGCATCAACAGCGAACAACTGCAGATTGGTGCCCACCCTGTCCGCCAGATCATTTATGTATATAGAAAATAGCAACGGTCCTGTCACACTTCCCTGGTGCACTCGTGATGTTGCCCCTGTCTCCGATGAACATTCGCTGTCGAGGACAACGTGGTGGGTTCTATTACTTAAGAAGTCTTCGAGCCAGTCGCATATCTGGGAACCTATTCAGTATGCAAGGAACCTTCCTTAACAGTATGCAGTGGGATACAGTGTCGAATGCTTTCCAGAAATCTATAAACATCGAATCTGCCTGTTGCCTTCATCCATAGTTCGCAGTGTATCACGTAAGAAAAGAGCAAACTGGGTTTCGCACGAGCGATGCTTTCTAAAGCCGTACTGATTCGTGGACATGGGCTTTTCGGTCTCTAGGAAATTTATTGCATTCAGACTCACAATATGCTCTAGAATTCTGCAGCAAACCGATGTTAAGGATATTGGTTTGTAGTTTTGCTGGTCCGTTCTTTTACCCTCCTTATATACAAGAGTCATCAACGCTTTTTTCCAATCGCTTGGCACCTTGCGCTGGTCGAGATATTCGCGATAAACGCTGAGTAAGGGGCCAGTGACGTAGATGTCTTTGTACGAGTAAAACCGAATTGGAATTCCATCCGTCCATCCGGCCCTGGTTATACAAAACCAACCATCTGTCTCCAGAGTGCCTATCATCTGCACCAAAAGGGTTAGCGTGTCGTCACCCATCAGTGGTGATGGTATGCTGTCATCTGTAACATCAAAAAATGTTATTAGATCATACCCACAAATGCACGTAAAATGATTTCATACATACTTGCAATTTTGCCATCCAGATGACGATGCCAAAAGTCCTCATCACGATCTCCAGAGCAGTCTTGACAACGTTGCGTCATGGCTGATAATTAGATTTTCATGGGTTTTTCAAAGGTAACGTCAGCGCAGCTGGGGGACATATATAGGCTTCATTTAATCAAAACAAGAAAGGAAGGTTTCGTGATTTAAGTTATTATCTAAAACCACCTGCTCAGCTTAGTAGTTTGGATGTTTCACCACCACGGCATAATACACTGAAGGATCAACAGATGTCTCTTTTAGTTTCACAGAATTTACCAATGAACCAACGGATGGTGCTGTCAATTTTTTTAACTCATTGACAGATGCATTTGTGAAAGTTTATGTCGGAGACAGAATTAAACAACGCAATATTATATTTACGAATACTAAATAACAGCGAATTTACTTGTCTAGGATATATAGATTTACTGATTTCACTTTGTGCATGAAAACTTAACAACTTTGTTTAACTTCATTCGATAAATTATATTTATGTTCTTCAATAGCACACGAATTTTATAAATCGGTCGAGACTTTCTGAATATACCGTAACTGGTAAAAGTCTGAGGACTATGTGGCCTCAAATACTCAATGAAGACCATAAAAGACGAGATTTGCTGTGGCTCGAGAACATCAGGCTTTCACTTGCTATTTGGAAACTCCTTCTGAAAGTGAGATCGATGTAAATCTGATCGAGAGCCTCACTCCTCAGAAGCCTTCACTCACAGAGGCTTCAAGTTACTTCTTTCCAACGTAACGTCATAGAAGCGGTAATTTTAATGGGATGACACAGCTATCGAATTTTTATACCTGGGATCCCACTTATTACTAACAATTTAGCATTTTGCTTTAAATGTGTACATTTTTTGGTGAACTTACATTTTGGCAAGACCGTAAACCAATGAGAAGACCAGAGGCTATCCTGGTGAGCGAGGACCTGAGTGTGAATTGACTTTCGCACGGCCAGCTGTACGTCGCTCTCTCCCATGTTAGTGAAGCTAACAAGCTCGTCGTCCATGTTATTAATCACACCACTTCAAACGTTGTATACAAAGAAGTTTCATAAGGCAAAGATAAATTCCATGCATATGAAGCGTTGAGTGCAGCTATAAATAAATACCTTGGGAACGCCGCATTTCTCTGCTATTTGTGTAATGTTTATCTCTTTCCCAACCGAAAAATGAAACCGTTATTTACTTGGTTACTTTAATTACAACACCTTACATGAATCACGAGCTAACCAGCTAAGTCACATGCAGTAATTATAATTAAAATGTCCGTTGAAACTGTAAGAATGAAATACTTTTGAGTAGTGAGCAAAGGTAAATGTCGAACGAAATGCGTAGCATCTCGTGTTTGCATAAACTACCACAGAACGCGCCACATGTTGCGAGCTGCTGCCATAATTAAAAGCTCAATCATGGAATATTTATCTTTTTTGCGCCAACATATCGTCGTAACAACGAATTATAATCTGCGTTGAAGTAATGACAAATTAAAATGAAAAAAGTATGAAATAATCGTACATGAACTAACTACTACATTTTTCAAAGTATCTAGGTATTTAAAAAATCTGTTTTACAAAGTAATAAATTATATTCCTTTTAGTAAACTAGCCTCTCGAAGAGTAATGCCATCTAGTGAAAGATGGGAGATATTTCATAGTCTATGAGAAAAACAACACTGCCGAAGAGGAAGTGTTATTGGCAAACACGCTAATGCACAAAAATATTTACGCAATCCGGTGTGACGGTCTGAAACCGTTAAAGAATCCTCTGCTTCTCCATTGTAACGGTTCATTTAAAAGAAGCCCGAACACCATGGCCACATAGCCAAAACTCGCTTGATGTTGCACATATTGAGTGTGGAGCGTTCACTGTTTATGTTTTGCTTCTTTTTTCACAGTTCACTACAGATTCCTCCTGTTTTCATGCTCGGCATGTATCCAGTTTTTTACAGGCTGTCTACTGGTCGGTTTTATCACTAAATCTGAGGGGAAGCGCATCACAGGTGCTGCTGCCAACTCACCACGCGCCTGCTCTGAAGACATGTAAACTCGCTTATCTATCCATTCTGCCCTGAAACATCCAGACAGTGAGCACACTCTGTATTTCTGCCATGCTAAGGGACAATCATAATAAATAATTTGTACAAGACTTTAATTGCTTCAATACACAAAGAGGCTCTTTTACAAACTCTGACAGAGGTGTTGAAGAAGTAGGGAAATTTAGTGTCTGGTAAACATCCTGTAGGCACAGATTGCAAGACAGATGTATCAGCATCCTCCCTCCTCCCCCCACCCCCCTCTTTGTTTTAGGTTTCATCTCCTATTGACTGGAAAAGTGGCAAGCTGTTATCCTGTTGCCTGGATGCATGGGATTTGGCCCTGCCAACGCAAAGCAGCTGTGTATGCATCCTCCGTCCCCATCCAGTGACTCCTAGGTGAGTGTGTGTATGTCACAGCTCGTCCAGCGGAATGCACGTAAGTATTAGGCTGACTATCAGCCATGACGCAACGTTGTCAAGACTGCTCTGGAGATCGTGATGAGGACTTTTGGCATCCTCATCTGGATGGCAAAATTGCAAGTATGTATGAAATCATTTTACGTGCATTTGTGGGTATGATCTAATAACATTTTTTGATGTTACAGATGACAGCATACCATCACCACTGATGGGTGACGACACGCTAACCCTTTTGGTGCAGATGATAGGCACTCTGGAGACAGATGGTTGGTTTTGTATGATGGAACTACCATCGCTAAGCCGTGATGTAGCTCATAGCTACCACAATTTATATACATGTTGAAAATAATTTGTACTTGCGTACAATGATTATCTGGAGTTTTGTTCTTTTCCAGGATTTTTGAACATTGCAAGTCTTATGGATGTGCATGAAAGCAGTATGCCTAACACAAATGAGACCAGTCCACCGGCAACCAATGAGGTTGTACATAAATAACATGTCTGTCTCTACATATAAGTCTATATATATATATATATACGCTTATACGCTTGAAATTATCGCATTTTTTTAGAAATACCGGCGGTATGTAAGGGGGAGATATATGAGGACTAGCCAAGTCCCTGAGGACGACGATGAGGCACAAAGCTCTCGCGTAGATGACTATTTGGCGACGCTATTTATGACGCCATTCTCAGCCTTAAGTTTCCAGGGCAGGATGTGGATAGCTACTTACGATAATACACAAGTATCCATGACTGATGGTGGTGTTATTATATTTCATATGTTACTATGCATGAATGGTAAAGGAATGAAAGGAGTAGCCTCTTGACAGAGTTTTGCACAGACTACAAACCTTGTGCCAGTGCATATCCTGCTCTCCTAAAACAGCTCCAAACTGTACTGAAGAAAGTGTCTCCCACCAATAGGTTTCGAATCGAATATTTTCATGTTAAATGCGAGTGTACAAGCCTCGGAAACGGATATATATTCTTAGGATATACCAAGAAACTGAAATTAGTAGAAAAAATAATCTGCATGACTACTCCACAATTCCCACTTAAGTGCTTGGTAGAGAGTTCGTAGAACCAACTTCAGACTATTGCTCTACCATTCCACTCACAACCGGAGCATGGGAAAACGATCATTTAAATCATTCCGCGCGGCTAATTTCTCTTACTTTATCATGGTGATCATAAAAAAGTGTCAACAAGATATTTTCTCATTCGTTGGAGTAAGTTGGTGATTGAAACTTCGTGAAAAGATTCTGTCGCAACGGAAAACACTTATGTTTTAATGATTGCGACAAAGACTCAAGTATCATATCAGTGACGTTCTCTCCCCCGATTTCGCGATGTACAAAACGAACTGCCCTCCTGTGAACTTTTTCGATGCCCTCCGTCAATCCTATCTGGTAAGGATACCATATGTGATCGCTCCAGTTTAAGCTATTCGTAATTTTAACCCTAGGTATTTAGTAGAACTGACAGATTTGTGTGACTTATCGTGTAACTGAAATTTAACGGAATTTCTACAGTACTCATGTGGATCACGTCACACTTCTTTTATTATTTAGAGTCAATTGACACTTTTAGCACCATGCAGATATTTTCTCTAAATCATTTTGCAATTGGTTCTGATCATCCATTGACTTTACTTGATGGAAACGACAGCATCATCTGCAAACAATCTAAGAGGGCAGCTCAGATTGTTTCGTAAATCGTTTATGCAGATTAGGAACGCCAGAGGGCCTATAACACATCCTTGTTATCTACTTAAGGTACCTGCAACTTTCTTAATGTTCTCTGACCGATGTCGGTGCCCAAGTAGTCAATCTGTTTTGCCAGTACGTACTAGTTTTAAATGCCACTGGTTGTTTATTCTAAGGAGGAAACGTTTCGAAATGGTCCCGACTCGACTTGACCCAGAAACAGAGCTACTAGTCTACCTAAGGAGAACAGCATTCCGTAAAGGTCCTCTTAGGAAACCCCAGTCGGGCGGCAATTTATTGCCGCTCCCGCTGTCGCCGGCATCTGTACACAGATGTTAATACGTTGTCTGAGCGCAGGTCTTAATGTAACGCAGTCTACTGCAGAAACCATACTTGGATGAAGTAAAACGACCTAGCTGTCCTCGTTTAGTGAAGTCTTCGGCCTTTACGTAGTACTTCGTTGCGAGTGCGGTGACTTACAAAGTACTCGTATCTTACCAAACAAATTGTACTCTAAATGCAAACGATCAAAATCCGTAACCAGAGTAATGCGGACGCAGTAATGGAAAAAGTAACGCAGCAGGAGTAGACATTGTTAACATTGAAGATATCATTTAACTAGATTTTTCCCTAAAGTGTTATGCTTAGTAAATGTTAGCTACGAAATTTCTAACTAAAAATTAGAACGAAATTATTCCCTGTAGTTTCAATGGTATTATGTACAAACGTGCATAGCGGTCGTTTAGCCGAGCCAAGCAAACTATGTGTGTCTAGCAATGAGATCTGCACTACATTGTACTGCTTTTCTTTCTTTTTTTTTTATGGAAACGGCTGAATTATTGGTTTTCTGAGCGCAAATGAAAAGTGGTGAACCAAGTATAATACGAAGCGTTATTCTAGCTCCCAGAGAGGGAATGTAAAAGAATGAGAGACGTAATGAACAAACACGCAGTGGATGTACCGTACATTAAGTTATATAGAAATATAACATTGTCCTTCCAGGCACACATTTAGCATGGTCATTCTGTACTTTTATTCATTACTGGATAATTATTCAATTACACTGTACTATTTGGCTATTAGTTACAAATTATTTATCATAGCGGTGAAAAACATTTGTACAGCATCAGTGTCTTAGCCGTAGTGGTCTTTTGAGTGACTTATGAGTACTGAGAGTTGCCTAAATTGTACCATTTTGGAGATTTTATTTATTATAGCCTAAACAGTAACTTACAAAATTATGTAATGAATGTCATTCTCAAGTGAGGACTTTGTTCTTGGTATCTGATTTAAAGAATAGAATTTCTGAGAAAAATTAATACAATACTCTTGATTTTCTAACCATCTGCCTGTGGTACGAATTAGGATTTTGGCTTCCTAATTTGTACCAGTGGGTACATGAATTGTACTGCTCCTGTCAACTATGTCCCTGAGCATGAAGATATTCACTGGTCTAAGTTTAAGGAAATGTTCCATATTTTACTTCTTACATCACTATTTGTAGACATTACAATATAGCTTCTCACTCCTTTCACCACTCGTGCACATTTTCGATGAATTCACAACTTGCGTTTCATGCATCTGATTACTTTTCCCATGCAGTCTTTCTCGTAACTCTCACAATACTATTCCTCTCTTTTGCTGATGAGTTTCTGTGGTGGCTTCCCCCAGAGTCTCCAGATCACTTCCTTTTCACAGGTCAGCTGCAGTTCTAGCTATCTTCTCTTTTGCTGCATTTAGCTCTTTTTTTTTCTCGCAGGCTACTATTCATCTCGAAGGCTCCGCAGGTAGGCTTTGAAGTTTTGCGTAGAGCTTTCATCATTTTCCTCAGCTGTAGCCTACTTTTTGCCTACCACGGCTATTTCTGCGTTGAAATCATGGACCAATCCGTTTCTTTCTACAATGTCGAAAGGAATTTTTCCTACGTACGACATATATAAACGTAATATGTCTTCAGGTCCAAAGATACGCTTTTCCAGTTCGTTTTCAGCTTCGTTGGAAAATACTTTACTATGACCAATTTTTTTGTAATCTCTGCATTTCTACTTTTATTTTCAGTTTGTTTCTTACTTTTTGGCTTTGATACATTTTATAAGGGTGCACATTCATGTAATCTATGATCCCATTTTATATTAATTGTTACAGCTGAAAGCTGTTCATATATGCTACACTTTCCATAAAGTCTTTCTGTCGCTATACTGCAGCAGAAAACAGTTTTCAATTAAAAACTTAGGGCAAAGAAAGCTTAGAAATTTCATCACATCCGCCCTCTTCTGGAGCACTACTGTGCGGTGAGGGATCCACATAAGATAGGATTCACGGAGGACACCGAAAAAGTTCAAAGAAGGGCAGTTCGTTATGTATTATCGCGAAGTACGGGAGGGATTACCACGCATATGATACACGAACTGAGGTGGCAGTCATTAAAAAAAGGCGTTTTCGGCTGCGGCAGGTCTTTCTCATGAAATTTCATCACCAACTTTCTGCTCAGAGAGTGAAAAATTTTGTTGGCACTCATCTACGTAAGGAGGGTGATCATCAGAATAAAATAAATCAGAGGTCACACAGAAAGTCTTAAGTGTTCTTTTTTCCCGCTGCTGTTCGAGAGTGGAACGGTACAGAAGTAGCTAGCAGGTGGTTTGATGAACCCTTTACCAGGCACCTAATTGTGAATGGAAGAGTTGAAACGTCCCCTTAAAACAATTATACATGAGTGTGCTTAAACTGACACACAATATTTTTAGCGCAACGCAATCTGACTTTCAAAAAATCCCTACAAAAGAATGACCCTGACTAACATTAACCTATACGTTTCACAAATCACTTACCTCACAAAAATCTTGGTTACTCGAACTACTGCAATACAGCGAGCGCCACCACTGCCAGCTAAATAAAAGATTCAAACTACGGAAGGCACTGTCTACTGATAGGCATAGTTAGCAAATGAAAGATTTTTATAGAGAACAAACAATGTATTTACCTTAATAGTCATCAAAAGTCATAATATATATAGCAGTTCATGACATCCAGTCTTACAAATTTCAAAATTCCGCCATTTCTCTCCCCACATCCACCACTGCTGGCGGCTCACCTCCAACTGCGCAACGCTACGCGCTGTTGACATCCTGCTGCCCAACGCTACAACGGCGAGTATTACAACTATGCCAACCAGCCACAGACTGCACACAGCACAGCCAGTGATTTTCATACAGAGCGCTAAGAAAACCTCTAGCTGTGCTTTTGTATTTTAGATATGCGATTCCATGTGTTCAATTGCATCCAACACAGGAAACTTCGAATTTCCACGGACTTTGCCGTGGACTTGCATTCGGGAGGACGACTGTTCAAATCCGAATTCGGCCATCCAGGTTCCAGGTCTAGGTTTTCCGTGATTCCTGCAGGAGAGCTTCTGTAAAGTTTGGAAGGTAGGAGACGAGATTTTGGCAGAAATAAAGCTGTGAGGGCGGGGCGTGAGTCGTGCTTGGGTAGCTCAGTTGGTAGAGCACTTACCCGCGAAAGAAAAAGGTCCCGAGTTCGAGTCTCGGTCAGGCACACTGTTTTAATCTGCCAGGAAGTTTAATCTCGAAATATGATTAGAAGTTGAGTGATTCCCTACAGTACACGCCCACCGTCGAAGAGGCATGGGCAGTTGCCAAGACACCAACCAGTAATCTGAGATATTTCACATTTCAGGAATTTAAAGTGTACAGAGACGTTGTATGGTACCGAGCAAAGTGATTTACTCGTTAAGACATAGTCAAGAACATCGAGCTTTAAATCTTCGGCCATCAGTCCCGATTTTGGTTTTCGTGACTTACTCAGATGAATAAAAGATAAATTAAAATTATTATCTGTGTCAGTTACTTTTCATTCTCTCCCACGACTTGTTTCGAAGGATTACATTCCAATCTTCAGGTCGATCAGCGAACTACATTATATTTTTGTTTGCTGATTGTAGCCAGTTGTGTGTTTAAAGATTCATTTAGCTGCAAACACCGTACAATAAGAACATGCTTACGTAATATGGCAACAGGACTGAAAATTTTAAACATTAAGAAAGCTACTTACAGTATGTTCCAGCAGAGAGAAATCCCAAGATTCGTCGTAAATATAGAGTTTCGTATTTAGAGGTAACACAGACACGAAACAACAACATATACAGTACACAGATTGTACTGATGTAAAAATACAGTAAGTCAAAAAACGCATTAATTTATTACCATCTTAATTGCAGATCAAGTATTCCGATGACAAACACATAAGAGTTTAACTTTTTACAAACTTTCGCGTAAGAGTATCAGTACTGTAAAAAATAAAATTATAAAAATAAAACGCTAATAAAGCTGTATTTCAGCATATTTATTTGTTAATGTTTCTATTTCGTGGATCTGGAAATTGTTTTATGATGTAGGTCACTCAAAAACAGATAGTAGCAAAAGATATTGTACATTATCTAGCATACCTGAGAGGCTTCTAAAAGGTTCATTGCCACTGTCTCAGCTTTGTGTACATTTCCTGTGAAATGGCGCCATAGTAGGGTATGCGTACCATCGTGTCTGTACGATTGGTGTTCTTATTTCATTTTGAAGCATATCATTGTTCAGTGGCATTTTGCGTGCTCTGTGTGACATTGATCTATATGCTGTTAATTGTATGTGTGTGTGAGGGTGGCATGTAGAAGGAAGGATGTTTTTATCAATACTAGTGGATTTTCTTTAAATGCTCATAATATTTTCACGGTTTTTTTCTAGTGATAATGAGCCCAAGAAATAGTATTGAATTCTGGCATACATATTCACATGTGAACTGAATGTCCCTGTGCATGTTGAAAGCTTGAATGAGTGCATCAATTTCTTGCTCGTTTGCCCCTCTATTATTAATAACGTGTTATTCACACATCTTCTGTAGAACTTAATGTCTTATAAAAATGATATGTTTCTCTTAAATAATTTTTTGCTAAAGGTGGCTTACGAAATGTCAACTATGGTCCCAGATATACTGTAGGCCATTGCCAGGCCATTTAGTTGCTTCTACACTTTACCAATGGAAGTGAATTAGTTGTAATTTAATACCATTTCAAGCAAGTCAATAAATTCAGTAGTTTCAGCCATTGAAAGATTTTTATGTTTTATAAAACTGTGTTTATTATCTTCCACTGCGTCATCTGTATGGTTCTTTGTGTACAGATTGGTGACCTCTAATGATAACATTTGGAACTTGTTAGAAACAAGTATCTTTTATAGCTCATGTAATACAGCATTGCTCTTTCCTTCAGTGTAGCTTTGTTCAAATGTATAAATCTTCCTTAGATTCTCATTTAGTTTGTGTGTCAAATTAGAGGCTGTGGTATTTCTAGACTTAACAGTAGATATAACAGGACAGCCCTGACTCTTTAGTTGCGACCACAGTTGTGGTGATTTTGGGTTTATGGATATACAACTGTATTTCTCTTTCTCAGTAAGTAAGAAGTAAATTTTCTTTATTAGTGAATTGAGATCAGCCTGAAATTTCACTTTTGGACCTTTCTCCATCTATACAGCATTATTTTTCTTGAATATTTCTAACGTTTGTCAGTGAAAATTTGCTAACATACAAGCGCTAACAAATTTCCCTTATCTGCCTTGGTTGCTATTGCCAAGTGTTAGTTTACAGTTTGATGTTTTCAGTGTTTTGCTTTCATTATTGGATTTGAATGTTCTGGTTTAGAAGATTCTAATGAATACTACACGATGTACAGTAATTATTGATACTATCTGTTTCTGAGTGATCTAAATAATAAAACAAATTCCAAATCATGAAACTGGAACGGTAATAAATACATATGCTGAGAAGTAGGTTCATAACTTTTTATATTTTTGCAATTATGATATTCCTAAGGGAAAACATTGTAAAGAGTTGAACACTTAGATGAATTTTGTGTGTTAGTGGTTGTACCACAAAAAAGTTTTACAACAATATTGCACTTGAGGGCTAACATGAAATGGTTATAAAATATGGAAAAAGGGTTGTAAAATGCAAATCATCGTGTTAATTTGGGAAAAAAACTTATGTTATGTAAACAAAATGGTGTTTTGAGATTTCTCTAAACTTAAACTTAAAAGATTTACTTATCAGTATCAGAAAGAATATTTTTATCTGATACCAATTCTATTAAGTTTATCAATTAAAAAAACAGATTTCTGAAACAATTATTTGTTTCCAGAATGAGATTTTCACTCTGCAGCGCAATGTGCGCTAATATGAAACTTGCAGGCAGATTAAAACTCTGTGCCGGACCGAGACTCGAACTCGGGACCTTTGCCTTTTGTGGCCAAGAGCACTTGCCCGCGAAATGCAAAGGTCTCGAGTTCGAGCTCGGTCCGGCACACAGTTTTAATCTGCCTGCAAGTTTCAATTATTTGTTTATTTAGCAGAAGTGATTCGTTTACCTTCAGTTATTTGCATGTCACAAATCTAATCTTATTTCTCAACATCTGCACAGTCGAGGAAGATTTTATGGAATACCAAATATTCCATATTGCCCAACATGCCTTCTTGGATTTGACAACGCAACAACTGAACCAACTGTATCCATAACCAAAAGTCGAGCTATACATAACGATCTATTATTCTTTTACTTAATTTATCTCACAGTTTTCATAGAAAGTGTAAATTTTCATAAATTATTGCATGATTTTGAAAAACTATATCCGAAAAATTTTGACAACCTTCGAAAAACATTTTTCTGATCCGTAACCCACACAGTGTCTGGAAACGAAATGGACTCGCTACAGAACATCATCGGAACGTTTTGAACGAGATCATACGTTTCCTGCTTGGGAGCACCACTCGAAGGATAGAAATCACGCTAATCTGACTCTTCCAGAATACGCCAAGTTCTTCTGTATTTTTTATTACCTGTATCTCTGATTCGCAAAATAAGCTAGTAATGAATGCTCTTGACTAACAAGGCACGGTATTTCTACATCTGTACAGTCTCTAGACTGAAACTTCCTGGCAGATTAAAACTGTATGCCGGACCGAGACGAACTCGGGACATGACGTACCGGCACAAGCGAAGCTGTGAGGACGCGGCGTTGAGTCGTGCTTGGTTAGCTCAGTTGGTAGAGCACTTGCCCGCGAAAGGGAAAGGTCTCAAGTACGAGTCTCGGTCCGGCACACAGTTTTAATCTGCCAGGAAGTTTCATATCAGCGCACACTCCGCTGCAGAGTGAAAATCTCTTCTGGAGTCTCTAGACTGTTTGTGTTATTGTTTCTTGTTTGTTTGACAAATAAACATGAAAATGTATGTTTATGGCGAAACTCAGGGTTTCTTTCTGCTGGGATATATTGCAAGTAGCTTTCTTATTCTTTGAAATGTGTAATCCTAGTGACATATTACGTCAATAAGTACTACTTGCACCTTATTTGTAGCGAAATGAAACTAGATACAGTCAACTGGCTACATCCAGCAAACAAAAATACTCTGCCAGAAAAAAAAGGTCGTGCACCTGGAAAGACGACGTCCATTTGAAGCCGACGGCGGTATATACCAACTGGGGGATAAAGATTACTGATAATGGATTCAACATAGTCCGCCAACAGCTTAGTGGCATAGTTACGAGAGTGCCATCTGTGTCTGCCCTTAAATGCTCGTTGCTAGAAGGGTCAGTGTGGTGCAGAAGTGAGAAACAAGCAGGAAACCATGTCACGAAGATGCACTCATGCATCCTACAGCCAACTGAGCGAGTTTGAAAGGGTTAATTTGTGGCCTTCCGGAACACAACATGGTCCTTTCTAAGAACTGTCACACAAGTTGGACATGCTGCTCAGTTGTTTAAAGGTGCTAGTATCAATGGTCACGTGAACATTCTCACACCCGTAGACGAGGTCCTGAACATCCACGTAACACAGACGCCCGCTGGAATTGTCGTATTCTAACGGCAGCAGTGACAGTTCGTACAGCTACCACAGCACAGGTAAGAGGGTTTGTGAGCCCATACGTGTGAACACGAACTGTTGAGAACTGGTTATTAGCAGTGGAACCCGGGCACGCTCACCTCTGGCCCGTCAATCACTCACACCACAGCATCGACGTGTACGGCTCGACTTATGCCTTCAGAGGGTTATTCGGAAGATGGAATGGCCTGCCGTGATCTTCAGCGATGAAAGTAGATTCTACCTGCATGCAAGTGGAGCCGGCCGGAGTGGCCGAGCGGTTCTAGGCGCTTAGTTTAGAACCGCGCGACCGCTACGGTCGCAGGTTCGAATCCTGCCTGGGGCATGGATGTGTTTGATGTCCTTTGGTTAATTAGGTTTACGTAGTTTCAAGTTCTAAGGGACTGATGACCTCAGATGTTACGTCCAATAGTGCTCAGAGCCATTTGAACCATTTGCAAGTGGCGTTCGATTGCATGTACGACGCAGACCTGGTGAGCGCTGTCTGCATTCGTCCAAGACACATTGGCTCCACCCCAGGGCTTATGTCTGGGATACGGTAACCTAAAACTCTCGTTCACCTTTCGTGTTTCTGGTGGAGACGCTAACCAGCGGTAGGTACAAACAGAATGTTGTCAGACCCTTTCTTTTTCCGTTCTTGCAACAGGAAGGCGATGATGTTGTTACAAGAGGGTAATGCTAGCTCTCACACTGTCGATGAAACTCAACTTGCTCTATAAGAAGTGCAGAAACTTTCTTGGCCAGCACTATCTCCAGACTTGTCTCCAATCGAACACTCGGCGGATGTGATGGGACGAGAAGTGACTCGCGCTACACTTCCACCATCAAATCGTACAGAACCACTTGAACAGGTCTCGGAGGTGTGGCATAGGGTATCCCAGGGAGTATTCGTCATCTGGACGCCAGAGTCAGCGCTTGCATTGCCGCCCATGGAGGCAACGCCATGTACTAGCATGGTGTTTCAACATGGGTAGAGACCTAGTACCTCAGAACCGCTTGTGCTATTGGTCTGTAAATGTAATCGTTTCGTGTACTCCATATGTACTGTTGCAAAATATATCTTGAGTGAATTGGAATCCTCTAAAATGGTGTATAGTGCGATATAATTTACTGACTCACCTACAAATGAAGGTGTAAAGTCTAGAAACGCGTCGTAGAGGAAAATAAGATTTGACCGGCGCGGATAATTGTTTTTATTTATCTTTCTATTGTCCTAAACAGTCGCATTTCAATAATCACAATCAATCAAGGGTGACATAAGGTTATCTAAATTAGATCAAGCGATTTTTCGGGTAGCTCCTTGTCCGGCTATAACTGTAATGACCTCGAAGCCGATGAGGTGTTCTTCTTTCTTTTCTCAAAGGCTACGAAAAACATCTTCGAGTGCGGGAGTCACCAAGTGATTTTCAAAAAAACTGACAGGGTTCACGATGAGAGGCACCTTGTCGGACGCAGCTTCTGGAACCAGTTCTCGGCCATTGTGATCGAGTCACTGACGTCCGGCTGGCGGAATGCGCGCAGAAACAACCTGTTTTTACCTGCCGCGAGCGTGTTTTCTTCTGGCGAAATCTGCTCACGGCCTCCAAAAGGCGAACAGCACCGGACACTACGAGGCCACTACACTCCTCCGCAAGGGCGAAACAAGTCGACACGCATCGTTACCGTAGTGGCTATGGGCAACTTTTCTGTCATGACTAGGGAACGCTGGTCGCATATGTCGATAACACTGCGTAGTGACGTATCGGTTTCATTAACACGCATGTACACCAACGATTTTTTCGGTAGAGTTATTCTAGCTAGAGGTCTCTCCGAGACGTCGAAAGTGTAAATGCCTCTTTGAACTCTCTTGCGCAGACAATTTGGAGACTTAGCTAGAGTGACAAATATAGATATTTGCGCGTGATAGATTACACGGCGTGCCAACACTGGCGAGATCAGTCGCAGGTCAAATAGACTTGGAGCCCTTCGAACAAACTACCAGCGTTCCTCTGATACGGTCTGGCAGTTTTCCATCGTACAAGGAAGAAACATGCAGTTTCAACGCACTTGTTGAGTAGCAACCCCAAATATTAAATTTAGTGTAGGAACAACGAACCTAAATCTAAAGCTTCTGCAGCTATTAGAGAATTCTCAGAAACATAGTGGAAAAGTAAACAGAAAACTGCACAATATGTGATGCCAGTTAATATATCCGGACCTGAGGAAAATGAAACAGAAGAAGAGTGGCGTTGGCTATGACTACACTAAAAAGAGCACATGGGAATTTTTAGATGTTTCTATTAGGAAGTATTAGATCCGTCCCCGGTAGCTGAATGGTCTGCGTGACGGATTGTCAATCCTCTGGGCCCGGGTTCGAGTTCCGGCAGGGTCGGGGAATTTTCTTCGCCCAGGGACTGGGTGTTGTGCTGTGCTAATCATCATCATCCTATCACCGTCATCGACTGCAGGTCGCCGAAGTGGGGCCAAATTGAAAAACCGGCACCCGGCGAACGGCCTGCCCGACGGGGGGCCCTCGCCATACGATTAAATAAAGTAAGTATTAGGCTGGTGGATATGTTCGTAGCGTTTATCCATAAGTTTGTCCATAACAGACGCACATAACAGAGACGTTAGTCATCAACAATATATTCCTCTCTACTATTTTTAACCGGCTGCCAACTTTTCGATTCTACGACTGTAGAAGTCATATTGTTTTGAGGTGAAGAGCTCGTCGAGCCATGTTCAGAGCGTATTTTCATCTAGGAAAGTAGTTCCTTGAACGTTGTTCGATGGAGAGCGCAATAGCCGAAAGTTTGAGGGCGCAAGATCAGGTGAATGAATGAGATAGGTGCGGAATGACTTCTCAAGCCAACCCCAGCATAGCGTTTTTTGTCAGTCTAGCAGAATGAGGGCGGGCGTTATTGTGAAGTTGCATCATTTCACGCAGTCTTCCTGGTAGCTATTCTTGGATTGTGTCTGAAAGACGTCGTAGTTGTTGGCAATAAATGACAACAGTGATGGTTACACAAGATACATAACATTATCTTTTGTGGATGCATGCATGTCTTTGTAGAGGGAGTTGTTGCGGCTGTTCTCGAGTAAACTGACGTGGATCTTTGTAGATTAATGCATTTAAACGATCCTCATCAAACCCTGAAGGTCTTCCTGAATGTGGAGAGTCACTAATGTTAAAACAATCCTCATTAAGAAAAGAAAACCATTTTCTTGCCTTTCTCTGTCTAGTGGCATTATCCCCATACACGGCGCAAATGTTTCTGGCTGCCTCTACTGCTGTCACCCTTCTACTGAACTCAAATAGAAGAATAGGTCGGAAATGTTCCGATTTTTTCACTTGGCACTCCATTTTCTAGCGTTCACAGCTCCGCTCACTATTTTCAAATTACAAAACTCAAACAGTAACAGCGAACTAAAAATAAAAAAAATGATAAATAAACCCACTGCAGCCGGAATACCAACATGCAAAACGAATACGCTACCAACGTATGCACCAACCTAACAATTTTCTCTTTGGCTGTCGTGTTTGTAAAAACAGAATGAAATAAATTTGGATTTTTAAACTCCGCCTTCTGCAAAAGATAATTTCTTTCTTTCTTTCTGCTTATCCAAAAAACGTTCCCGTGGACTTCTCAATGAATATGGCGACATACGTTTGCTTCCAAATTTCGCTTTGTGTGTGATACCATGTGATAACGGACGAGAGTACACTGTGAACAAATACGTAATTACAACCAAAAAACAAAACAGACTAACGATGCATAATAGGACGGAAAATATTACACGATGAAAAACAAAAAAAGAAAAACTATAATTGCAAGCCGGCCTATACAAATCCACTTTCAAAGGAACGTAATTTCAGAACTACATCAAGGCTCACGGAATATGGCAGTTAGAGGTCGAAACATATTTAGGTAAACAGAAAAAATAGTACATTCTATTTGACAAGCCAGCCGGTGTGCCCGAGCGGTTCTAGGCGCTGCAGTCTGGCACCGCGCGACCGCTACGGTCGCAGGTTCGAATCCTGTCTCGGGCATGGTTGTGATGTGATGTCCTTAGGTTAGTTAGGTTTAAGTAGTTCTAAGTTCTAGGGGACTGATGACCTCAGATGTTAAGTCCCACAGTGCTCAGAGCCATTTTTTTGTATTTGACAGAATGGCTTTAAAATTCAGAGAATAAGAAAAAAGATTAAATAAGAGGTGGAAAGAAATTATTCTACGAGTCAGACCGTCGAATGTGAACATAGTGTGAAATGTGAACGTAGCAGGAAAGCTATACATAATATCTGAAAAGACAAATGTAAAGTTTCAGTCTATATGTAGTGGGTGTCGTTGAAGTTAAATGCAAAGAAGATAAGACTTTCTGGTCAGACGAACATAGCAACAGAAAATGGTGCAAAGGGAGTAAGAATAGTCATGAACAGGAAGATGAACTGTGAACAGTTCAGTGATAAGACATTAGTCATTAGAATCGACAGCCAACCAGTGTCAACAACAAGAATACAGATATAGTTGGCGACGCCAGAAGCAGAAGATGGGCAGGAAAGGTATATGAGGATGTTGAATGGGTAATTATGTAAAGGGAGATGATAATATAATAATCATGGGAGATTGCATTGCTGTAGTGGGCTGAGGAAGAAAATTGTGGAAGCAAATGGGCCTGCTAGCAGTAACGAAAGAGGAGGAACACCAATGCAGTTGTGCTACAAATTTCAGTTGGTAACAACGAATACACTGTTCGAAAGTCACAAAGAAGGAAAAGGCTGGCAGACATGGGAAGATTCCAGTTGGGTTACATAATGATGCGGCAGGTATTCCGAAACTAGATATTGGATTGAAGGCATAAACAGGAACAGATATAAACTGGATCACCATGTTTTAGTAATGATGAAGAGTGGGCAGAAAGTTAAGAAAATCGTCCGTAAGAATCAACATGGAACGGAGAGAGGTACTGAAGTGATGAGGAATGATGTAAGTTTGAAGTTCGTTGTAGCTGTAGCTATTGAAATAGTGAATACAACATTAGGCAGTTTTATAATAGAAAAATGGATATATCTAGAAAAGGTAGCCAGAGAAACGGGACAGGAAAACATAGGTACAAGGCAGGTGACTGCGAAGAAGCTTCAGGTAACAGAAGACGTACTTTATATACAGGGTGTAAATTTTAAGTTGACAGACCAGAATAATTCGAAAAATAAGCTTCACGCGAAAAAATGTGTAGAATCCAAAGTTGAGTATTTTAGAGGGGAACATCTGCTAGTGCTAAAATTAGCCCGCCACCCCAGCCCCCTGGGAGTGGAGCTGGAGGCAACTTTAAAATTTCAAACGGGAACCCTCATTTTCTATTGCAGAATCAGTTTCTACATAAAAAACTACGTACATTTTGTCTTAAACATTTGTTTTGATTCTTGGTAGTTGGCGCTGTAATTCGAGAAAATCCATGTTCTAATTTTTGCGTGGAAAATGGTTACGGATAATTAAAAAATACTTATTTACTTCGTAAATTTTGATTCGCTAAAACTAAAACTTTCCCTCTTTCCCCATAGGGTGGGGTTTGAGAGACAGGGATTAGAGTTTTACAAATGTGGACCCAAATAATAATTTTTTTCTCAGATTCGGATAAGTTTTGTTTTTTTTTCATGATAAAGAGGCCACACAACTTTCAACTGTCAAACAAATCAACATTTGTTTTAGTTTTAGCGAATCAAAATTTACGACGTAAACAAGTATTACAGCGCCAACTACCAAGAATCAAAACAAATGTTTAAGACAAAACGTACGTAGTTTTTTATGTAGAATCTGATTTTGCAATAGAAAGTGAGGGTTCCTGTTTGAAATTTTAAAGTTGCCTCCAGCTCCACCCCCAGGGGGCTGGGGTAGCGGGCTAATTTTAGCACGTGATTTCTGGGTGTTGTGTGCTGTCCTTAGGTTAGTTAGGTTTAAGTAGTTCTAAGTTCTGGGGGACTGATGACCATAGATGTTAAGTCCCTTAGTGCTCAGAGCCATTTGAACCATAATTTTAGCACGAGCAGATGTCCCCCTCGAAAATAATCAACTTTGGATTCTACACATTTTTTCATGTGAAGCTTAACTTTCGAGTTATTCTGGTTTGTCAACTTAAAAGTTACACCCTGTATATGTCTGTGGTGTGGCTTCTGTAGGGCATGTGCGACAGAACATACCCCACACACTTTTATGATTCAACGACCGTGGATATCAGTACTCGGGGAAAATTTTCCGATGGCGGCCGCATTACAGAAATGATGCGCGTTGAAAACTTGTCGGACCGGGCCTCGAACGCGGATGCCCCGCTTTTCTAGAACGGTTGCCTTAGCAACCGCGGCCATGAGGACGCGCTTTGCGGCCGACCCAAATTCTCAGCTCCTCATACGCCAATGCGGTGTCCCTGCCCATGTGCATCTCGCTCACAGTGTCGCCTGTATTCCCGCAAGAGGAAACGGAACCTGGTGTGCATCCGTACCAAAGAAATCTTGTTTGGCTGTCAAGCCTATAGAAATATTACACACACACACAGACGAAAAAAAAGATCGCAGTACCAGAAAGAAGTTGTGCGACAGAAACGAAACTTGACAAGCACGTTTCTGCACCTTGAAGATAATGTCTATTCAGGTTTATGTTTTAATTGAATGAGAAGGGAGGAGAAAGGATCGGAAAGGGAAGGGTTGGTGATATCAGCTGCACCAGGACTTTGTGAGGGATCAGCGGCGACGAGTGAAAATGTGTCCGGAGCGGGTTTGGAAACTGGGATCTCCCACTTATTAGGCATTTGGGTTAACCACTGCGCCACCTGGGACACACTGTGTATCGGAAATGCGCGAACTATCTTGATACGCCTCACAGCCGACCCACATTCCCACCGAGAGCCATCTGCAGTCCCTGTCCGTTTCCTCCATGCTCGCTACTCTGAGATTCCCGCCGGAGGTTGGACGTACTTATGCATCCGCACTTAAGTAGGTGGATCCATTGTCCATCTAGGAGAAGCCATTATATGAATGCGTGGCGTTTATTCTTATGGACACGTACGAAATAACAGAAACAACGTATTCATATAACATTCAAATTTAGCTCCTGTAACATAAGAGGGGCGGTCATAGCGGCTCTATGAGAATATAAATCAATGCCTTTAAGGCGACAAAGCAGCTTCCAGTACCTACTCCTTCCAGATGATGAGCTTCGCCTTGACATCTAGGCCCCCTACCAACTCTAACCCCACCTTCCTCCTTCCTCCTCTCTCCTCCCTCCTCCCTCCTACCTTCTCCCTCCTCCCTCCTCCTCAGAGCTCCCTCTCTTTCCCCTACATTCCCCTGAGTGGTTTTCTTCCTCCCTCTCCCGCTCTCCTGTGCTCCCCTTCTGTGTCTCTGCACTCCCTCCTGCCTCTCCTGCCTTGTCTCCACTCTTCATCACCCACACGTCTCCCGCCTCTTGATGCGCCCCCTGTCCCCCCTTTTTCTTTTCCTCCCGCCCCCCATCCCCCCTCCCCTCTTTTTCTCTCCTCTCCGGCCTCCAGTCCATCAGCAGTTCCCTACCAGTGATTTTTATTCTTTGTGAGTGTTCCGTCGTTTACAGTTTATTAAATGTCTCACTCTGTGTGATTTATATAGTGTGGCCGACTTTTAACTTGTGTTTGACTCTGGTGATTTTAAGTGTACAACGAATTGCCAGCTGTGTTCTTTTAACTTTATGTCGACTTTTTAACTGTCCCCTCTGTGCATGTCCCTGTATTTGTGCATATTTTAACCCCCATCATCTCCATTTACTGTGTTTTTTATGTCCCCCTTTATATCACCACATTTTTTGTAAGCATTCCCCTTTCATGTATGTTGTACAACAGTTTGGCTGAAGAGTGTGGACTGTGCCACTGCCAGCCCTCTCCTGCCCATGGGGTAGGGGAATGAAATTACAATAAGGAAAAAAGAGGTGACTCATGGAACACGCCATCCACTCCTGGTTTCCAGCACTTGGGGCAGTTAACTCCCTCTGACGTCAACAATCACAGCACAAGACATTAAACTTATCCTCTGGTCAAAACGCAACATGGCCCCTGGTCCCAACTGTGTCACCTACTGCCACCTCAGAGAATGCCCTACCTCCTTAAAGCGTCATCTTCTTCACTGGCTTCTACCCTGACCTGTGGTAGACACCATGTCCTCTTTTTCCTCAAACCCAAGAAACCCCCTTCCATCTCTTCTTCCTATCATCCCATTTGCCTCACCTCCATCTTCAGTAAGGTCTTCGAATCCACCCTCTCCTGTTGTATCCATTACCACCTTAATCTACACCACCTCCTCCTTCTTACCCAGTGTGGCTTCCAACTTCCTCCGCTGAAGACCAACTCCTTAATCTCGTCCACCTTCTCTCCCTCCAACTTAACTCCTGTCACTCCACCATTTTTGTTTCCCTCGACCTCCAAAATGCTTAGGACCGTGTACTGCATCCCGGTCTCCTCTTTAAACTCCAAACCGACGCCCTGCCTATCAGTTTTGTCCATCTGGTAGGTTCCTTCCTCTCACGCCGTCCTTCCTATGTCACCCTCTGTGGTACCAACTCCCGTGTCTTTTATCCCACTGCTGGCACCTGCCAAGGCTCTGTCCGCTCCCCTCTCCTCTATCTCCTGTATACTGCCGATATGCCCAAGCCACTCCCACCTGTACACTTCCTCCAATATGCCGATGACACTGCCTTCCTGGCCCTCTATCCTACCCTTCAATGGTCTCAATGCACCCTCCAAACCCACCTTCACCAGTTTACCACTTGGTACAACTAGGGGTTCCTTTGTATCAACCATTCCAAGACCTAGACAATCATCATAGGCTGCACGATCTGCTCCTTCTGTCTCCATGATTTCTACCTAACCATTTATGATTCTCCCATCCAGCTCACCCCCACCCTGAGATAACTTGGCCTCACCATCGACCGTGACCTCACCGGGACCCCCCACCTCCTGACAAACCAGCAGAGAGCCCATTCCCACCTCTGCCACCTGAAATCCTGTCCAGCCGGGAATGGGGATTGCATCCTTCCACCATCCTCCATACCTACAAATCCCTCATCCATTCTATCATCTGTTATGCCAGCATTGCCTGGATATCCCCCCCCCCCTCACTGCTTTTATAAGGCCCTCCAAGTCCTAGAATGTAACTTACTTACCCTTGCCTTCCATGTCCGCCTCCAATCCCCTACACGATTCCTGTATGATCTCATCCCCTTCTCGCACCTCTTCCTTTTCCTCCAACACATCCACATACTTTACACTGTTCACAAGCTTGATCCCCCACACCCTGGTGTCCTTCTTCCTCTCCAACCCCGCCCATTGCCGCCCCTATATCGCTGCATCCCTCCATCCCCTTCATCAGGGCAATTTTAAGCACCTCCACCTCCCGGATGATCGCTGTGACATCTACCCTTCATACCAACTGTATCTTGGCCTTGTTCCCGCTCTCCCCAGGGCCCCCCTTTTCCTCTCCCCTCCTTTCCCTAGAGCGGTTTTTCCTCCACCCCCCCCCCAAGTCACTGCACCTCCTCCTCAGTTGTTTCCCCCTCCATCTTTCCCTTCCCGGCTCCCTTCAGCGTGGTCCCCACCTGTCTCCCCTTCTGTCTCCCCCCTCTAACACTGCCCATCCCCTCCTTCCTTCCCTTCTCCCTCGTCTTCATACCCCTGGCAGATTCTCTCAGTTTGTTCTTTGACGTCGGTATGCTAGGTCAGTGTTGTGTTTTGTGCTGTTGTACTGTGACATCAAGTACTGTGATTTTAATCATATGCTGGACTTATACATAGTGTTGCTGTCCGTGATTGTTACGTGCTACGCCGCCCATCGCAACTTTTATGCTCCGACCGTACTTCCCCTTGAGTTCTTTTAATCGTCACAGTGTGTGGTTTTTTGTGTACACTTTTTAGATGTTTATCCCCATTTTTACAGTCACATCATTTTGTTTGCTATCTCCCATTATGTTTACCTCTTTTTTAGATGTCCGTTTCGCCATATTTTCTCCTTTATGTTGTTTTAAATATCTCCCTGTTATGTATCTGTCTCTCAGCTGAAGAGCGGCGCCTATGCTGTTGCCAGCCCACCCTGGATGGGACACTGAAATACAATAAAGGAAAAAAAGGGAAAATATGCAATTATCAATACCTCAATGAGTTTGAACGAGCTCATGTAACAGGGCTACGAGAAGCTGGATGTTGCTTCTGCGATACTGCAAAAAGACTTGGCAGGAATGTAGCAACTGTACAAGTTGGCTGACAGCTGTGGTGACGAGAATGTAGTCGCAAGAAGACAGGGCTTCAGACAGTCACATGGCACTACCGAGAGGGAAGACGATCGTGTACAGCATATAGTTCTGGCGCATCGTACTGCACCTGCAGCAGCAATTTGAGCTGCAGTTGGCACCACAGTGACACAACAAATTGTAACAAATCGTTACTTTAAGGACAGGTCCGAGCCAGACACCCTGTAGCGTTCATTCCACCGACCCAATCTGCGATTTGGTGGTGTCCAACGAGAGTTCATTGGAAGGCAAGGTGGAGGTCTGTTGTGCTTTCTGGTGAAAGTTGGTTCTGCCTCAATGCCAGTGAAGGCTGCGTGTTGGTTAGAAGCAGGCCAGTTGAGGGCCTGCAACCGACCTGTCTCTGTGCGAGACACACTGGACCTACACCTGGAGTTATGGTCTGGGGCCCGACTTCGTGTGACAGGAGGAACACTCTCGTGGTTATTCCGCGCACGCTGACTACAAAATCGTGTTCTTAAGTCTGGTGATAACGACCTGTCGTGCTGCCATTCATGAACAGCATTGCAGGGGTGTTTTCCAGCACGATAACGCTCGGCCACGCAGCGCCGTTGTAGCCCAACATGCTCTACAGAGTAACGGCATGTTGCCTTAATCTGCTCGATCACCAGATCTGTCTCCAATCGAGCACTTATCGGACATCATCGGACAACAACTTCAGCGTCATGCATAAACAACATTAACTGCCCAGACCATGTGCAACAAAATCCGTCCCTCAATCTGGCGTCTGGAACATATACAACACAATGTATGCATGTCGCGTTCAACAGTTTGGTGGTTACACGGCTTATTAATATACCAGCATTTCACATTTGCAATGGCTTTTCTCGCGCTTACATTAACCTGTAATACTGCAACATGAATCACTTAAATATGTTACCTAGAAAAATGTGTTCCCGAACTTTCGTTACTCTACGCTAATTATTTTTTGTTGTTACGATTTTTTTCGTGTGTGTGTATATGTATGTGCTGTCTGTTGTGTTGGATGTCAGTCATTTCGAATGGCTGAGGCGGTCCATGCTACAGTTCGCGAGAAACGAAAAAAAAAAAGAAAACGGGTTTGAGTCCTGGTCCGCCACCAATTTTCTAATTTCCGCAGTGATGTATTGCAATGCCCAATGGCAGCTAATGTCTTTATTTTCTTTGGATCATAATCAATCTGGCTGCAGGATAAAAAATAACATCTGTTCTATCGGACCTGTCCAAAAGAACAGACATATACATAGGCCTAACTGGGAGGAAACTTCCCAATGATCCCTGCAGTGCAGATACACAAAGATTCTCCAAACTCTTACGGGAATCAGCGAACTGTTGCAGCTATGTCAGCAGGGTGTGGATGAGTTGGAAATGTGGGTCAGTAAGGGACAGAATTCGGTTGGCCAAGACCGTCAAGGCGACCGAAACGGAAAAATCAGCGTTCGAGTCTCTGTCTGGCAAAATTTTCAAATTTCCCCATTGATCTATTTCAGTGCCCAGTACCAGCTAATGGTATTATTTCTTTTGGATTATAACTATTATGTATAATTGCCATACCATATGACTACAGCGTTAGGCATTTATAATTACAGCCACTACAGTGGACTTAAGAGTGTACTGTGCAAATTCAACGCTTTGTGATTAAAAGTGGTTCAGTTGCTGACAGAGAACTGTGAAATAGTTCCTTTAGTTGCCCTTTTAGTTCCGCATGTATTGTTTTGGAAAAGCCCTCAGATCTAAGATAAGAAAGTCGTATTTTTATTTAAAAGAAACCGAAGAATGCGTATTTCTTTTGTCAGTTTCCCATTCTTGGGCCACTTTCTATAATCTTCTTTCACGTCGTCTATATTTTCATTCATTATTACTCGTCTCGTACGATCCCTTTAAGTAGTTTTTACTAATACCTGCCAAAGTAATTTGTGCCTACCCAGACATTTATGCGCCTACCAAACACGTATCTATAAGCATCTGTGCCTTCCGCATTGGACAACACCCGCTTTGTTCGAACAACGCTATGTTACCTAGCTCTGTGCCAGTGTTCAAAAATGTTCAAATGTGTGTGAATTCTTATGGGACTTAACTGCTAAGGTCATCAGTCCCCAAGCTTACACACTACTTAACCTAAATTATCCTAAGGACAAACTCACACACGCATTCCCCAGGGAGGATTCGAACCTCCGCCGGGACCAGCCGCACAGTCCATGACTGCAGCGCCTAGACCGCTCGGCTAATTGTGCGAGTGTGATTCACAAATAAATTGTCGGGGACTTCAATAGTGAAAGAGACAATTTTTTTTTGTAGAAACGATCAGTTTGTAGGAGGAGTTTGAACTTTAACGACTTTAGTTTGGCGTCAGTGCGACGAACTGCGAACAGCTAAGAGATAAAACTGTTTTGTTTTAAACCAGAATAATGCATTTTACGATAACATGTCAGCTGGAAGTTTCCACACTAGTTGAAAAACGCTCCTTGATCCGATTTTTGCTCTCTGAACATGAAGAACTGGCTAAAATCTTTTCTCGAATGATTTTACAGATTGGTGAAAGTTGTATGAACCGGAAAAATTTTCGCACAGTTCAAAAACGGTCGTACGTCAGTGAGTGATTACTAACGTCCTGACGGGACAGTTGGAGTGTCAACTTCTTCACTTGAAACCCGCATTGACAACATTGTTCGTGAAGACCGACGTGAACATGTAGCAAAAAGAGTTACAGTAAGTATTCTCACAATTCGTAACGATATCAACAGCAAGCTTAAGTACAGCCGAAGAAGTGCAAGGTGGATCTCAAAACAGTTACTGTAACAACGCAGGGAAACAAGATTCAGACTGTGTACAGACTGCCGGCCGGAGTGGCCGAGCGGTTCTGGGCGCTACAGTCTGGAACCGCGCGACTGCTACGGTCGCAGGTTCGAATCCTGCCTCGGGCATGGATGTGTGTGATGTCCTTAGATTAGATAGCCTTATTAGTTCTAAGTTCTAAGGGACTGATGACCTCAGAAGTTAAGTCCCATAGTGCTCAGAGCTATTTGAACAATTTTTTTGTGCAGACTGAAGAGAATGATATGAAAGGGAAGGTGATCTTTCCTAAACCAGATTTTTACGCGTGGTGAAATATGGGATCACCAGTTTGAAGCAAAGTCCAAAAGACAAAGCATAGAATGGAAGCAAGCCAGCTCGCCTGTCCGAAAGTACGAGGAGCGTTCAATAAAAATGCAACATAATTTTTTCACGGTCAAGTTTGAAGCAAATGCGGAATTTGTTGTGGGGCACCGTGGAATATTCCAGTTTCAGCCCCTATAGTTTCATGAAGTTCCGACAGGTAGTGGTGGTATACGTAGCCCTCAAATCGGCGTCTGTAACGGAGTTACTTTCTATGCAGAGAGCTGAGGTTCTTTTGGCGGAAAACCAGAGCATTGCAAATATTCAAGGCACTTGCGGAATAACCTTAAAGGTAAGGCAGCTACAGTTAAAGAACTTGTACATAATATGGAGGACAATCAAACAATTTAAAATCAGAGATCGTAAAATAGTCTGTATTAAACTGAGTGAAACTCCAAATTCGCAATAGCTTGTAATGGTACTTGAATTACGTAACCATTACGGCACCTCACCTCAACCTCTCGATACCAGCAATATTCTACTGTGTCTCTGTAGAATAGTTAATATATTTCTGTGACAATATTCAGATTTGATTTCATTAATGCAGAAGTACTTCGATACGTCGATATGTATATATTGCAATGATATTATTCTTACGTGTATTCTTTCTTTTGTCACTATGATCTTTGACGTACTTGTAACTCTGATTTTTGCGCGCGTAAGCGGTTATTAGAGAGTTAAGTTTTGGTCGTCATGTTGAAAAGACGCAAATTGTAGTCAGTTTATGAAATGTGAACTTTAACAGTGAGGAAGATATTTTCAAGTATGTTTTATATTGTGAAGTGATGTTTTGGAACGAGTTACGTGATATTGCAACAAAAGTAATAAAACAGAAGTGTAACTTAAATTCGGAGTGCTGATTACTTTTTTGCATCACCATTGTCCTAACTTGCAAAAGTTTAATCTTCAAGAATGGTTTATGAAACACATCTATAAAACTTTTGAATATCGCAGAATAACACATAGGCCTATTTGCGTCCGAGCTTGGAATCATCACTACCTAGATTTTCGAAGATTGAGCCAAGAGTTCACAACGAGACCAGCGTGGGAAACACGAAAAGATGAGTGCCTAGTTTATCCATTATTTCAAGAAATGACTTTATTAACTGTGCTCTAATTACACCTGCCACATAATATAACTTTGTTGTTGCCTGAAAATGCAATATTTAGCAGCGTGACCAACACTACAATCATAATTAATTTTTGAACTTTGTTGTGGTAGGGTCATTAGAAGCTGTTTGTGTTTTTCCCTTTATGACGACCGGTTTCATATTCTGGAGGTACATCTTGAACTATTTTACCATCCCTGATTTTAAACAGTTTGATTTTCCTTCACATTATGTACTTGCAGAATGTCTACGGAGATCTGGTAGTGAACACAAGCATGGTGGGCGAGGCGTCTGCCATTGCAGCAAAGTAGCGCAGATCTCCCGCGTGCCAGCCGACTGCACACAACTGTGACTCCTGTAGTGTTGGAACGTGTGGACAATCTCATTCGAGGTGATACTTCTCCTTCTCATTCCCATCCTACTTCTCCCATTCCATGACAACGCAAGGCCTCACATCAGTCTGCACGCTCGAGAGGAGTTCGCAAACATTTATTGGACTGTTCACCTTACAGCTTGGGTCTCACACCTTCCGATTTCCACCTTTTTGGCCCAATGAAGGATGCACTCCGCAGGAAGCAGTTCATAGATGATGGCGGAGCTTATTGATGCAGCAAGACTTTCGCCTCAACGTCGAGCAGAAGAATGGTAACACGCAAGCGTGGAGGTCCTCCCAGTAAGATGGCGTACGGTTGGCCGTTTGGTCTAACGCACCTCTTTCCCGGCGGGAAGGCGTGCCGGTCCCCGGCAAGAATCCGCCTGGGGATTAATGTCGAGGTCCGGTGTGCTGGACAGTCTGTGGATGGTTTTTAAGGCGGTTTTCCATCTGCCTCGGCGAATGCGGGCTGGTTCCCCTTATTCCGCCTCAGTGACACTATACCGGTGATTGCTGCGCAAACACTTTCTCCACGTACACGTACACCATAATTACTCTACCACGCAAACATTGGGGTTACACTCATCTGGAGTGAGAGTTCCCGGTGGGATCCACTGGGGACCGAACTGTACAATAACCCTGGGTTCGTTGTGGGGCTGGGGCGGCGGTGGGGTGAGTGGACTGCTGTAGTCTGTTGTGGGGTTGTGAACCACTGAGGACTACGGCGGGGACGAAGCCTCTCCTTCGTTTCTAGGTCCCCAGTTCCATAGAATACAATACAGTACAAGATGGCGTAAGGACGTTGCAATGAACGTAGATTACGTTGAGAAAGAGGGTTTTATAGCCAAAAGAGTGGGGAATAGTATGGTGTTTGGAATCCTGAATAAAACCAACCTTTCAGAGAAAAATGAAGTAAATTATTTACTCAAGACCCTTCGTAGGGTTAGGAAAAGTGTATAAATATTAGTGAGAACCATACTGAAAAGCAGTAAAAGTCTCATTTTGTAAAAGTACACAGTTTTTTTCCTACATCAGTTTGTCTCTTTAATTACTGAGTGTCCCTCGTACAAGTAGGGAGACAATTACAACAGAATAAAAAGTGAATGTTACATTGTATTAAAATAATCAGTTACTTTATTTCGTTAGAAAATACATATTTTGCAATGGAACGGTACAGTCATAAGAAATTCACTCTGCTTGTTGTTATTGTGGCCTTCAGTCCTGAGACTGGTTTGATGCAGCTCTCCATGCTACTCTATCCTGTGCAAGCTTCTTCATCTCCCAGTACCTACTGCAACCTACATCCTTCTGAATCTGTTTAGTGTATTCATCTCTTGGTCTCCCCTTACGATTTTTACCCTCCACGCTGCCCTCCATTACTAAATTGGTGATCCCTTGATGCCTCAGAACATGTCCTACCAACCGATCCCTTCTTCTGGTCAAATTGTGCCACAAACTTCTCTTCTCCCCAATCCTATTCAATACTTCCTCATTAGTTATGTGATCTACCCATCTAATCTTCAGCATTCTTCTGTAGCACCACATTTCGAAAGCTTCTATTCTCTTCTTGTCCAAACTATTTACCGTACATGTTTCACTTCCATACATGGCTACACTCCATACAAATACTTTCAGAAATGACTTCCTGACACTTAAATCTATACTCGATGTTAACAGATTTCTCTTCTTCAGAAACGCTTTCCTTGCCATTGCCAGTCTACATTTTATATCCTCTCTACTTCGACCATCATCAGTTATTTTGCTCCCCAAATAGCAAAACTCCTTTACTACTTTAAGTGTCTCATTTCCTAATCTAATACCCTCAACATCACCCGACTTAATTCGACTACATTCCGTTATCCTCGTTTTGCTTTTGTTGATGTTCATCTTATATCCTCCCTTCAAGACACCATCCATTCCGTTCAACTGCTCTTCCAAGTCCTTTGCTGTCTCTGACAGAATTACAATGTCATCGGCGAACCTCAAAGTTTTTATTTCTTCTCCATGGATTTTAAGACCTACTCCGAATTTTTCTTTTGTTTCCTTTACTGCTTGCTCAATATACAGATTGAATAACATCGGGGAGAGGCTACAACCCTGTCTTACTCCCTTCCCAACCACTGCTTCCCTTTCATGTCCCTCGACTCTTATAACTGCCATCTGGTTTCTGTACAAATTGTAAATAGCCTTTCGCTCCCTGTATTTTCCCCTGCCACCTTTAGAATTTGAAAGAGAGTATTCCAGTCAACATTATCAAAAGCTTTCTCTAAGTCTACAAATGCTAGAAACGTAGGTTTGCCTTTCCTTAATCTTTCTTCTAAGATAAGTCGTAAGGTCAGTATTGCCTCACGTGTTCCAGTATTTCTACGGAATCCAAACTGATCTTCGCCGAGGTCGGCTTCTACTAGTTTTTCCATTCGTCTGTAAAGAATTCGTGTTAGTATTTTGCAGCTGTGGCTTATTAAACTGATTGTTCGGTAATTTTCACATCTGTCAACACCTGCTTTCTTTGGGATTGGAATTATTATATTCTTCTTGAAGTCTGAGGGTATTTCGCCTGTCTCATACATCTTGCTCACCAGATGGTAGAGTTTTGTCAGGACTGGCTCTCCCAAGGCCGTCAGTAGTTCCAATGGAATGTTGTCTACTCCGGGGGCCTTGTTTCGACTCAGGTCTTTCAGTGCTCTGTCAAACTCTTCACGCAGTATCGTATCTCCCATTTCATCTTCATCTACATCCTCTTCCATTTCCATAATATTGTCCTCAAGTGCATCGCCCTTGTATAGACCCTCACTCTGCTTATCAACAGCTATTACGACGTTCAGTATTGTCGGCGACCGTCTTTTCTCTACCCTGTGTATGTCTAGAGATATCGATGCCCCCAGAGATATCAAATCTCATCTTCCCCATCTCTGGTGGATCCAGGATTAGGGTGACGCGGGAATTCGTCGTCAAATAGAGAACGGGGCGACTTTTTGGCGCCTACAGGCAAGGCGCGTAATGACATAAACAGTTAAGCCTGCTAGATTGGTTCACAGAGTGAGCACATATAAGTCAAGACACTGCGTCCGTAGCAGCGAATAAGGGCGCCAACTGATTATTTTATAGTTAATATTGCGAAATATGGAATACTAACAGGGAATTGCTAACTCCAGTAAAGCGTGAGTAGTGAAAGTGTTTATATAAACTGACCGGACATGAGGTCGACGTAGGGACCTTTTTATTAACTCAGTTTATAAGAAGTACACCGTTAACTGTAAACTATTCGACTTCAAGATCTCTGATTCAACGTAGGATATTTATTGAACACTGGATGCAGTAGGTTGAGATGACACAGTTATGGAAATTATCACACTGATACTTGTACCTCGAAAATACTTGCCTGGAATCGCTATCTAAAAACAGTCTGACGCAGAATCAATACGGCAGGCAGCAACAGGTCATGCAGATGAACATACCGTAGAATCGTTAGATGACAAGGGGGAAACCTACAACTGTCGAACCACATTATGTTAAACAACTGTTACCATTCGCAATAGCACTGAATTAAGCACACACGGCAGGTGCACTACATACAAAGGAACTGAGTCAGATGTTATAGGTGTGTGGAACATGCTGTGTACAGCGTTTCATGCAGCTGTTGTACGGTGCGTGATGTATAATTCATAAAACGATCAAGTTTGTTACATATATTCAGTTGAGTAAAGATCCAGAGTATCTGAAGGTCTTCAAAATCTTGTATCTATGCGTGAAGTATTCATGCAGCAATACAGCTTATTTTGCTCAAAGGCTCCATCACATTTATATTTTATGATATACAGGAATGTACTGTTTGAAGACAGTGATTTTGTCCGACAACATTTAATCCCGAATCTTTCTGATCATTGCCGAGTACAAGCTTTGTAAGCCCTGGAGACAGGCTTCGAAACGAGAGCAAAAACTAAGAAAGAATCTCAACCAGTATAAGGAGGTGGGTGTGGCAGTTTCAAGTCCCACGAAAGAATCCGAGGACACGATTCCGGCTGCCCCTGAATTTAGTTGTATAACTGCTTCGGCAGACTGCTTCTCCTGACTTAGATCATAAACCATCCACTGTTAAATGTAACACCTAGGGCGTAGTCATAATGTTACACGGCAGTATTTTCATTGTTAAGACAGTGAAAATATAAACAATTACAAACAGTGAGTTGTACAAGGACGTGCTGAAAAGTGATGCCTCCGAATTTTTTATGTGTAAATCTTAAAGCTTTTTAAATAAAACAACCGTTATTAATGTTCTACATCTTTATTCCTCATGTCTACATACACTCCTGGAAATGGAAAAAAGAACACATTGACACCGGTGTGTCAGACCCACCATACTTGCTCCGGACACTGCGAGAGGGCTGTACAAGCAATGATCACACGCACGGCACAGCGGACACACCAGGAACCGCGGTGTTGGCCGTCGAATGGCGCTAGCTGCGCAGCATTTGTGCACCGCCGCCGTCAGTGTCAGCCAGTTTGCCGTGGCATACGGAGCTCCATCGCAGTCTTTAACACTGGTAGCATGCCGCGACAGCGTGGACGTGAACCGTATGTGCAGTTGACGGACTTTGAGCGAGGGCGTATAGTGGGCATGCGGGAGGCCGGGTGGACGTACCGCCGAATTGCTCAACACGTGGGGCGTGAGGTCTCCACAGTACATCGATGTTGTCGCCAGTGGTCGGCGGAAGGTGCACGTGCCCGTCGACCTGGGACCGGACCGCAGCGACGCACGGATGCACGCCAAGACCGTAGGATCCTACGCAGTGCCGTAGGGGACCGCACCGCCACTTCCCAGCAAATTAGGGACACTGTTGCTCCTGGGGTATCGGCGAGGACTATTCGCAACCGTCTCCATGAAGCTGGGCTACGGTCCCGCACACCGTTAGGCCGTCTTCCGCTCACGCCCCAACGTCGTGCAGCCCGCCTCCAGTGGTGTCGCGACAGGCGTGAATGGAGGGACGAATGGAGACGTGTCGTCTTCAGCGATGAGAGTCGCTTCTGCCTTGGTGCCAATGATGGTCGTATGCGTGTTTGGCGCCGTGCAGGTGAGCACCACAATCAGGACTGCATACGACCGAGGCACACAGGGCCAACACCCGGCATCATGGTGTGGGGAGCTATCTCCTACACTGGCCGTACACCACTGGTGATCGTCGAGGGGACACTGAATAGTGCACGGTACATCCAAACCGTCATCGAACCCATCGTTCTACCATTCCTAGACCGGCAAGGGAACTTGCTGTTCCAACAGGACAATGCACGTCCGCATGTATCCCGTGCCACCCAACGTGCTCTAGAAGGTGTAAGTCAACTACCCTGGCCAGCAAGATCTCCGGATCTGTCCCCCATTGAGCATGTTTGGGACTGGATGAAGCGTCGTCTCACGCGGTCTGCACGTCCAGCACGAACGCTGGTCCAACTGAGGCGCCAGGTGGAAATGGCATGGCAAGCCGTTCAACAGGACTACATCCAGCATCTCTACGATCGTCTCCATGGGAGAATAGCAGCCTGCATTGCTGCGAAAGGTGGATATACACTGTACTAGTGCCGACGTTGTGCATGCTCTGTTGCCTGTGTCTATGTGCCTGTGGTTCTGTCAGTGTGATCATGTGATGTATCTGACCCCAGGAATGTGTCAATTAAGTTTCCCCTTCCTGGGACAATGAATTCACGGTGTTCTTATTTCAATTTCCAGGAGTGTATTTTCAGCCCCCTGCCCCTAGAGGGCTCCGAAGTGTAGGATGTAACATAGGGGTATGTAACTATGTCGGTGAGTGAGAATCAGAAGAGTTCGTCCATATATGGAGCACCCCGCCCATCAGCAAGACAATGCCACACGACACTAGAGCTCCGTGACATCTACAGCAGTCCGACGCCTTGGGTTCACTGTCATCGATCATCCTCCATATAGTCCCGACTTGACTCCGTCCGATTTTCATTTGTTTCCAAAACTTAAAGAACATCTTCGAGGACTTCACTGTTATATTGATGAAGCGGTGCAAGCAGAGATGGGTTTCTGTCTCCGTCAATAAAGTTGGATATTCTACAGTGATGGTATCAAGAAACTGGTCTCTCGTTGGGAGAAATTTGTTCATCACCAGGGTGACTATGTTGAGAAATAAATATGCAGACATGAAGAACAAAGATGTAGAATGCTAATAAAATTTGTCTCATTTAAAAAACTTCAAGAATGTCCAAACAAAAAATTCGGAGGCATTACTTTTCAGCATGTCCTTGTATTTTGGTTGTACGGTATCACTAATGATTTATCGATTTTGGTTTCCCTAAACTTAACTTCGTAATCCCATATTTTTTGTTTTGAATATTCCTATCGTCGTAATTCTAGGACAACTTAGTCTCGTACGTATTGTTCAACACCGCAGCAAACATAGTATTCTCAGTACAAGGCAGCTTGTTGCATTTTAACCAGGGAGGGATTATTCTTATTTGTTAACGAAACTGTAGAAATATTAAACTATAAAAAGCCTCAAGTTGGAATCTCTTCTGCTAGGAAGGTGTAATGACCGATTACGTAGCCGGTCCGATATTCCGTAAGCTCATTTTTTTTATTCATAAAGTTACAGTGCCGAGCTGTATCGAATGCATTCTTGGTTTCAAGCATCGCAGCACTAAGCTGGATCTGCATGCCCATTATCTGAACAAAAGTATTCAGACACATGTTGGTGGACATTAGTGTTGTGTGTGTCTTCCTTTTGCCTTTGTGACAGCACGAACTCTTCTAGGGGCAGCGAGGTGTCTGATTGTCTGTGGAGGAATGGCAGCCTATTTTGTCTGAAGAGCCACACACAGAGAAAGTAGTGATGTTGGACACCGGCGTCTGGAGCAAAGTCGACGTTCAAACTCGTTAGGTTCAGCTCGGGACTCTGTGCACGTCAATCCATTTGAGGAACATTTTTACCCACAAACCATTTAGTCACAGCTAACAATAATTTAGTGTGGCTCGCCGCGCGGTGTGGCCGCAGCGGTTTGAGACGCCTTGTCACAGATTGCGCTGCCCCTCTCGCCGGAGGTTCGAGTCCTCCCTCGGACATGTGTGTGTGTGTGTGTGTGTGTGTGTGTTTTGTTCTTAGCATAAGTTAGTTTAAGTTAGCTTAAGCAGTGTGTAAGTCTACGGACCGATGACCTCAGCAGTTTGGTCCCTTAGAAATTCACACACATTTGAACATTTTCTTTTTTTTTCGTGTGGCTCAAACAACGGGTTGCGAGTCTATGAATTTGACGCCACTTCGGCGACTTGGGTCTCAGTAGTCCATCCCAGTTATCTAACTGTTGAAGGGCACCTACAGTCTTAGCGTAGAATCCGAACCACGTGTCGTTCGTTCTGAACCCTCTCATCGTTCAGAGGGGAAAGCTAGGTTAAATGCGGAGTGAAAATTTCCATGATCCTTCCGGGAGTTGATCTTGCTTCTAGACATGCGTTTTACAACTAGACCACCAGGCCAGAGCCGGCCGCTGTGGCCGAGCGGTTCTAGGCGCTTCAGTCCGTAACCACGCTGCTGTTACGGTCGGAGTTTCGACTCCTGCCTCGGGCATGGATGTATGTGATGTCCTTAGGTTAGTTAGGTTTAAGTAGTTCTAAATCTAGGGGACTGATGACCTCAGATGTTAAGTCCCACAGTGCTTAGAGCCATTTGAACCATTTGAACCCCGCCTGATTCGTCGCAGGTGCTGCTATATGACAGGCTGCATTGTCACGGTGGTACAGTCATCGTCTCCGAACTGTTCCCTTACTGTATGCAGTACACAATACCGTAAAAAAATGTGTTCACATCCTTCCACATTTAGCTTTCTCTTAAGTGCAATAAGATGACCACATACTAACCACGAAAAATATTATAACACAACCTCCCGTAGTTCACTGTCGGCACTAGACATGCCGCGCGGAGTGGCCGCGCGGTTTGAGGCGGCATGTCACGGACTGCGCGGCCCCTCCCACCGGAGGTTCGAGTCCTCCCTCAGGTATAGGTGTATGTGTGTTGTTCTTAGCATAAGTTAGTTTAAGTAGTGTTTAAGTATAGGTACTGATGACCTAAGCAGTTTGGTCCCTTAGGAATTCACAAACACATTAGACATGACCGCAGCAAACGCCCCCCAGGTATTCATCATACCATTCCATCGGAGTGCCACAGCGAACAGCGAGATTCATATTCCAGATCACTTGTTTCCAGTCATCCATGTCCAGTAGCGCCGCTCTTTACACCAGCTCAATCACCACTTAGCGCTGACTACACAAACGTGTGGCTTATGTGGAACTACTCGACCATTGTACGCCAATCTTTTTTAACTCCTAACGCCCAAACAGTGTGATAGCTGGACTGCTGTTTGGAACTCACGAGTGATTCCTTCCACTGATTTCATGCGATTTCTTACAACTAACCTGCACATTGCTCGATGGATCCTGGCCGTCAGAACATGCAGTCTATCTGGTCTTGGTTTAACTGTGGTTGTTCCTTCGCTTTTTCGCTTCGCAATGACACGACCGACAGTGTACTTGGACAGCTTTAGAAGGACTGAAATGTTCCTGATCGATTTGTTACGCAGGTAACATCCGATGACTGGTAAACTTTCGAAGTCACTGAGCTCTACTGACCGAACTATTCTGCTCTTACTGTTTCTCTGTTGAGAACACAATGCTCTCCGCTTCCATTTATACGGGCGGGTCCGCCTCTTGTGGCATCTAGCGGTCGACGCCGCACTGTGCAGAGGCGTCCGGATTCTTTTCATCAGATAATGTATTTCATCATCGTCATCGGTTTTCTACTATGTAATAGGTCTTTGTTTCTCCATTTCCTACGATCCTTTGTTCCTTCTAAGTGTTGCTGTCCATATCATCATCCAGGATCTGAAGTCTTTCTTCCTTCGCCTCTTCTTTCCTTCCACAAACCCTTGTCAGACTGTTTTTATGCGACCCTCCCTTATCCTTAGCACACGTCCAATCCAGTTTCCTTTCCTTATTTGTATTACATCCAATATTGTCTTTGCTCTCCCACTCTTCTCAGTACCCCTTCATCTTTCACTCTATCCATCCAGATTATTCAGTCCATCCTCCACCATGTCCACATTTCAAAAGCCTCCAGCCTTGCTCTACCCTTCTTCCTCAGTGTCCTCTTCCCAGCACTATACAGGAGAGCACTCCACACATGTAATTTTATTAGCCTTTTCCTCAAATCTTTTCCCATATTGCTGCAGAAAATTCTCCTTTTTTTTAAAAAATAAAATGCCTCTTTCGCCCTTGCTATCCAGGTTTCAATTTCTGTGCTCCCCTTCCAGTCGCTTTCTGTCCAGCTTCCGAGGTATTTAAAGCTTTGTAAATGTTCTAATGCTTTTCCATTCAGCATTATCATATTTTTATTTCCTCCTAGTGCCATTACTTTTGTTCTTTTTCTACTGATTTTTCATTCCATAAGTATTTCCTTTAGGTTAAATGGTATCCACTACATCTCGTGATTCTTTTTCACTTGTTGCTAGGAGGAATATATCGTCTGAAAACCTCAAACACCGTATTCTTCTTCCTCCAGTTTTTACCCCTTTGCCATCTAGTGGACCGTGGTCAATCATCTATTCTAAGTAAAGATTGAAAAGGGTAGGAGACAGGCAGCAGCCTTGTCCTACTTCTTTTGGTAGTTTTATCCAGTTGGTACAGTCTCCTTTCATTTTCACTGGCACTTTTTGATTTTAACATAGTGTATTTGCAACAAGGTAAATTAGTCGGTATGAACGACTTAATACATGGCTGAGGTCAGCAGCATTCGCTGTCCGCACTGTTACTTTCATTGGTGATTGACATACAGCCAGAGTTGTACATTGGAATATTTCCAATCGAATATGTCTTACAGTACTATATTCTGGAGCAAAAAATTCCGGGAGACGATATTTAACCCTTTCAGATCATCTGGCTACAATTGTTTACATTAATGTTTGCTGTGTATTAGATGCAATAGAAATATTTTTTCTCCATGGAAATCGCATAGCGAATGTTCAATCTTTTCACCGCGCACATGTGCTGCCACCTGTTGGGAAAACTATAAAAACATCAGCAAGTGAGTGTAGCACTATGCAGCAGCTTGTGGCCGCCAGAATACACGGAAGTGGTTGGTTAGTTATATTCCACTGTATAATTGAATATTATTATCATTTTGCAAGGGGAATTACTGAATGATCAGTTTATTTATTACAACAGTGAAAATTTCAAAATTATTTATTCTAGTCCGTAAAAAGAAGCCAAGTGTACAAAGTATGTTTTGAAAACGGGTACATCCTTGTGTATAAATCATGCATCTACAATCACTAAAAAGTCACTTAAGAACATTAGAGCATAAAGAAAAATTTTGCTTCCAGTAGAAAAAATTCGGGTCTGAAAGGGTTAATTTAATTGCGATAGGAGGTAGGATTAGGTAGTAGAAAAAGGAAGAGAAACAAAATTTTAGGAGAGATTAGTGTTATAACAAGCTACAAGTCGTAGATGAGATTTACTTATTTATTTATTTAATTTACTTGATGTCTCTCACTTCCATTAGTGAACTGAATCTCTAAGGGCAAAACGTGGTACCCTTGTACAAAAATTATCTCCATGATGTTTTAACGATTTAGTTCAAACTATGAAATAATTTCATTATAAAATCTAATGGTTGTTAACAGTGTGATTACTATACCTGGACTAGAGGACACCTTGGCTATCCCCGCCGTTTATACTCAGTACATCGGTCCTCCATGATCCTGATAGTCTGACCAATGCCACAGCTAAAAGAAATGCGATGTACATCTGCCTTACGCAAAACAAGATTATCCTTAACAGAACCCAAAAATGGCGGGGTGTATTACCGCCGAAATATCGGCGGGCGCTGCAAATGTTACCCGGCTGAATTCCCGTAAGTTATTTGGAAATTGTATACGCCAGGAGAAACTCAGGCTTTCTCGAATTATTTTGTCACAGGTAGTTGTACTTGAAAGAATCTTTCAACGTGTGTAAAGTATTTAAGCACTCCGTCGTCAGCTCATGAGTGGCCTAGCGGGACCATCTGACCGCCGTGTCATCCTCAGTGGAGGATGCGGATAGGAGGGGCGTGGGCTCAGCACACCGCTCTCCCGGTCGTTATGACGGTATTCTTGACCGAAGCCGCTACTATTCGGTCGAGTAGCTTCTCAAATGGCATCACGAGGGTGAGTGCACCCCGAAAAATGGCAACAGCGCATGGCGGCCTGGACGGTCACCCATCCAAGTGCCGACCACGCCCGACATCACTTAACTTCGGTGATCCCGCGGGAACCGGTGTATCCACTGCGACAAGGCCGTTGCCGTGTAAAGTAGTTATCTGTGTTAAAGTATCTTTAATATATGAATAATGTTATTGTTTACCAATGTTTCATTCAACAACATTAACCTTGCCTGCCAACTTTTCAATGTTTCTGAAAGGAGAACTGCAAGACTGCCGACATATCGTTTATTGGCTGCTGCCGAACATCATTTGTGTTCGAATTTGTAGCAGCCATACGTGCGTTCATGAAATGTGCTAAGCTGATCTGTAAACGGAGTTTCCGAGCAGTACTTGTGTGCCTGACGCATAATATTAATAATAGGCATACGGCGAACAAACGATGTGCGCAGTCAGTTCACTTCACGGTATCAAAGCAATTTAGACAAAAATCTTGAATTATTAATTTTCTCTCTCTTAGAGGTAAATTGGCTGCTTCTTTTAATTAACGACACTTCAGTTATTTTCCTCTTCTGAAAATTTATTTTTCAGTTATCACTAAAGTGCGCCACGCAAAATAGGGAAAACTTTCTTTTTTAAAATAATAATTCAACCTGCGACAAAATTGTCCTAGGAAGAGGCCTGTACAACTAACTAGGGAGCCCTTGGTTTGCGACGCTGATAGGGAGGCGCCGTTACTGAGTGAGATAGTGGCTGGTACTGTGTCTCAGTTCCAAGACAGACATGTCATGGAAGCCCCTGTGCCCGTGGAACAGCTGCCCCCCGCCGCAGCCGGCACCAATAAGCAGTGTTGTTGCCGCCGAAGCTACCAGAGACACTCGCTACGCGAAGCCTCCCTTACTAGAGCCACGCCCCGCAGCGACCGTTTCCCGAGGAAGCGAGAGCACGGCGCTGCCACAGAGGGCAAAGTCCGCTGACGAACTGCACACTCAAAAAAAGCCACGAAAAGTAACAGCAGACAGAGCGAGTTCTCGCGAAATGCCTGCCAAACAACCGCCGGCTACAGTAACTCGTAGTGGCTTCGAAAGTGACCTGTCTCAAGAATCGCTTCCACAACGTCCCGCATCAGGCAGACGACGTGGAAAGAAAAACCGGTCGACTACAAAAAGTCTGCTTTCCCCTCTCACCCCCCGCCCCCCCCCCCCCCCCCCCCCCATGCTCCCACAGAAGTGCAACTTGACCGGGCGATTGAGGAATGGTCACAGTCTTTTGCTGCCAAAAGGATCGTTCCGATGTTCAAGGTACGGACGAGGAAATCACACCGGCAAACAAATCTGCGAAGCGAACTACGGAGGAACGCCAACCGGACAGTGTGCCGCCGCACACTGAGGCAACCGCAGAGAAAGTAGTGTAGTGGGCAGACGATGTAGAAGGAGACGAAGACATGTATTTTGAACGGGGCTACGGCGCCTGACAACTGTACTGTAAATGCTAACAAAATGCGTAGTGACTATAACGCATTGGCACTGAATAACTTTTTAAAACAATGAACTGGTAGCCAAGATCGCAGGAAATCTATTTATTCCTTGATTACTGATTTCGGCGAAACTAAGGCCGCCATCATCGAATCTAGGGAGGACAGAAAACACTATAAAAGTGGGCTTGGATTCCACTTATGTAACATGTATACATATAAATTTAGTTTCATACCTTAGGACACATACAGGTTACAACATCAAGGCAAACAATGGTGATATTAATAGTTGCCTACAAAACACAGGCCTTACAAATTTGTCGTAAGTAGCACATAGGCATACAAGAGAGATGACATTATAAATGTTAAGTGTCTCAATCACATACAAGCGCAATCTCGGTACTACCGCAACTCCGGCTCTGTTCTTATACTACAAACCGAGTCGCGAGATGGCGCTAGCAGAAGAGGCCACCATTGTTTGTCTTGATGTTGTAACATGTATGCGTCCTAAGGTATGTTACTAATGTATACATGTTATATAACTGGAATCCAAGCCCACTTTTATAGTGTTTTCTGTCTTCCCTAGATCCGAAGATGGCGGCTTTAGTTTCGCCGAAACCGGTAATCACGGAATAAAAAGAATTTCTGCGATCTTGGCTACCAGTTTATTGTTTTACAAGCATCTAGATCGCTCCCACATGAGCACAATGTGCTCCCTACAGAATAACTTTTTACTGGATAATATGTATCACATATCATTCTTCGAAGAAATGACCTGTGAACCGCTAGATTTTGTCACCAACTTTACAGTTATTGCAAATGTAGACTCAGAAATGGAGACAGGCACTGCTGTTTTAACTCGACCCGGCACTGAAGTCAAAGATGTTGAACTCTTGCCGATTGGTTCAAATGGCTCTGAGTACTATGGAACGTAACATCTGAGGTCGCCAGTCCCCTACAACTACTTAAACCTAACTAACCTAAGAACATCACACACATCCATGCCCGAGGTAGGATTCGAACCTGCGACTGTAGCGGTCGTGCGGTTCCAGACTGAAGTGCCTAGAACCGCTCGGCCACAGCGGCCGGCTTACCAAATGGTCACGCGATTGCTTGCGTAATAAACAACATTGTTTTTGTCAATGTTTACGCTTCTTATGGCGACAGAGCGGCAGACGAAACTTTTATATTCAGTAACTTCTTTAACTTTTGCACCGCAACGACGACCAAATTGTCATAAGTGATGATTTTAATGAGTGCTCTGTGATACAGATCAAGTGCCACGGCCAAAAAGATATCCATAATTTCGTGCTCTTTTCGACAGCTTCCAACTTAAAGACACGTGGCGTGCCCTGAGTCCAGGCAAAACACACTACATCTATTTTTACAACACAGGCCATAGTCGGCTAGACAGAATATACTCTGAAGCGCCAAAGAAACTGGTACAGGCATGCATATTCATATACAGAGATATGTAAAGAGGCGCTCTGGTCGGCAACGCCATTATAAGACAACAAGTCTTAGATCGGTTGCTGCTGCTTTAGTGGCAGGTTATCAACATTTAAGTGAGTTTGAACGTGGTATTATAGTCGGCCCACGAGCGATGGAACACAGCATCTCCGAGGTAGCGATGAAGTGGGCATTTGCCCGTACGACGATTTCACGAGTGTGCCTTGAGTATCAGGAATCCGGTAAAACATCAAATCTCGGACTTCGCTGCGGCCGGAAAAATATCCTGCAAGAACGGGACCAACAACGACTGAAGAGAATCGTTCAACGTGACAGAGGTGCAACCCTTCCGCAAACTACTGCAGATTTCAGTGGTGGGCCATCAACAAGGCTCAGCGTGAGAACCATTCAACGAAACATCACCAATATGAGCATTCGTAGCCGAAGGCCCACTCGTGTACCCTTGATCACTGCACGACACAAAGCTTTGCGCCTCGCCTGGACCCATCAACACCGACACTGGACTGTTGATGACTGGAAACATGTTGCCTGGTCGCACGAGTCTCGTTTCAAATTGCATTGAGAGGATGGACGTGTACAGATATGGAGACAATCTCATGAATCCATGGACCCTGCATGTCAGCAGGGTCATGATAAAGATGTTTGGTTTGTGGGGCGCCCAACTGCGTGGTCATCAGCGTCTGTACAAAAGTCCCACTTTTTCCACAGTCCATTTTTTTACACAGTCCAACCTAGCCACTGTCACGAATGGTAATGATGATGATGAGGACAACACAAACACCCAGTCCCCGGGCAGAGTAAATCCTCAACCTGGCCGGCAATCGAATACGGGACCCCGTAATCCAGAGGGAGCAACGCTCGCCACTAGACCACGAGCTGCGGACTACGTCACAGGGGACTGTTCAAGCTGGTGGAGGCTCTGTAATGGTGTGGGGCGTGTGCAGTTGGAGATCCCTGATACGTCTAGATACGACTCTGACAGGGGACACGTACGTAAGCATTCTGTCTGATCACCTACATCCATTCATGTCCATTGTGCATTCCACCGACTTGGGCAACTCCAGCAAGACAATGCGACATCCCACACGTTCAGAATTACTACAGAGTGGCTCCAGGAACACCCTTCTGAGCATATCTGGGATATCTTCCTACGTGCTGTTCAGAGGAGATCTCCACCCCCTCGTACTCTTGCGTATTTATGGACAGCCCTGTAGGATTCACGGTGTCGATTCCCTCCAATACTACTTCAGACATTAGTCGAGTCCATGCCACGTCATGTTTCGGCACTTCCGCGTGCTCTGCGTCCGTAGCGCAGAAAAATTATACATAAAAGACTGGGGGAAACAGGACCATCGGAAAAGCCGTGACATGAAGGAGACACGGCGAGAAATTTGCGTGTATTTTGAATTTCTTTCCCGCGACGCCGATATAGCCCCCGAAGCACTGGAAAATGTTCTGCAAATGTTTCAACTAGGACTAACCGATCACAAATCAATGAGCTTTCTACACCCGACTATTTGGAGGAATCAAAGGGAGTCCCAGGGGAAAGTCTTGAGGACTTGACGGGATCACTGTTGAATTTCATGCGAAATATTTCAATAATATTAGGTGATACATTAACCTCTATTGCTTACGGAATCTAGAACAGGATCAAAATACCACTTGCATTTGAGGAACGTTGCATTACGCTCATTCCAAAGTCAATCGCGACCCCGAACATTGGCAGTCTAAGACCAGTCACTTTGCTCAAAAGCGACTACAAAATAACGGCGCGGTATGTCGCCAGTAGATTGAAGCAGGTAATGCCAAAGATTGTCAGTCAACACCAAACGTGTACAGTACGGGATAGAAATATATTCGATGCTGTTTTGGCATACAGAAATTGTATCCCATGTGCTACAAGTGAAAGGATGAGAAACGCAGCGATTTTACTTATCGACCTCCAAAATGCGTTTGACAGAATTAGTCACGCTTATCTAAAGAAGGTAGTGACCAGAATGGTATTTGGGACCAAGTTCACGACTGTCATTCAGAACATGCTTGGAAACGCCACTTCGATGGTCATCAACATTAGCTGCCTGAGTGATAAAATTCCGATGACAAGGTCACTACGGAAAGGATGCCTACTGTCGATGGTTTGTGCGCCATAGCATGAGACCTGCTCCTCTGACATATTCCTAACGAATGCCGGAGGGTCACGATATGCAACGAACTGCTGATTTGCAGGGTTTATGCTGATGATCTCAGAGTTTTCATGGGACAGCCAGCAGACAGTTTGAGAAGGCAACAGGGCGATCGTCATTCCTACAAAAAGAGTGTTACTACCCCTCAAACGTCGCGGGTGGAATATTTAGCGGAACTGGTTCTGTGTCCGAATACAGCACAAAGTGTTCGGAGTCGTCATGACGGTTAACCTTTAGAGAATGGAGGCGCTTAACTGACGTACCATTCTGCATAAAATCAGAGAAGTAGCCAAAATACACGCGGTCAGGGCCTTGAACTTTCATGAACGGATGTTTATTAACACCTGCTTCCTAGCGAAGCCCTGGTACGTGGCTCAAGCTCTGCCAATGACCAAACAAATAGCACGTGCGATTAAACAGGCCTTATATTAGACGTTGTGGAGGGGCTACATCTTCAAGACCTCTATGCAAACTTACAGCCTGAATCTTGAAGACGGCGGACTGTGGTTAATAGACTAACACGCCAAATGTGCGGCGCTTTTCATCAAACGCACCAAACCCATGATTGGCAAAGGTTACAGTCCAACAGCAAGATTATTTAATAATATCTGGCCATAATCACTGGATGCCCAGTCCAAATCCCCTATGCGCTGAACTTCGTGCGTCGGTTTTAGCTCGACACCAGACACGTTCTACATAGTGACTAAGAGGCAACAGAGTTAGCGACATCGCTACCGCACTTAGTGGATCTCTGGTCCGGAATAAATGGGAGTTGCGACTGCCACAACACAAGTGGAACACTGCGTGGCAAAACCTAGCCTCTAAGGTTCCGCCTGAGAGGGTGCGCGGAACGTGTTAGAAGGTCGTTCGTTGCACTATTCCAACAAACTCCAAACTCTATTCAATTCACCTACCCTAATCAAGTGACTGCGACGTGTATGCCGAAGAGACCACAATCGAACAACGTGCCGCAAATTTTGTATCATCTGGGACATTGCAAGAGACATAATGCGAGTGCCGGCCGGTGTGGCCGATCGGTTCTAGGTGCTTCAGTCTGGAACCGCGCGACCGCTACGGACGCAGGTTCGAATCCTGCCTCGGAATGGATGTGTGTGTCCTTAGGTTAGTTAGGTTTAAGTAGTTCTCAGATGTTAAGTCCCATAGTGCTCAGAGCCATTTGAACCATAATGCGATTGATAAACAGAGTCCCTACGAATCACGTCATTGTGTCAGACGCCATAATACCACAATGGAACACCTATCCCAAAACAAAGAAAAATGCTTCAACCTGGATTAAGGGATACACAATTCACGCAATCTTTTCCCTAAAAATGTCTGGTAAATTGGATTTCCTGGAATATTTGTGGAATGAACACGGTAAGGAGCAAACGCGGAAGAAATATAGCGACACCTTTGCCAATTTCCTGAAGCTATTGTTGCAAAAGCGTTTAGTGATATGGGACTATAATTTATTTGTTCTATCTTTTCTTTTGTGTTCACTTTTCATTTACTGTGATTTCGTGTTTCACTGTATTGTCCGAAGTCCTTATTTACTTTTCTGTGTTCCATGTGCTGAGTTTCTTTGCTATGTGACACTTTATTAGAAGAGCACCAACAGAAAAACAAACGTAAGCAACCTTGTCTCTGGAGTGTTCTGGACTTGCTTGGTGTGGTGCACACTCCAGTACATGTCTCGCTGTGCATTGGGGATAGGCGGCTTGTCTACTGAATGACACTAGATAGGACTGGACAGCTGTCATAAGCTGTTATTTCCTTTATTTACGGTATGTTTTATTTTAAAACAGGATATAATCTCTGGAGGTAAACATTTACTTTGAGTGTCAGTGAGAATGTTTGCTGTCTGGATATGCATGTTCGTATTCAATATTTCCGTCAGAAGTTTTAGATTTAGAGGACGATTATTTTGTTATCCACAGAAAAACGTTTACACACATCCTCATACAATGCCAGTTTTTATCTCATTTTAGACGCATTACAACGAAATTACATGCATTGTATACTTTACCATAAAATTTCCTAACGGAAGAAGGGATAAGCCATTTCTCCTCAGCATCTTTTCTTCCTAGTCCCGGTAGGTTTTCAGGAAAAATTCTGTGAAATGTAGAAGTGAAGCTGTGAGAGTGATTCGTGAATCGTGCATAGATATCACAGTCGCAAAACGCAAGGTCCCGGTTGGCAGACAGTTTTAGTTATTCAGGGAGTTTCTGTAGAGATCAAATTTCTCTACAGAATGGAAGATTCAATGTGGAAAGCCTAATCGTTCCTTTCAAAAGGAAAAAGTCTTTTGTTCCCCATGCTTGTCCAGTACTCCTGTAAATTCCATTGATGTCAACAGGAAGTTGAACACTTAATCTTCCTGCCTTCTTTCATGGAGACATTCCATTGAATTATCTAAGCGTGTGGTATATCAGATGGATTGTTTAAAATTCGACAGTGAGCCTTGGCGAAGCTCTGTCGAAGTTTAAGATGCCTTAAAGCAGAAGAGATAATAAGTGTTTACCTCGAGCAGAACGAAGCAGGGGAGGGAACGTTTCGTCCTCCATCGTAGCGATTTAAATGTTAACGGTGCAGCAGAACATTACGTCGTGTTGTTAAGGGGACAGCGGGTAGGCATAAAAATGTAAATCGCTTCGCCGCGGCACTTCAGCACTGGCAGCAAGCGTGGTAAGAAGCAAGGTAAGAGGCGACGCGCAGCCAGCCTTGTCCTGAAGGAGGTCAGTCACGCACGTTGTCTAGAGCGGCCATGAACTGCTGCCTATGTCATTGTCGCCAAAATCCCGTGCGTGGCTTCCGGTAGTACTTAAATTACCGGATGTAGTCACTTTAGAGAAACTTAACAGATCGACACCTAACTTTCAGAGAGTCTTAGAACAAAAGAAGCTCTTCCTAATAATAGGAAAAGAAATATCACGAGAAGCGATCCTGAATCAGTACTTAGCCTTCGCAGAAAGGACATCATCATGGAATCTGTGAGCCGCTGAAAGCTTTCAATAAATCAAGGTGGAAAAAATGGTACGAATTCCTGAGAACAATAATAATGACGCGTAGAAGATATCCCATAGAAAATTATTGCTGAATAGCTATTGTTAGGACGCTCCAGTCATAAATTAGTGCAGATAATACACTCGTGTGCAAGTGTTAACCTTAATCAAGATATGAGAGAGATATCGGAAGCGTTATAAAAATTGTTACGGTTTAATCACAAGATATTTAACAAATCAAAGTGTCAAAAACATGTAACTAGAATAATTTTTAAACCAAAGACGCACTTTTTAAATGAAAAGAAATGACAAAAATGAAAGTAAAACTGAATATAACAACAAAACGGGTAATAAGGAGTGTCTGTAGCTGTTATATCTGTTAAAAATCGATGTGATGTGCTTATGAAGTGCTTCAGTTAGCGATGAGATGGATAGCCAGGAAGTATCTAGTATCCGACCTATTTGGTCTAATTTTACTACCTAGTTCGATACTAGATACCAGGTCAGCATCTGGTGGAAGCTGGATTTTCAATAGATTATGAAAATTTCGTAAACTCGACTTTATTTAATTCACATATAAGATGGTCTAAACACAGATAAAATCACAGTGTTATCAAAACATCGTTTATTAATCATCATCATCATTTATCAAAATAATAAATTTGTACTCTTACTAACCAGAGGCAAATTATGGTGAGAGAACACCAATTTCTCTGCATTAAAATGTAATAAGTAGTTTCACTTATCCTCGTATACAAGGATGGAATTCGATAGACGTAATGTACTTGTACAGGCAAACAAAAGATCACAGTTTCAGAAAAATTGGACGATTTATTCAAGAGAAAGTCCTTCACAAATTGAGCAAGTCAGTAACATGTTGGTCCACCTGTGGCTCTTTTGCAAGTGTTTATTCGGCTTGGTATTGATTGATAGTGTTGTTCCTGAGGGATATCGTGTCAAATTGTGTCCAATTGGCGCGGTTAGATAGTCGTCAAAGATGGTTGTAGGGTCCCGCCCATAATGTTTCAGATGTTCTCAACTGGGAAGATATCCGGCGACTTTGCTGACCACGGTAGGTTTGGAAAGCACAAATACAAGCAGTAGGAATTCTCACCTGTTGCGGGCAGGCATTATCTTGCTGAAATGTGGGCCCATGATGACTTTCCATGAAGGTCAACAAAATGGGGCTGGCTGAAACCCAAATTGGAAAGCTCTGAGATATTTAGCGAGTCGTGGAAAGACAGATTTGTGGTCACGGGGAGAGGGAGGGGGGGGGGGAGAGGCGGAGTGTTCATTGCAGCTGATAAAAATATTGTCTCTACTCAGGTCGAAGCGGAGTGCGACAGTGAAGTTATCTGGTGGCTTATAACAAGTACAGATGAAGCCAAGTTAACGGTTGGATGTTTTTACCGGCCAGCAGTTTCTGCTGTGACAGTCCTAGAACCATTCAAAGAAAGTTTGCGGTCAGTATTGCGTAAATGCCCAGGTCATGCAATACTAGTTGGATGACTTTAACCTATCAAGTATAGACTGAGATGCCTATAAATTCATTGCGGGGGTTGCAGACAGACTGTCGTGCGATTTCCTTTCGAACACGTTTTATGAGTACTGTCTTGAGCAGTAACTAGGAAGCCCACACGTAATGGAAATATCTTAAACCTCGCAGTTACAAAGATACCGGATTTTATCGACAATGTCAGTTTAGAAACGGGGATTAGCGATCATGACTTCTTATAGCAACTATGATTAGGAAAGTTAATAAATCAAGCAAAAAGACTAGGGGAGTGATTTTGCTAGAAGAGCAGATAAGCCCCTGTTAGCATCTTAGAGAGTGAATTGACGTCACTTAGTTCCAGTAAGATGGAGGTTGAGGGATTATAGGTAAAGTTGAAGCAGATTGTTGTCTGGAGAGTTACGTGTCTAGTAAATGGATGAAGGGTGCAAAGATCTCCATGGTTTAATAATGAACTTCGGGAGATGCTGAGGAAGCAGAGGTTGTTGCATTCTCAGTTCAAAAGAGAACGTACAAATGACAACAAGCAGATGTTAGTAACGATTTGAGCGTCTGTGAAAAGATATATGCGTGAAGCATAGAGCAGCTACCACCGTTATATCTTCGCAAAGTTTCTGGTAGAGAACCCGAGAAAATTCTGGTCCTATTTGTAATAATTAAACTGATCTAATGCTTCAATTCCCTGTGGTAGCTGAAGATAGCAAAAAGTAAGCCAAAGTTTTAAATTTCGTGTTCAAGAAATCGTTCACACAGGAGAATCGTATAGACATATTGTTATTTGAACATCGGACAGACTCCGGTATAGACGGCAAATTAATAAGCATCCCTGGGGTAAAGAAACAACTGAAAGATTTGAAAACAAATAAGTCACCAGATCCTGATGGAAACCCAGTTCGATTTTATAAAGAGTACACTACGGCACTGGCCTCTTACCTAGCTTGCATTTATCGCGGATATCTCGCCAGCACAAAGTCCCAAGCGACTGGAAAAAAGCGCAGGTGATTCCTGTATATAAGAACGGCGAAAGAACGGACCCGCAAAATTACAGACCAACATCCCTAACTTCAGTTTGCTGCAGAATCCTTGAACATATTCTCAGTTCCTTGTAATAAATTTTCTTAAGACTGCGAAGCTTATGTCCACGAATCAGCGTGGTTTTAGAAAGTATCGCTCATGCGAAACTCAACTTGCCCTTTTCTCACATGATATACTGCGAACTGTGCATGCAGGGAAACAGGCAGATTCCATTTTTCTAGATTTCCGGGAAGCATTTGAAACGGTGCCCCATAGCAGGCTGTTAACGAAGGTACGAACATGTGGAATAAGTTTACACATAATTGAGTGGCTCAAAGACTTCTTGAGTAATAGAACCCAGTGTGTTGTCCTCGACCGCGAGTGTTCATCATAGACAAGGGTGTCGTCAGGAGCGTTCCAGGCAAGTGTCATAGGATCGCTATTGTTCTCTATACAAATAAATGATTTTGTGGACAGGACGGGCGGCAATCTGCGGTTGTTCGCTGATGATGCTGTGGTATATTGTAAGATGTCGAAGTTTAGTGACTGCAAGAAGATACAAGACGACTTAGATAAAATTTCTAGCTGGTGTGATGAATGGCAGCTAACTCTAAATGTGGAAAAATATAAGTTAATGAGGATGAGTAAGAAGCACAAACTCTTATGTTCGAATATAGCATTACTAGCGTCCTGCTTGACACAATCAAGTCGTTTAAATATCTGGGCGTAACGGTATAAAGCGATATGAAATGGAATGAGCATGAAAGAACTGTAATAGGAAAGGAAGGCGAATGGTCAACTTCGTTTTATTGGGAGAATGTTAGGACAATGTAGTTCACTGGTAAAGGCGACCGCATATTGTTTGGGATCCATACCACGTCGGACTGAAGGATGACATCGAAGCAGTTCAGAGGCGGACTGCTAGATTTGTTACTGGTAGGTTCGAACAACACGTAAATGCTACAGAGATGCTCGGGAACTCAAATGGGAATCCCTGGAGGGAAGGCGACATTTTTTCGAAGAACACTATTGAGAAAATTCAGAGAACCGGCTTTTGAAGATGACTGCCGAATGGTTCTACTGCCACTAACATACATTGCGAATAAGACCCGGCAAATAAGATACGAGAAATTAGGGCTCATACGGAGGCATATAGACAATAGTTTTTCCCTCGCTCTGTTTGCGAGTGGAACAGGAAAGGAAATGTCTAGTAGTGGTACAGGGTACCCTCTGCCACACACTGTGCTGTGGCTTACGGAATTCTTATGTAGATGTAGATGTAGATGTGAGTATTAGCGCTGGTTACTGTCTCGCAAGTGGCATTTCTCAGTGGGGTGGGAGCTACAGACTTTGAAGTAAGCTTGATAGCAACTAAAACACACTGGCGTTCTCTACGCGAACGAGGGAGATTGCGTAAAACATCAAAGTCGGAGATGTCACACAAACCTTTTGGCACTATGGGATACATAGATGCACTATGAGCAGTAGTCACGGATTTCGCCTTTTAACAGGGCACGCAACATCTTCATAGTGTGCCTCTCTGTATTGTTAAAATACACGGACTCATACAGAAACATGTGCTTGGTCTGAAATGCGTGTGACTCAGGTGAGTGTACCTCATCAGCTGATTGAGCAATTCACCTGGCACAAACACTAACCGATTACTTTCGTTGAGGTTAATCCAGATGGATAGTAGAGTTTTCTTAACCAGGCAGTATAGTCTGATGTTTGCCGCATCACCATCTTGCCATCTCCATTCGAAATTGCGCAAGATGGGATCCTTATCCTCGTCTTAAGCAATAGCAGCAAGTGTGGGCCCTATAAACAGCTCAAAAGCTACACCTTCCATGTTTAGAATATCGAAACTTGCCTCATTAAGTTCGTTATAATTTTCATGGCTTAACTCATTGGGTGTTTTGGGCGGGGCAACTGCCGTAACATTGTCATTTCATGGTACATACTCGACAAGGTTTATGGCCAACGAGGAGCCGACCATACGTTAACTTTGCACTCATAAGAAATTCTAAAGCCTTATGGTCACTGTAGACTTTGTCATCCTTTCCATCAAAAAGTATGTAAATTTGCTGAACTTTCAGTCTACTGCCAATGCCTCTAGTTCGATCAGTGAATAGCTTCTCTATGCTTTATTAAAATTTGACTGCCAAACGCTATTGTTTGTTTACATATTACACCATCTTTTTCTATCTCTTGGAAAAGATATACCTCGAGACCAGTATGTGATGCTTCCATGGACATGCAAAATTACTTTCTTAGATCGGTGTTGAACAGAAATGGAGCCCTTAGTCATGCTTCTTTAACCTACTCAAACTTCCGCTGCTCTTCTTCTGTCCAGCTTCATGCCATGTTCTTGCCTGTCAGTTGACACAAGTTTGTAGTGTGTCTGTTTCCTCTAGGAATATTTTGTGGGTGTTAATTAGCCCCAGAAAGGAGCTTACTTGCCTCTTGGTTCTCGCTACTGGATGGTTTTCTATGGGCTTGAATTTAGTTGGCTACGGCCGGATACAGTTTGCAGAGATTACTTCGTCCAGGAATCCTATCTCCTTGAAAGCACTAAGCTACTGATCCAGATCTGTGTTCTTCCCACGTATTCTCCGTGACGTGTTTGTCAGTGACGTTCAGCGTGACTCTGTCTCTCATAGTTTTTGGGCTCATGGAAATCAGCTCACTAAGAGGCAGCTGACAACACATTTAGACCGAACGGCAACTTTCTTAACTGGTAGCTGTCAACACGCAGGTTGCAGTTCAACCTGCCAGCAACTAGCTTGCGGATCACTAATGTTCATACACGCACACTATGGAACCATTGCAGCAGCTCCTTTAATGTTTCTAGCCTCTCGGTTTCTGTCACAATGATCATGTTGATTTGTTGAGAATCGAACGCCAGCCTAGTAGACCTGTAATTTTTAATAACAAGTAGTATGGGTTTGTCGTACAAGCTGACTGCTTCTTCAGTAACACACTCTTGTAGCATATCCCATATTTCCTCCTGTAGATCCTCCTTGTACATCCATGGGAGTTGATAAGTTTTAACGAAAAATTTTCGGTGTTCCTTTATTTTAAACTGGCATCGGAACCTTCATATTCTACCTGGTGCATCAGAAAAGATGCGTGAATTGCGTGAAGTACCCTCGCTAGTACCTTCTTCGCGTCTGGGCATTCCTTGTGGTGAAGTTTCTTGGTAATCTCATCCTCTACGTTTAGCCGTTCATTACCATACAGACCTACAACTCTCAGAGCTACACAATTCGATCCACCATCCTTATTTGTGCAATTACTAACATGGAAGTTCACTTCTTGGTCCAGAACTCTCGCTACAACAATTCCAAGTATAAAGTGCACCACCATCTCTTATTTGTGTATGAAATCTAGACCTAATACTTCTTGGACTCTTAGTCTTTGGATTACCATGAAGGTCACTCTGAATTTGTGCCCCTGACACCCAAGTCAACCGGGACTTGTTCTTTGATTTCAGCAGAGTATGACAAACAGCAGCACGAGTCTTCACGTCTTTCACCATTAGAACTGGCCAGAGCCAGTTCTTGTCATAGACATCGTCTACACATCTATCCAAAACCGATAACTGGCTTCCAGTGTCCAAAATACCTTGTGGCATCCTACTGCCTATTTCTAAGTTTACTTTAGGGTAACTAATACTAATTTCCTCTTCTTCCTCCCCTAACAGAATTTGTCGAAGCTCCTGGATATCAACATTTAGTATCTTTGTTTCTCTTACATTCTGGGTAATGATTTCCGGAGCCAAGGACGCGAGTCAGTCATGCCTCTCGTTCTTTTTTCTTTCAACCTCATTTCTCTGGTTATGGCGTGGATCTTGGTTACTCATCTCAATAATTTCCATAGCCTCTCTTCTCTGATCTGCGACCTCCGTAATTTCACCTCTAGGCTGCCCGATATGGCGGCGTCCACGAACCACGAAGATAATTTCTGTTCTATCTGTTGCCATTTTTACAGGGCGGATGTCTCGCTCGGAAATTAGCGTTTGGTGATCACTGTCCTGGTGGCTCATATTGTGTTTGCACAAAGTACACGGGTTCTCTGACATCAACTTCATGATCATACCAATCTTGTCAAGTAAATGCGAAAATGCTTCTGCATCATTCATTCCGCGACCTGCCAATGTAATGTCTTATTGAATTCTGTTTGGTAATTTTGTTTAGCAGACCCTCATTAGCTCTTTCTGTTCAAATGGTGTGTGCAAAAACTAGTTTGTTTTGACTATTTCTTTAAAGTACTGATTTAGACTACGAAACTGTGATCACATATAAGTCTCAATCATCAAAATGCCTACTCTGATACACTTCTACTTCTCTTGTGTCCAAAATTCGTGCTGGAATGCCTGTTCGAATTCCTCGAATGTCCAGCACTTCGCCGCAATCACTCGAATCGTGACAGCTGCCTCTTCCCGAAGACGTGCGCAAATGAAACTGGTTTTATAATCGTTAGACTATGCACTCGGAAGTCCTGGAACTGTACTACTGTACGGAAGCGAAATGTTTTCTAATTTCATGATGAGCTATACCTACCGGCACAGCTGACTATGTACATTCACAGGTGGTGGTACAGGATCGCCGCATATACGACAGAGTCTGTATGTTATTTGACGTAATTCCTCCTCTTCATTCTGCCAATTTTCTTTACTCATGAAAGTATCTCCGATCTTCATGCTGTCTGCTGAACCACCATTACGTTGTCTTTCCTTAAACAATTCTACGATGATTCACGGTTGCTACGGTTGAAGCCTGTCCGTATTTCTTTAAATTGGACGTCTTCTCATTTCTCCCTGCTATTAAACGTTTAAGGGAATGATCGTATCTGTACTTGCATCACTACGTAGTGACAAGCGCTCTGCTTGTTTTGTTGACTCATGTTACGTCGACCGTGACATTGTCTTTTCATTCATTCGTCCTTGAATAATTTATCGGTTGAGCCCTTCGTTTCTTGCGTTACCGCGTCTAATTTACTGTCTCAAGTACTGATTTGTTCCTCAATTATCTGTTTTGTCTTTTCCTTGGATTTCTTAATTTCTTCCCCAATCTTTTTGTTCAGTGTGACCGTCCTTTCGTCACAGTCCTGTACATGAGCGTTTTCTGCAGTTCTAAACTCTTGAAACGTTCGCTAGCCTCCTTGAATTGTCTGTCAAGCTTTTCGAACCACAAATCGTTCTTTTCGTGTTTTTAAAAAATATTTCCGTTTTTTACTTTTTATTTTTTATTTTTGTTATGCTCATCCGCCTTTAGCCGCTGTTCTTCCAGTATCTTGTACAGCCTATCGCATTGTTTCTTATTCTCTAATGCCACATCAGTCAAGAAGGACTGAAGATCAAACGGTGGCAGCGACGAAACACTCTGTGTCGCAGCCTCGCTTTCAGCGGCCACAGATTCCTGTTCTCTGTGACACTGCCACACTCGCCGCACACGACAGCTCGGATTCGGGTTGTTCACTGTCACTCTGCAAGTTATTTAATTGACTGTCCGTCGCTAATGACCCTTCCAAATTACTCTCAGTACTTTCCCCAATCTCAGTACTATGTGAACTGCCAAATAAAGCTCACGGTTTACAGTTACAGATTAATTAGCTTCTTTCCTAGGGGTTTGGACTCATCTTTTCCAAACTACGTCCATGAGCACCGTTTATCCTTGGTACAACTGAACACTGGCCCAAAACAAGCACTTGCCCTTAATAACCAAATTCCTAACTAAGACACTCCATGAAACATAATGAAATCCTACTACAGACGCAAACACATTGAAACAGTTCCCCAAAAACGTCGAAACTCAGGATAATGGTGGACTCTATCCATCATCCTTTGCTAACAGAAAAACGCAAATCAGTACAGTGCAAGCAACTGATGATTAAATTCTTTAAGGTCTTTTATTATTACGGTGTTAGTTATAATGCAATCAACATGCAAATGATTCAAATAGTAGGATTTATTGATCTAAAAATTTTGTCTGTGTAAATCTGAAAAGCGCGAGATTTCGGAAATTAATCCTGCACACTAGTCGCCACATTTCTATGTGAAATGTCAGTTTAACTGTGTAGCGTACTCCTAAGATACCACAAATCCGATTCCTGGGAACTTACAGCAAAGGGAAGCTCCCCATAAGATCATGCAAATTCAAGACAAGTAATATCGCACGCTGGATGTCTCTGTCTTATTGAAGACAGGGATAGCCCAATTAAACATGAAAGTACGGGTACCACGCCTCACACGGATATATTAATGAAAGGGCTAATGTAACTACGAAAGGAAACTAGCTGTCACTATAAAAGTATGGTTTATTGCCATAAAACATCAAACAAACGAATGACCCACTGAATTAAGCATGAAAACTTTTAATAAGTGGGCAACGGGTCGCGATTATGAAATATGGACAGACACATGAAAGCATAACGTGAAACCATATCACGGTTACGGCCTATGGCCAGTGGCCGCAAAAATGCTTACTAATTTACAGAAAGCACTCCGTAAAAACAAGTTCGAGCACCAACAGAATCGTCAAAGTGGATGATGGTGGCAACTAACTGGCTACAAAAAGCTAAAACTGTGCAGTTAAACCCTGATGTAAATTATCTAGCCACGCACCCGCCCGGGATGGTGATTGTGTTGCCAGCTTTATTATTACCGCTCTTAAATGGTATGACTGTGGAAGGCGGCTGCTGTAGCGGCTAGAAATTCTGAGTCCAGCTCGAACTCTGTATTTTGCTCTGGGATGGAGACATCCCTCTCTGTAGCTGCCTAAAGTGTAGTGTCTTCTCGCTGGCGCCCTTCACGCAAGCATCATCCTCAGTGGTCTGGCACATAGTGTATTCTGGCTTTACTCTCTGAAACAGGCTGTTCAGCCAAGGTTAGGTTAGGTTAGGTTAGAGTTTCGACCAATAATAAATTTGTAAACAAGTTTAACAAATCCCTACTCTTGCGTATTTTAACAAGGTTAACCAATAGTGGAAATTGCACACGTAGTATGGCCTTCGATTAGTAATCATACCGTCTTGGGTCCCGGGTTCGAACCTCGATATGTTTAAATTTTGAACAAAAATCATTAGCACTGGAGTCGAAGAATTCCGTTATAAAAAGTCACTCTCGTCTGCAAACGGTCTTCTCAAACAGGGTGGGACAGCGGACAGGGGTTCAGGACACTCTCTTGCCCTTGGAGTGGGGAACCGCCTCTAAATGGCGGAAGAATCAACAATGATCAACGGCGCGAGGATGCAGAACGCAATGGCAACTACTGCGTAAAAGACAGATAATGTGTACCTACAGGAAGTGTGTCCTGTACTTTAAAAACTTGCGTGATGATCTCTACATTAGCGAAAGATTCCGAAGCAGAACCCCACTGGGATCTCCAGGACGGGACTACCAACGTGGAGGTGATGATCAGAAAAAGATTGAATAGCCAACGAAAGTTGACGTACTGCAAATCGGGCTGTGGAATTTCAGAAGTCTCAACATGGTAGGGGTGTTTGAAAATCTGAAGAGAAATGCTGTGGCTCGATCTAGATATAGTGGGGATCACTGAAATAAAATAGAAAGAAGAGAAGGATGTATGGTTAGACGAGTATAACGTAATATCAACAGCAGGAGAAAAAGGTATGACGGCAGCAACGATTCATCATCAATAAGAAGTTAGGGCAGAGCGTGAGTTACTGTGGGTAGTTCAGTGAAAATTGTTCTCATCGCAACAGACAGAAAAATCAACACCGACGACTATAGTTCAGGTATAAATGCCGATGTCGCAAGAAGATCAAGAGACAAAGAAAGTATATGAGGATATTGATTGTGTAATTCAGTATTAAAAAAGAGTCGAAAATCTAACAGACATGGAGGAATGGAAAGCGGTTGAAGGGGAAAGAATGTAAGAAAGGGTTACAGGAGAATATAGGCTTGATAGTGAGAGAAGAGAAAGACTGATTAAGTTCTGCAGTAAATTTCACCTCGTTCAAGAATCACGAGAGTAAAATATAGGAAGATACGGGAAGATTCCAGTTAGATTATATCGTGGTCAAGCAGAGATTCCGAATTCAGATACTGGACTGTTTGGCGTACCCGGCAGCAGATATAGACTCAAATCACAATTTAGTAACGATGAAGAATAGGCTGAAGTTTAAGAAACCAGTCAGAAAAAAAGCAGTACACAAATATGTGGGATTAGGGACTAATAAGGAATGAAAAGATAAGCTTAAAGTTCTCTGAGCTATAGACAGAGCAATAATGAATAGCTCAGAACATTGAAAATGGCTGAAGTTTGCAGTAACCGTATTCGCAAATTTGAAAAATACGTAAATCTGCCAACCGGTTGCATAGATTTTCTATATACCTTGACAAGATTGACTTCATGAAGTCACCCTTAGAGGTGACGAAACCTGGCAGATTTTTACATATTTTTCAATAGCTCAGAAGGTAGTAGGGAACAGACATCTCTAAAAAAAAAGTAATCACAGAAGTTGGAAAGAAAAACGTTGGTACAAGGAAGGTAACTGCGTAGAAACCGTGGGTAACAATAGAAATACTTCATCTGATCGATGAAAGAAAGAAGTACAAAATGTTCTGGGGTATTCAAGAACACTGAAGTACAAGTCACTTAAGAACGGAATAAACAAGTACTGAAGGGAAGCTAGGATGAAATGCCTGCATGAAAAACGTGAAGAAATCGAAAAATATACGATTGTCAGAAGGACTGACTCAGCGTACAGAGAAGTCAAAACAACCTTTCTTGAAATCAAAAGCAAGGATGCTAACATTAACAGTGCAATGGGAATTTCAGAGTTAAATGTAAAGGAGAGAGATGATTGATGGAAAGAGTACATTTAAGGCCTGTAGGGAGGGAGGGGGGCGGGGGAGGACTTAGTCTGATGACGTGATGGAAGAGGAAACAGGAGTACACAGTGAAGATGTGGGGGAATCCAGTATTACAGTCAGGAATGAAAAGAGCTTTCGACGACTTAAGATCTGGGGGAAGTGTCAACAAAACGACCATTCACGTTGGTTGAAATATGTATGAGACACGATATTCCATCAGAATTTCGAGAAAGCATCATTCACACAATTCCGAAGATGACAAGCGCCAACAAGTTCGAATATTACCAGCAGGAAAGTTCGTGCATCAGAGCTGCTGACAAGAATAATATACAGAAGAATGGAAAAGAAACTTGAGGATCTGTTTATGACGATCAGTTTGGTTTTATGAAAGGCGAAGGCTCCAGAGAGGCAGTTCTGACGTTTTGGTTGATAATGGTAGCAAGACTGAAGAAAAATCAACACAAGTTCATAGGATTTGTCAACCTGAAAAAGCGTTCGACAATCTCAGATGGTGCACGTTGTTCGAAATTATGAGAAAAGTAGGCGTAAGCTACAGGGAAAGACGGATAATATACAATATGTACAAGAACCAACAGGGAAAAATAAGACCCGGAGAGCGAGAACAAACCGGCCGCTGTGGCCGAGCAGTTCTAGGCTCTTCAGTCAGGAACCGCGCTGGTGCTACGGTCGCAGGTTCGAATCCTGCCTCGGGTATGCATGTATGTGATGTCCTTAGGTTAGTTAGGTTTAAGTAGTTCTAAGTCTAGGGGACTGATGCCCTCATATGTTAAGTCCCATAGTGCTTAGAGCCATTTGAACCATTTTTGAGCAAGAAGAAAAGATTCGCTGATGACATTGATATCCTCAGTGAAAGAAAAGAAGAATTACATGTTCCGTTGAATGGAATGAACTGTCTGATGAATACAGAATATGGATTGAAAGTAAACTGAAGAGGGGCGAAAGTTGTGAGGAGTGGTAGAAATGAGAAGAGTGACGAACTTAACATCAGAATTGGGATTACGAAACAGACGAAGTTAAGGAAATTTGCTACCTAGACAACAAAATGATAGTCGGAACGAGGAGGACGTAAAAAGAAGATTAGTAAGGGAATTCTTGGGCAAGAGAAATCTACTAGTATCAAACATAGACCTTAATTTGAGGAATAAATTTCTGAGAATGTACGTTTGGAGCACAGCACTGTATGGTAGTGAAACATGGATTGTGGGTAAAATCGAACGATAGGGAATCGAGATGTTGTGCGACAGAAGAATGTTGAAAATTAGGTGGGCTGATAAAGTAAGAAATGAAGAGATTCTCCCCAGAACTGACGAGGAAAGATATAAGTGGAAAATACAGGAAAGAGAAGGGACACGATGACAGGGCATATGTAAAGGCATAAGGGAATAACTTCCATGGAAAGACGGAGAATGGAATACATCCGGCAAATTATTGGAGATGCATGTAGCAGTTGCTAGTCTCAGATGAAAGGCGTGACACAGGAAAGGAATTCGTGGTGGGCTGCATCAAACCAGTCAGAAAACTCATGAAAAAAAAAATAGCAGTAGTGGTGGGGTGCGGAAAGGAAGTCAGATCTGTCCCGCTACATGACTCATTCCTAACCGTGGCCAACCAATACACTTGCTCTTTGACACACGCAGAATAATGTGCTTTTTACCGACATAATAATTGTAAGTCAATCACAGTCCCCTTTACTCAGATTTAAACGAACATTCGTTTCTGGCATGGGCAGAAACAATGGCTGATATCACCCTCTCAAGTTCTGAGCGGTACATCTGGTTTTTAGCCGGCTGAAGTGGCCGTGCGGTTAAAGGCGCTGCAGTCTGGAACCGCAAGACCGCTACTGTCGCAGGTTCGAATCCTGCCTCGGGCATGGATGTTTGTGATGTCCTTAGGTTAGTTAGGTTTAACTAGTTCTAAGTTCTAGGGGACTAATGACCTCAGCAGTTGAGTCCCATAGTGCTCAGAGCCATTTGGACCATCTGGTTTTTAGATTTTTATCTCTCCAAAGAGGATTCGTCCTAGCATCTCGCGAACGCAGTTTTCATGGAACGCATGTTGCTCTCATTGCGCCTGCTGTGCAGAGACGGGACACGGCGAAATCCTTGTATTATACCTGCTTGAATGCTTCTTTCAGGGTCAAACATATTTATGGCAGCCTGGTCCTTCTAAGTTAACTTGCATGTCTCGAGCCAGCTGAAGAACGCTCCCAAGGTTGCAGAACAGGTCTCCTCACCGTAATAAAAGGGAAAGGAGAAGAAAAATTAATTACTTGTGCATTCATTGGCAGTAGTGAATACTGTCTGCAGTTATTATGCAGCGTTCAAGAATCGACTGTATTGCCTATTGCGGTGTGCATATTGCCTTATATAATAGGTTGCTTGATAGTTTTCGTTTAAACCGTCGAATAATAAGTAGTATCCTCAAATAACAACAGATGAAAGAGATCTCAATAGACAATAAATCAAATAGTCAAGTCAATCAATCAATGTGTCATTTGCTCGGTTCATTCAAGAACGGCGATGCTCATCCGAATACTATTCTGTGCAGCAGACTCCCATGGGCTCCCTCAGACGTGTTTCGTGGCATTATTCAGCCAAATATTTGACTGCTGGATACTTGGGTGTTTGGTTTAAAGGATGGCGGATATCTGGTATCTGATATCCGACAAAACAGCTCTCCGTTGTATCTCTATTTTTCAGTATTTAAAGTACATTTTTTCATGTTGATTCTTTCACTACATCAGTACTATTAATAGGAATCACTTGTTGTCGTCAGTGGTGTTGTCTTCCTCCTTTCCACCCTTTTTGAAGCTTTCTCTTAGTTTCGAATGTTACATGCAGTCCTTCGAGAAAGATATAACCTGCCAAAAATCAATTTGGTTTCTGTTCACTTCAAATGGTTCAAATGGCTCTAAGCACTTTGGGACTTAACATCTGAGGTCATCAGTCTCCTAGAGTTTGAACTACTGAAAACTAACTAACCTAAGGACATCACACATCCATGCCCGAGGCAGGATTCGAACCTGCGACCGTAGCAGCAGTGCGGTTCCGGACTGAAGCGCCTAGAGCCGCTCGGCCACAGCGGCCGGCTTCTGTTCACTTCCAGAACCGGAAGGTTTCTTACGGTTTCTCAATGTAGCTTCAGAGAATTCATTGCATAAACGTTAAATTTAGCAGCAGGGATCGCTGAAGCAAGCTCTTGTGGTGGCGATCGACTCGAAGGTATCAGCTTTGAATCCTATAGGTGGAAGAAATTGTCACTAGTATTTGGCCAGCAAGGTGAGAAGAGATGATGGCGTAAAAATATGAGCATCAGATTTTGGATGAAATTCCAATCTCTCCTCAGTGTCTCATTTATTGGGGGCTTGTGACACTTGATGATGATCTGCCCGTCAGGTGGGTACATTAAGCAGGGCAGACCCTTAGTGCTATTTGTGAGGAGTAGGCTATGACACGGGACAGAGTTTCAACCGCATCCCTCCCCTCATCATCATGCAACAAAAACGTGACATTCCGGTCTATACACATCCTTTATAGTTACCTGCACTCAACAGATACACTAAGACAACTTTTATATTCAGCGAGAGATAGAGCCACGTCGCGCGGAAGACAAAAAACCCTGTCGGACTAGAAGGCTAACCTTACCCTTTGGGACCTCCCAGTCAACGATGCCTACGACTTTCCGTTTCTTTTTCAGGTCTATTGTCATGAGTAACTGAATTCTAAGGAGCTGGTAGTACATTTACTATCGTGCCCTTCGAATTTAGTGTTGGCGCCACAGCAAGGACTTTTATTTATGGAAATACATATAATAATCTGGCATAAGGTATTCTACAGCTCATTTTTATGAAAACCTCGAATTCATTTACAGAACACGAGGTCACTTCTGACATGTATGGAATGCTGTAGAGTTGCTCTAGTGTGTTGGATTGGTCGACAGCAGACACACAAGAAAACTCGCAATTTCACAATTATAAAGAAATTTATTGAAGTGTAGATTTTGTAGATGCTGATGCAAACTTTTTCTCTATGAATGTTGGTTTCATGGATGCGCATGTGAGGGTGGAGTGCTTTGTTAGGCTTGTCCTGGAAAGAAGCTATTGAACAAGGAAATAAACTTCACCAATTTTTGCCTCCTTAGGCACAAAAATCTCGCTATATCCTGCTCTAGTAGAAGCTGAAGATGTTACGATTGTCGAATGTGTGGTAACAGCCCTTCCACAACCAGAAGAGTAAGACATTTCTCGATTGGAAAAACATGAATTGGGTGCCCAGTTGATGGTACTGAAATCAGTGTTGTTCCTGACAAAATACGTAACATTGTATTGACGGCCTATATACTCATTACTTCGTCGCAAATATCAAAGCCGGATAATAACTTGAAGAAATGAGCCCTGTATGAAATCTAATCGCGTAGCTTTAATACCAAAATGACTATCAACTAAAGCTCTTGGCATAAAAAAGAGATTTATAAACTGTTTTTGTAGTGAATTGGCAGGAGGAAGCCGAAATGCACGCTATAATCTCACGCAGGATGGCGTGAGGTCTGGAACAGTTAAAGGAGATGAGTCTACTAAATAAAGTACGTAGTTGATGTAATACTTAACTTTAATCCATAATTGGAGTACATCGGTCTGATGGTTCATGCTTCATTAGATACATAGCAAAGGATAAATGGCGCCTTGCTAGGTCGTAGCAAATGACGTAGCTGAAGGCTATGCTAACTATCGTCTCGGCAAATGAGAGCGTATTTGTCAGGGTAGCATCGCTAGCAACGTCTGCTGTACAACTGGGTCGAGTGCTAGGATCTGTCTCTAGACCTGCCGTGTGGCGGCGCTCGGTCTGCCATCACTGACAGTGGCGACACGTGGGTCCGTCGTATACTAGCGGACCGCGCCCGATTTAAAAGCTACCACCTAGCAAGTGTGGTGTCTGGCGGTGACACCACAGTTTTTTCTCAGAACAGACAGGTTTATGAAGGAAAATTTCGGCTATCAAATAAGTATTTATCTGATATATAGACAAAAATTCAATTCAAATTACCAAAAATATGCATTTTAGTATTGAATTTACGTCATTTTCTTCTCTCCACTAATTTCACAAGCATCTGTTATGGCGCTCGTTTAATTTCAGAGTTCAGAGAATTCGAATGTCTTGAACAAACAACTCAAAATATTCAGTATCAACTCTCCATATCATTATGTTGCACAGTGCTTTTCCTGGGCATCTGTATAAACCGAGCAAAATCTTCAGTGGAGTTCGTGCCTTGTGACGTCAGTACGTGTCTGATGTCGACGAAAAGAAGAAGTGAATATATTATTTACTACATGTGACATGAAGTAAATGATTGCTGTGAACTTGATTAGATTAAAATCCTAGCCGGGGGAACTTATAAATGGGTTATTGAACGTTGGGTTCAAATGGCTCTGAGCACTATGGGACTCAACTGCTGTGGTCATAAGTCCCCTAGAACTTAGAACTACTTAAACCTAACTAACCTAAGGACATCACACACATCCACGCCCGAGGCAGGATTCGAACCTGCGACCGTAGCGGTCGTGCGGTTCCAGACTGTAGCGCCTTTAACCGCTCCGCCACTACGGCCGGCTGAACGTTGGGTTTACTATTTGAAAACGTGGAAACTACCAGTCTGCTCAGATATTCCGTATTTTATCGATTATTCAGGGTAGCCGCTCAGATGAGTGGAGAAAATTTAATTGTAAGAAGCCAATTAATTACTGACATTGACGCACATCAATTGTTTTCATCAATTCATCAGGTGAAATCAAGCTTATCACGTGGCATGTTCTTTCTGAGTGAAAAGCAATAAGAGGGCAAGGGAATGAGATTTTCACTCTGCAGCGGAGTGTGCGCTGATATGAAACTTCCTGGCAGATTAAAACTGTGTGCCCGACCGAGACTCGAACTCGGGACCTTTGCCTTTCGCGGGCAAGTGCTCTACCGGGCGTGAGTCGTGCTTCGGTAGCTCAGATGGCTCTGTACTCCGCTGCAGAGTGAAAATCTCATTCTGGAAACATCCCCCAGGCTGTGGCTAAGCCATGTCTCCGCAGTATCCTTTGTTTCAGGAGTGCTAGTTCTGCAAGGTTCGCAGGAGGGCTTCTGTAAAGTTTGGAAGGTAGGAGACGAGATACTGGTGGAAGTAAAGCTGTGAGTACCGGGCGTGAGTCGTGCTTCGGTAGCTCGGATGGTAGAGCACTTGCCCGCGAAAGGCAAAGGTCCCGCGTTCGAGTCTCGGTCGGGCACACAGTTTTAATCTGCCAGGAAGTTTAATGAGAGGGCAAGTCGCAACGTGATATAATTAACTCTCACTGAAAAACACGAAAATATTGGACCTGCAAGAAGTGTTGCCTTTCGGAAACGCCAGGCTGGATGCACTAGGATTATTCTGAAGAGGGGGAGGGGCTGCTTTGAGAAACAGTCATTAAACTTTAAACTCATTTTATTTTCATAAGAAGCATGTTCAGACACTGAATAAGAACTAAAATTAGTACAGTTTGCCGTTGCCTGTATTTATGTAGTGGCAGAGTTTTAACAAACAGCATGCTGGGTGTTGAGGGACGCCTAAGGAGAATTCATCCAAAATTATAGGAACGATAGGATAAATTCACGCACGCACACGAGACTCACACTAAAATTACAAAGATCAAATGAACTTAGCCCTTCAACACGTAATTAATGATCAAGAGAGTCCTGCCTTCCGATATAGCAGCACATAGTATCCTCAGACAAAGCAAATCTATATAAAAAATATGCCATGTGGATGGCAGAATCAGTGTGTCCTCAGACAATGCAAATCTATATAAAAATGTGTCATGTGGATGGCAGATTCAGTGAAGCGGACGTTTGCAAACTATCTATATATTTATGAACAAATTAAGTAATTAGATACGCGCCACAATTAGAAAATAAAAATAACTACAGTGGAAGCAAGCAAACGATGAATACTAAAAGCTGAGGACTCAGTTGATTCATCTGAGCGCGTGATCCACATGAACAAAGTAAATATTCAATATCTGAAGTTACCACTATACCACTATAAAATCTCACGAAAAAGGCCTAATCTGACTGAGTGAGTTTCGCTATGGGAAGTACGATCGGGGACCGCTGAAAGGGCGTAGAAGGAATTTACTACTACGTGATGTGAAACACAGGGCAAAGTTACGAGCTTACTGATAGAACCTAAAAGGAACCGAGAAAGAAAGAAACCGAGAAGATATGAATTAACAAAACGGAATTAATTTACAACAAGAAACGAATTTATAACAAAAATGAACTTACAACAAGAAATGAAATTGCGTTCAGACAAGAATACAGTTACATATGCTTTGACGCTTAGGAGGAGGAGGGGGGAGGAGAAGCAATAAACGTCCCGTCGACTATGAGGTCATTAGAGACGGAACACAAGCTCGCATTATGGAAGGATGGGGAAGGAAATCAGCACTGCCCTTTCAAAAGAAACAATCCGAAATTTGACTGAAGCGATTTAGGGGTGGACGCGGGTTTGCAAAGTCTTCCTCCAGAATGCGAGTCCAAAGTGACAACACAGTTAGGAGAAACCATTCTATTGGAACCTCAGCAAATAACATCAGTTCCTACTCTGCAGAAACTATGAACTATAATTCTGAACCTAATGCTGTAAAACAGCTTTGCCTACTGTGCGCAAACAGTGAAATATAGTTCTGAGCCTAATGCTGTTAAAGAAAATCAGTTAAAATACTTCAGTTAACCTGAAGGCTTACACACTCTCATTCTAAGTCGAAGCCCAAATCTCACTCCTAAAGCTACGATGCACGCTCACCAAACACCCAGCGCCAAGTGCTTATGCACAGTCTCAGAACAATAAAACTCTCCAGGGATCTGGAACTGACCCAAGGGGTCCCTTCCGCTACCGAACTGAGTACGGTTGACTGATTACAAAGAAAGCACCGCTCGCGGTAGCCGCGTGGTCTCGAGTGTCTTGTCACGGTCCGCGCGGATCCCCCCATCGGAGGTTCGAGTCCTCCCTCGGGCATGGGTGTGTGTGTGTGTGTGTTGTTCATACTGTAAGTTAGTTTAAGTTAGGTTAAGTAGTGTGTAAGTTTAGGGACCGATGATCTATGCAGTTTGGTCCCATAAGATCTTACCACAAATTTACAAAAATTTACAAAGAAAGCATAAACTCCTTTTCCTTGGCTGAAGACACTAACATAGCCACACTGTGACTACAGTAAAGTGCTGCGCTATTACTCACTTCTGACGTAAAAAAAAGAAAAAAACACACGCTTTCACTCACTCTTTCACACAGAGTACGAGCAAAGAAAGGAAATATAGAAGTACAAAATGTAAGCTATGTAGATAGGATTTGTTGCCTTCGTGGGAACATAAATAAGCATATGTAAATACTTTTAGAGGATTACAGGCTGCCTGCATCGTTCAGTTAATTTAGAATGAAATAAAGTTGTGCTACCGTTCAATTTTCTCGCCGAATGAGCTAAGAAACGCATCGAGAATTTGAGGTGCCAATTTTGAATGGCAATGCCATGTAACACAGTGGGTATTACATAAAACGTTTCTGACAGAGACGTTTTAGAAGTATAGATATGTTTGCATTTGTTTAAGTGAAGTGACTAATAAACGTGTGTTGCAGCATAAAAATAAATGAACATTATTAATCGTGACTAAATTTTTGTCATTTTTACTGATCAACTGAAAGTGCCCAGGCGAAGTATGAAAGAAAATAATTCGGTTATTCTTAGACTGAGCGTTTATCGATTATGGCCACACTATTGAAAACATAAAAGAAACAATATGGTCTTTCCGTTACGCAGAAAGTTATAGAAATATTACGACCTGTTAAAGACAATCCCGATTTGAGAGTACCAGTGATTTATAACATTTCTTGCGAGTTTGGCAGCTGGAAGCTGTACAGATGCCGATCGCTGAGTTGAACATCAGCGTCACCTACAATCCAGAAATTTTGAAAAATCAGCGGTGGTTGAGCATATTCTATTGAATGAACACAAGATAATGTTTGAACAGACGAGGATTCTGTCTCACACTTCGAACTATTGGAAATCTGGGGATAGGGAAGCAGTGGAAATTAGAGATTGTGATAGCAACTTCAAGCGAAGCACTGGACTTACACTTAACAACGTTTAATATTTTATCCATCTTTAACAACTATAGTAGTATATAATGAAATAATAAGCAACCGCTTGCATAACATAAATTTAATTTCTTTAGCGGTTTCGGCTACTTAGTGCCCTTCTTCTGAAGGTTATGCCTATCGCATTATTTGTAAGTGTCAATAATGCCCGAAACGGGTAAAGAAATTAAATTTCTTTTATGCAACTGGTTGGTCATTATTTCATTATATACTGAATCATGCCATTGAGAAAGAAAGATCAGAGAGGAATTCACCACCTGAGTGGTGGCGCTACAAGCGGTGCTGGACAGTGGCTACAAACATAATCTCTGGACACTGAGGGCTGCACCACAGTACGCATCATCTCCGTGATGTCATCTCCATGACGTAATCCAGCCAATCATATGCCGTCCTCCGGGCACAAAAAGGGAGCCTCGTCAGTTTCACGACAGTCAGACTTTGCTCTCGACGATTATGGTGGAAGCTTTCATTGGAAGCTTGGGATTTTATCCGAATTTTACGCGACAGGTTAACCGAGAACTTTTAAACTAAGGACTCTGGCGAGAAAGGTTTCTCAGCGATAATGAAAAATTGCTAAGGCATCTTCACAGAATTGATAAACACAGGATGTCTGGGTTGTAGGTATGGTTCAAATGGCTCTGAGCACTATGGGACTTAACTTCTTAGGTCATCAGTCCCCTAGAACTTAGAACTACTTAAACCTAACTAACCTAAGGACATCACGCACATCCATGCCCTAGGCAGGATTCGAACCTGCGACCGTAGCGGTCGCGCGGTTCCAGACTGTAGCGCCTATAACCGTTCTGCCACTTCGGCCGGCGTTGTAGGTATACACAAACAAATGATGAATACGAAAGGACTCGAAATTTTATGTTGCTGGATAAATACGCAATCGATAGAAACACTCTCGACGATATGGTCCTCACCTTTTCTTGAACAGCACTGAAACGTATGGCAGATGCGCACGCATGCACAGAAATGTTTAATGTGCAGCAGGCACACATACTCCTAACAGTCAACGTGTAGGCACCACAACGAAAGGTGCTATGTGTGATATGATTAGCAGAGCCAGAATCTGTAATGCGTGTTCAGTAGCGTGCAAGAAGAGAATGGAGGGTGGATCCTCCCACATGTGAATCCATTTATCAGTGGGACAGAATGCTTCGAGAAACGGGGAGTTTGATTTAAAATGCTGGAAAATACCCCAAAAAGCATCTGAATGATGAGATCGTGGAACGAGTGGGCAAAACATTTGTTGGAAGCTCGCGTAAATGTGCTAGAAACCTATTGGGGAAGTAGTCGTCCTCCGTACTATGGTGTAGGACATTGTGTACAAATGTCTCCAGTTCGTGCTTACAAACTCCGACTTTTGCATCACATTAAGCCTGAGGATCACCGCAGACGATGTGATTTTACTGCTGAAATATTGCATCGTATAGACGAAAACAACGATTACCTCAATGCAGTGGCGTTCAGTAATGAATCTACCTTCGATATATGTGGCAAAATTAACCGACAAAACTGTCAAATATGGGGAAGTGATACTCCAGGAAAGGTGACTGAGTACGAAAGGGACACACCAAAAGTTGTAAGATGGCAAGAACTATGCCCCTTACATGAAGTCATTAAAGATCACCTAACTCACATTGAGTGAACAGTAGGGCTGAACAAAAATGACTGACAAGGCACAATGCATCTTGTAGAGGGTATAGTATGGACGTATTGGAATAATTAATGTCGGGTGATGGTTTTAAAGTAATTCACACGACATGAAAACTTTGTGGAAATGCGTCGATTTACTGGAGGCCAGTTTACCCCAGGGAAGTACTCAGAATTGACCTTGGCCGCCGAGGGAGCGGCTAAGGGAAGCGACAATAGGCAGCTTAGGGCAGCTCAAGCTCTGAGAAAGTGGTAATAGTGTGTGGCCTCCATCTGCCTTAAGATTAATGACAGTGGGTCGGTGGTTGACCCCAACTCCATGCTGCTGTACCAGGAAACAGATGGAGAATTTGTATGCCTGTTGATAAATGTCCGTCATCCTGTTTTTTGTGAAACATGTGAGAAAGCTGCGCAAAGCTATGGTGGAGTGGTCAACAGAGGTCAAAATATGCGTGTTCGTGACCATAGCAACTTCACGCTGAATTCACAGTCCACAGGGTCTGAAGCAAATCAGGTGAAGAGCGACAGAATGAAATACGCCGGCCTCCGATGGGAATGTAGGACCAAGGAATTTGAAGTACTCTCCTGGGAGTCAGAATTCCGGAAAACTTGGTGTTGTGCAGACGCTAACCTTGATGGGTGGCCTGGGAGGAGCCAAATAGCAGAAGTTGAGAGGAAGGGAAATTTTGTGGGAATTTGTTCACTTCCCAGAACAGGCATTGGTCAGCACTGGGAAGCGATGCATAATTAACGCGACTTGCGCTGCAATTGGCGTAAGTGATTTTGCTGGAGGGGAAACCGAGGCAAAGAGTGGACTGGGAGAAGTCTCCATAGAGGTCTTCCGTTCCCAGCTTGCCTAGAGTGGGGACATGGCGTTCTTGACTCAGCTTTCCTGAGAAAGAGTGAGCATCTCTGCAGTTTAGGACTTTGCAAAGGGAACGATTGAGTTTGGAGATAGGAAGCTTTGGTTCAGCTATGTACTGAGCGAGATAGCTAGGAGTGAATAGACGGGCGCAGCCTTGCAGCACCACAAGGTCGGCCGACGTCCACACAACGACGCCGCTCCGCCACGCTGAATTCGGTGATATTGCGCCCACTCCGCCCACTGATTAATTTGTTGGATCACGTCGGCAAAGTTTCCACAAGGGTTAATGGGCCGTGTATTGTAGAATTCTTCTCGCACTTCGCATTACGCCAGGGTCAGTCGATAGGAATTACTTTTGATTTATCACGCTTTACTCTGCGGAAACGCAATTTATTACCACTGCCTGTTAGGAGAGTCATGTAATGTGATGATTGAAGGTCGTGAGTTAAAATAAATCTGTGCTAATCGACTGCATCTGTTTTCAATCAAGTAGCTGAAATCCCAAATCACTTTCTTAACTAATTTTATGTTCAACATTTGCATCTGGTGTTCAATAGCTGAATATAACATCAATGTGCACCCCTTTTTAATTAAAAGGGATCAATTCTGAATGAATTAATGTTAACACTGCCACTGCAGTTCAATCAGCAGTCACAGGGCCTTATTACTTTCTTTGCATTATCCCATATTGCGGCAGTTTTGCACTCTCTGTTGATCTGTTAGTCAATTACCTGGGGTGAACACACACCAAAATCAGATAAGTGACGGGTGGGGTGTTACAAAGTGTGTTCGGAATTACATAACCCTTTTTATGGAGTCTACAGTGATGGGGCACATCTATCTCAACCCCTTGGCGAGCCATGTATTTCCACAGATGCCTCTCGACGTCATTTTCAAGTAGGATGGTTCCCCACCCCAGTACATGGGGATGTCACCACATTTAACCGTGAGACGTTTCCTGAACGCTGGATCGGAAGGGAGGTCCCATTGTCTGGCCCCCTACTTCTCTTGATCTGACTCTGCTAGATTTCAGTGCTTGGGAGTGTGTCAAAGACATTGTTTACAGAACAAGGGTTCAAGATTTGGTACATTACAGACAATGAATCTACGCTGGAGTAGAGGCCATAACACCTGTCAAGCTTTGAACATGCGGCGAGAAGCGGACCACCGTTTCGATATCTACCGGGCGACGAACGGTATCCACGTTGAACTGTACCAACATGCATAAAAATGTTTGAGCTCCTGTGTAGAATGTTGGACAAATCAAGTTATAGACTTTAATACGTACTGAAATGTTTTTGTATACCTCTAGCCCGGACACCCTCTACATAAATGCCCTTCTCCGTTCGTCATTATGCAAAATGTAGTTCAGGAAAGGTCTTGGGGAGCACACGAGACGTGGATTTTTGTGTTCCGCAGAAAATAACAGAGAACCGGGGCGAGCTAGTCCTTGATGGGGAGCGGCAGAAGGACTATCAGTTACGTAAGGAGAGTTTTTCGGAACCTTCGAGTGGGCTGCGAGGGCCCGCTGATAGCCGAAGCAGAGGCCAGTGCACGCGAGCGGCGGTCTCGCCGCCAGATGAGAGACGGTGCGCGGTGAGCTGGAGGTAACGCAACGCTTGTCCGGTCAGAAAACACTGTCGTGGGCAGCGACCCCATTCGTCAGAGTTATTTGTGGTTTGGCGAGGACAATAGACGCATATTACAGAATCGTTACACTGCACGAACCTTGACTTCACGGTTGAAATACCCAGAAAGAAATGCTGCAGTATTAATAACGGCGACGTGAAAGAACGCCTCGCTCCAAATTTGGAGCAAGGTGTATGACTCCGCGTTTATGCAACGCTAGTGAGTGACGGAGTTCTTGTCCTTCTAATCTGGGTTAAGCGATTTTACTATACCACAGACTTAGTACCCTAAAAAAATAAAGGTACCGAATTTTCTTGTAATCATGTTGCAAATAGCAACTATTATTACTATTTCTGTTTACATAACAAAAATCCAAAGTAACGCAGAAGTTCGTAAACTAATATGCTCGTCTTGTGTTCGGGTAAGGTATGTGACTGCTCTATTAAGCATCATATGGGACATGACTAACAAACTATTTTGACGCGAAGCGTTTTCATTGTATTCAGACTATTAGAGACATTAGCCACATGTAAAATTTTAATTATGTTAATCTCTCGGAATGTAATAATTTACAGTTCAGCACTCAGTGGCTGTAAACACCGATAATACTGGTAAATGACAAGTATATGTTTTATTGTTTATTTATATAGACCTGGCTGTTATCAATGCGCATTTTCAGCGCTCGTATAATTTGTTCTGGTGCCCTCATAGAATTTCCGTAAATTTTTTTTAAATTTTACTTGACTTTTAGTTGCTTTCAGCACTTCCTCGCCCAGTTTCAATACCGTCTTCAGTTGGAAGTTATATTCCAGATGAGATAGCGTGCTTTACACTGCCAGCGAAATATCAGTATCTCTGATGCGCTACGGACAATTATGTGCCATCCCGAGCTTCCATCGATAGCGGGATATTACATATGCAATGTTTCATCTTTAATCTGCTATCGCCTGACATCGGCATTAAGCAGCAACTGTTCGAACAATCCAAAGAAAAATCATCCTCGTTTATCAACGAAGCGCTATCTTATTTTCCTCAATTCAACATTAGCCTCATATCATTTGGCGAGGCAATCTTTCGGTAGCAGCAAAAGGATGAGCAGTCTATTTTGCAGTTAGAGGAAACGTTTGCAGTCCGGTTATATCAGACAGAACAAGTGAACATAGAGATAAGTGAGCATCCTATGCAAACTTAAAGTTTTTCTATAAATTAAAAATTACATTTATACGATTAATCAATATTGTGAATCAGAATAAATGTAGCAACAAGTTGACTATCCCAGACGCTGGTTACTCACCAACTTGTTCATTGTTTGCCCCCAACTTGAGATTTCCAATATTTTAAACGGTTATTCTCCACAAAAAGTCTCAAAATTATCGAATGTACAGGCCTTAAATTACAATTTTCACTAATAGTATTTTCACAACATGCCTCTCTCTACAGTAGAGAATTTTCAGTTTCTTGTACCTAATAATAACATTTCAACACAATTCTATATAAATACTGTGTACTTCTTCAATATTGTGCAATATGTAATCTAAGCAATAGATGTCTGTAAATATAAATATTGTGAATAAGCGTTATTTTTATAGTGTAAAAACCATTTATTGTCATCTTGTTATGGTACATTGCACTACGTACAGATTTTTTACTGCGTTACATACACTGCCGCAGCAAGTATAGTAGCCTGCTCTTGACTCCTTTGTGTTGTCTGAACTCTATCAATGTCACTGCCACGATTAGGAGTCCCAGATTTGCGGAATGTAGTCCATTCACATATTTGTAAGGCCATGTGCTGCTGCATTGAGCTGTGGGTTGTTACGGAAAGATTTATTTCCCAAGAATCAGGTCCGATAGCCATTCAACCCGAACCACAGGGTGTGCATAGTTCTAAAGCCATTGGGATATAGCGATGGGTGCCCGGCCCCGACATATAAGCAGCGTCGAATATGGAAACACAGCGCATGCAGGTATTTTAACTTTTTAAAAGAATGACTAGTGTTTTGTTCTCGATATCACTGCAGTAATAATCTGTTTTTTGTAATTTTGTCTGCAGCTTGGTCTTATTAACAACCTAAGTAATTGTTAATTTGATTGGGACGCAGGACCTTTTTTCTTAATAAATACCGAGAATCATTTATTTGTTGATCATGTAAATGATAGATTAGCAATTCAGAGATAAAGTACTACTCAGTTTCGTTCGAAACTTTTCCATCTGTACCAAACTTTCGATTTGACGGTCACAATGGCATAATGGTTGAGTAGTAAAATTTGCTGCTCAAAAATAACTGAGGTGCTGAAATAACTATTCCGGAACGTCCTATAAATCAAAGTTAAAATCTGTCAAATGATTTAGTCTTGTTTCAGCAGCTTTGTGTATAGTTCTGTCTTATGTGTTCGACATGAATGTTGTCTGTTCTTCCGGACATGCATGTCCGAAAGAACAGGCACGTTACTGTCCCGAAAATAAGCCGTTATCGCATGTAAGTCGTACACCTAAATTTAGGGGAAGAAATTAAAAGAAGACTAAGATTTTGTGCGAAAATAAGCCGCACCCTGATTGAGATGAGAAAAATTTCCAAAAATTTAATTTTACTTAGATGTAAAACCCAGATACGAACCGAAAACATTTGTTCTAACATTTGACAGAAAACATTGGCAAAATGTTTTGTATTATTTACTCTTATCACTATCAGTATCGGTATTCACTTCATCATTCTCACTCCTGCCATTTTCTTCTTTCTTTTCGCGCAGTACTTCATCCTCACTGCCGTCCAGCGCATTCGATATGCAGCCTTTCTCGAATGCCTTGATGATTGACTCTGATGATACTGACGACCAAGAAGCAAGAATCTACTCTTAATCTTACCATACAGTGTAAGGACATTGTCTTCTTAAAGGAGCCAATCCGAATACATTTTGTGGATGTTGTCCTTGAATGGTTTGCTTACGACCACCTCTAGAACCTGTATTTTGAAGTCATTCCCCCACGACAGGATCTGCTTTTATGCAGCAAGTTTATCGTTTATTCAGCAGTTAGATGTCCCGTAAAAGCATTCAAAACTAAGGCGGCTCTCTTAGCAAGCGGCGCCCCAAGTGTGTGATTCCAAACAGTAGACAACCAGTCAACCATCAGCTACGTACTCGTCCAGCTCTGTTCGTGGCAGCGAATCACTAAGGAAGATTTATTCTGTGCACGGTTTTTCTCTTCAGAATGTCATACCGGGGTAATTTTTCCCTATGAGCTGTAACAGTTAACATCACAGTTACTTTATTTTTTAAATTCCAAATTCCTATTAATTGGATACTTTTTGCGCTTTTCGTGTGTACTGTCTTACTGGGCGGCATGTCAAAAAATACTGGCATCTCGTCAGCAGTACCAGTGCGATGAAAGTGGTATGAGTGGCACTTCCGCAACTGGATGATGTAACGCTGAAAGTTGATCAGCTTCTCCTCGAAATCCATCTGTGCTAGTGTAGTACTTCGTTGTAGAGCAGGGCCATTTCACTGCATAAACCGACGACACCAACCAATACTCGCGTAGAATTATCCTTGTGGCACGTTTAAGACTTTTGCTATTTCCAAGGCCTCCAGCTGGATAATTTCTCAAGAGATAGACGTCCAAACATTGTTCTTATATTGCACATAAGCAAGAATATTAGCTTCAAGTTCTGAATACTTACCACATTTCGGTCATGTGAATGATTTTCTCATTGAAATTGCATTCTTCCATTTTTCTTCTGAGGCAACCCTACGTCACACATCAGATTCGTTCAGTGCATAATTTCTTACGGTCTCTATGTTGCTTGTGATTTTCTCATAAAGCACAACTAGTTTGAAGCTTGCACCGTAAATACGCCGAATTTCTTGGCTTGATGATGCTTTTCGGTCTAAATGGTCGTTCATATCGCCGTAAATCAGGCTTTCTTACCAGTATCCACCTGAAACTGAATTATAAGCTAACGAAAAAATAGTGTTAGACCGACACAATGTTAACGTCAATAAACCACGGGTAAAAGTGTGCATAATTTCATAATAAAATGCGTTGTCGCCAGTTTCGGCTGCAGACGCTAGTTGTAATGCTGCAGATGAGCCTAATTTTTCTACAGCAATTGTTTGTAAAATGACAAGGAAGTGGGTAGAAGCCGCACCGTAATTTTACGAGGGTGAAAGCTGGTTAAAAAGTGCAGCTTACTGTTGGGTCAATACGGTAATATATACGACAGATGGCGTTGCGATATTTCAATGCAGATGCGCAACAGTACCCGAACTGTTGCGGGACTACAGTAAGCCTGCGAGCAAGTAGAGTAATGGCTAGAGTTAGCTACTCTGTATCATGCGCATGTGGAGATTTGGGTCACACAGGGGACGTGCTCGGATAACCAAGCCGCCTAAGGCGACTACTCGCATAAAACGGGAAGTCCAGGTTCGATTCCCTGCCCGGCACAGAATTTCATCTGTTGCCGTTGAATTCACTGAATGCTCCACTGCAGCTAAACGCCTGAAATTTCTTTCGTCATTACTTGTTACTGCCTGTGCTAATGTATTCGTGTGTTGCAGCAGCATCTTTCTGTTACTTTTAAAATTATCGCTATGCTTTTGATTGCATATAAGGAAGTGATCTGCGTGATGTCTATTCTTGTCAACAGAGTTGTAATGTACGTAAACATTATTGAGGCAGCACATTTTCGTTGTTTAGAAAGAAGCACATATTTTATTACTTGCTAAAAGTATTAATAGTAAATTACTTTACAATGAACTAATGGACTTTAATAATTATAGATTAATTTTTTGATCTTGAAAGAAAATTAAAGCTTTCCATAATACAAGTGTAATAATTTTTCAGTGCGTAAATATGCAGTTGTATAACAGACTGGCTTAGTGGTATTGTTTTCCTGTTGGATTGGCGACTGTATTCTTTCCAATCATGGTCATCTGCCTGTTTACGTAAGTACTTCGGTGTACTTCTTCCTGTCTCAGCTGTGCGAGGTTGCACTTTACAGTCTAATTTGTTTCTCATTATATTACTGCTAGTGTGGCGAAAGTTACCAATTCTGATAACGTATAGACTTTCCCTTCCTGAGTGTGCCGTTAGGGAGTGTGAGCATGAGGAAGTGGAGCGTATCGATGGTTCCACTGGACTAATGCCTATTCATCATTTAATAATAAAAACACAATCTGAACATTACACTTCCTAGTCAGGGCCATTTCACCATAGCCGATAACACAGTTTAATCTCCAGATATATCTTGTCACATTTGGCAAGAAGAAAACAAATCTTCCATCTCACAGTTTGTTATTATTTTATGTATTTGAGATGAATTGTCGTAGTGTGAAATACATGAAAAGGTCTAGAACCAATAACGACATCAAGTAAATCAGCACCGACGAGATTTGTTATGCACTAGGAAACAATTTCTATTTTGATTACTATGGTGTGTCTGCATGAGCAACGGAATGTTACATTCAGTTGGTAGTCCGTTGTATGTGTATGTCTGTGCGAGCCCATGCCACCAAATAGGTTGATTCGTTTCACTTCTGAATTTCAGTCATATTATTTGAATTGTGTACAGTGGTATCTATTATCTATTATTATCAGCTTGACTCCTCACTCTTTGTTACGCCCGTAAATGGTACTAACGAAACTTATTTGTAGTACCGACAGCTGTCGCAACAACTCTACTTTCATCTGATCTAAACGATGATGTGGGACTACAATCAAAGTGAAGAGTTAGTAAAACGGCTAAGCTGGATCATTGTCTGAAACGGTAGCTTCTTATTTGTACTACCTCTATCCTATTTAAGGAATAAATTTCCGAAATGTGATTTGTAAACATGCATTTTTCGGCCAGTGTGTCCGAGAAATCCATGTACCCCTGTCAGAACAGTATATTATATAATGGAGTCCTTAAATATAAATAATATGTATCTAGCTAATCTGTAAGTACAACATCGTGCCTCACTCAGATATCTATGGGTATCCATTTCCGATTGTCATCTTGCGGAGAATCTCAAGAGTTATGCCTTGAAAGGCTTCCTCCACTTCTTGTGCATTTCTTCGTTTGTTTCTTATGGACGTTGAGCTACACGCGGCTTGATTCCCCATAATGAGTTTTCGGGCGTGGTAGGGCCTGGACTTGATTGTGGCCGTTTCAATGGGGCTGGAGATGTTAAAAAGGAACTCGCGCACCTCAACAGCAAAGTGTGCTGGAGATATGCGCTGTTGGAACCACAAAACATCCACTGTTCCCTTGTATTACAACTAAGGTGTTATCCACATCTGATACATGTCAGAATAAGAATTTCCATTCACTTATCCCTCTGAAAATATGGCCCAAACTGATGTTATGAGGAGATTTTGGCCCATATCACAACATGAAGTGGGTTCCTTTGAAAATCTTTGGCATTATAGATTATCCTTAGACAAGAAGATTAAATGCCTCTTGTTTGTACCACTGAAAATATAGACCAGAAAATCACATTCCTCCACTGTGAACGGCGCTAAAGCGCAGATTCGTCAGAAAATAATACTTCTCAGCAAGACACGACAATTGGAAGTTGTGCGAACAGATCATGGCAGGCTGCAACTTGCTGCTCCGTGTCGCCACCACGTAATTCACTCACACACATCGATCTAAATCCTTTCATTTTCAAATCGTTTTGAAAGTGGCAATGCATTGTTGGCCAAAGTACGTGACATTCAACTGCTGTTTTGCGGATTGCTCAATTGACTGAGTCGGTGTCTCACGTTTCGCCTGGCGTTTTTTGACGTTCACCAAGTAGCCCATTTGACACTGTCTCGAAACAAAACCACGTTTCTCACAGTCAGGCAGGGTTGCTGTACGACGTGGATTTTACTAAAGCCGTCCCTGACGCACTTATTATCCCTATCATTGTTTACCGTCTGTGTACGTTCGCTCACCCACACACACGCCACTAAGTGCTCCACAGTGGTGTAACTGAGTCCTCCCACATCAGCCTTGCTTTCGTAACTCAAACAATGAAATACTGAAACAAGCTGATCAGTAGGAATCAAGTACCATCTTCGGTTGACGAGTCGTGTACATACAAAGCTCTCATAAAGATAAATGTTTATTTGTGTAATAACAATTAATTTAGGCAACATTTTATCATTTACTATCAAAAACAGTCTTGATCACAATTTATTTACTACGGTGACCGGTTTCGACCACTACTGTGGTCATCTTCATTGGTCTTACTCATTGGTCTGAAGATGACCACAGTAGTGGTCGAAACCGGTCACCGTAATAAATAAATTGCGATCAAGACTGTTTTTGATAGTAAATATTTGTAACACATTGATCACTGTTCCCTCCCATAATGTGTTCAAAAGTAATTAACATTATATTAGAAATAAGTAAATGTTGACGGTTTCACTATTACTTGCGTATTGTTCGGAAAAAGAAAACATTTCACAGGTGCTAATTTTAGCCTAGGTTTTGTTTTCGTTATCGAGTGCTGTAAGCTACATCATTATTTCAATACATTACGATTTGTGTTGACAGTACATCCTTACACGCTATCAGTTTGGCCCTCTAGTAAGTATCCAAAGTGAAAAGATGGGAAATAAGTGAAAAGTTCATATAGCGTGGGCTCGATTTCTTGTTTACTTTCGTTTCGTCACATAAGAAATACAGATTTAATAGTTTCTATTTCTTCGGAAGTTCTGAATTAGTATCCAAACTTTAAGCCTAAACTTTCTAAGAAACATAACATATTACTTGAATAGTCTAGGAAGTTATTTTTGTTTAATTTAGACTAAAGCTGAAATGTGTCTGCCATGAGTAAGAAGTGTATGACTTGCCGTATGACTCTTTGTTCTGGGGTGTGATGTGAGGGTTATTGCAGATTCTTTCATGTGGGTGACTGTAGTGACGTGTGATTTGGTGAAATAAAGAAGGCTCAGTGGTTGTGTAGGATTTGCTGTAGAGATCTGAAGATAGTGAAACAAGAGGAGAAGACCGCTGTCCTTCAGGCGGAACAAGATATGGCAAAACAAGATATCGAAAGGTAAAAGAGGGAGAAGGGAAAAGAGAGGAGGAGGAGGAGGAGATTACTGTTTAACGTCCCGTGGACAACGAGGTCACTAGAGACGGAGCACAAGCTCGGATTAGGGAAGGATGGGGAAGGAAATCGGCCGTGCCCTTTCTAAGGAACCATCCCGGCATTTGCCTGAAGCGATTTAGGGAAATCACGGAAAACCTAAATCTTGATGGCCGGACGCGGGATTGAACCATCGTCCTCTCGAATGCGAGTCCAGTGCCCTAACCATTGCGCCACCTCGCTCAGTGGGGAAAAGAGAGGTGGGAAGTGACAACAGGTTATAGAAGAAATAGTAATAGGACTTTCTAAGTCAGTTTTGTTGTTAATGTGGTTTGATTTGTTGTCATAGTCGAAAAATGAAGAGTCACAAGTAGATGTAGGAGTAGACAGGACGAAACAAATTTTCAATAAGTGTTTGAGAAGTAATAAGTCAGAAAAAGTTGTGAAGAAGAAGAAAGTTTTGTTGTCAGAGAGTTCACATGATGGAGGTGTTTGCCAACTGTTGTAGGATGAACTAAGATCATGCTACCAGTCACAAGTATTTTCAAATCTAGTGCAAGTATGGGTCAGGTGATAGAGGATATAGCTTCCATTTGCAAAAACTTCACAACGGAAGAAACCACAGTAATAGTGGGCAGGGCAGGTAACAACATAGACAGGAACCCTAATTATTTAATTGAAGCTGACCTGGTAAAGATAGCTCCAGCAACGAGACATATAGGTGTTTGGCTTGTATCCGTTCTGAGGCACCATGACTGTCCTCATTTAAACTCTTCTGTTAGTAGAGTTAATTTAGAGGTGTAACGGCTGCTTGAATCAGATATGCGGTCTCATATTGGTGTTGTTCCTGTTGACTATAAGTAGATGCGACTGTGCTAGGAATGTCCTTCATGGGAAAGGGAAACTGTCTGGGCTAAGAGCAGATAACTGAAGGGCGCGCCCCATCACATGAGATAAGTACCTGTTGTTACAAGCGACAGAACAGCAATATCTTTAGGGTGGGGAACGACAGAAACAAAACATGTTCAAAAATTTGTTGAAAATGACGTGCAAACTTTAATGTACACAATTCATGCAAAAATTTCCTGAGTGAAACTGGAGATATTCAAAAATTGACAAAACAGTTAAGTTCATTTAGTTGTAATTCAGCCAGTGCACAAAATGAGTTATTGCATCAGAATATCCGCAGACTGAGGGGTAAGTTTAATGAGTTGCTTGCCTATGTTGAAGAATCAGAGTTGAGCAGATCAGATGATATAATCTGCCTCTCCGTACATCATACATAGATATGTTAAATATTACAGCATTCAAGTTAGCATCTTACTTCTGTAGAGAAAATATAGAGAATAGAGGATTTCCCACGTTTGTTAGGAACTGATTTAATTTCAAGAATACTGATAGTAATAAATTTTGCTCAGAGCAGCACTTAGATGCTTGTGCAACGGAAGTTGTATCCCATAATAAGCCCTTTGCAATAGTAATTAAATACAGAGCACCTTCAGAAAGTTTTAACCTCTTCATAAAATATCTGGAAACTCTGTTGCCCCACCTAAAAGTAAAAAGTAAAGAAATAATTGTTGCTGGTGACTTTATTGTGAATTTATTGAGAAGTGCTGTCACTGAACTATTATTGCATTCAGTAACACTGTCATTTAATTCCTTCTGTGAACTTTGCAACTAGAATATGTAAATACCCTGAGACTTCTACTGATAATATCTTTGTGGACAAATCTAGGGATGAAAGACACATCACAAAACCAATAGTAAATGGGCTATCTGATCATGACATGCAACATCTTGTGTTAAATGTTGAAACTCGTCAGGACATAAAACCATTAAATCTGAGTACAGTAGGATAATAAATCAGTAAAAAATTGAGAATTTTGGGAGACTGCTCAAAGACATGAACTGGATAGATTTTTACAATACCTCTGACTCAAACGGAAAATAGCAAAAACAGACGACTAACAATAAATCGTGGATTACACAAGGAATAAAGATATCATGTGGGACAAAAAGGATAGTGTATCTACTATCTAGAAACAGCTCTGATGATAGCATTGTAACGCATTACAAAGAATATTGCAAAATATTGAAGCAAGTAATCCAGAAATCTAAGTGGCGTTATTATAAGAGAAACAAATTACATCTGGCCTCAAAATAAAAACTGTGTGGGCTATCATTGGTAACAAGTGCATGTAGTTGTTAAAATCTCCCAAAGAAGAATTTTGTTTCTGTCACTGACACCTTGGGTTTATTAGGTTCAATAAACAGTGCAGTGGAATATTTGAGACCAGTCTCTGCAAATAACTTCAAATATATTGGAAATGAACAATCATGTCTCTCAAAGCAGCAGCATCCACCATAAAATGTTTAAAATCAAAGTATTCTGGTTGTTATGATAACATGTCAATGAAGTTAATCATAGAGTGCTCATGTGAGTTGACTTCTGTCTTAAGTTATTTTGTGTGACCAATCTCTCATCAGCGGAACATTTCGGGACTGGCTGGCTGAAGCTAAGAAGAAGGGTAAAGAGATACCGTCAAACAATCGACTTAGTTTCACTTTTGCAAGATTTTTCAACAGTATTTCAAAAGGTTGTGTCCTCTCAAGCATCTGACTGCAAATAACCTGTTGTCCATGTCGCAGTATGTGTTCCTTAAGGGTTCCAATGTAGAGAAGGTGAGAATGTACTTAATCCATTAGATAACAAATTAGAGGATACTGGCATTTTCTGTGACCTGTCAAAATCCTTTGACTTTGTGAATCACATCATTCTCTTAAGCAAATTAGAATATTATGGTGTCACTACCAGTGCCGCGAATGGTTCGAGTCTTACCTAACTACCAGGAAACAAAGGGTGAAGTTGCGAAATACCTGTGGGGTAAGCAATCAGTCTTCATCTGATTGGGATTTAATTACATATAGCGTTCCTTAAGCTTTCATCTTGGGTCCATTGCTTTTTCTTGTACACCTTAATGACTTCTTGTCTGTTACATCGCCAGATGCTAAGTTTGTTTTGTTTGTGGATGATACAAACATTGCAAAAAACAGCAATGTAAGTACAGATTTAGAAACAGCTGCTAATCAAATTGTCATTGACATCAATAAATGGTTTAAAGCTGATTCACTCTCATTAAACTTTGAAAAGACCCACTATATGCAGTTCAGAACCTCTAAGAAATTTCTCCTGAGCGTGTGTATTACATATGAAGAGATGCGGATCGAAGAGTTTGACAGTGTTAAATTTCTGGGATTGCAACTGGATAATAAATTCAGTTTGGAAGGGCATACCACAGAACTGGTGAAGCACCTAAACAATTCTGTATTTGCAATGCGAATGATGTCAGATATAGGATATGTAAATACAAAGACAGTTTCATACTTTGTTTACTTTCGTTCTATTATGTCGTATGGGATCGTATTCTGGGGTAACTCATCAAACCAAGCAAAAGTTTTTAGAATGCAAAAGATTATAATAAAACTCATTTGTGGTGTAAATTCAAGAACATAATATAGAAACCTGTTCAAGGAGCTGGGTATTCTAACCACTACTTGTCAGTGTATTTATTGCTTGATGAAATTTGTTGCAAATAATGTCTTAGTATTAGTACTAGAAATAAGAAAATATCTACACGAAGATCTAAAATCACTTACTTTGGTACAAAAAGTGTCCAATATTCATTAACACACACTTTCAATGAATTTTCAACAACCATTAAAAGCTTGGTTTCAGATAAAGCGCAGTTTAAACAGTATTTGAGACTCTTTTTGACAGGCAACTCCAACTCCTCTATAGATGAATATCTTAACAGGGGCTGTTAGACCAGCTTAAGTAAAAATGTCTATTAGATTTCAGTTTTGACAACACTTGGTCACAACAATCAGGATTAGGTATTTTGTGTAGATAAATTTATTAAAAGTACGTAACTATGTTTCATTCTGACAGTGCATTAATTCTGTAAGTATTAGCAGTTCCAGATTACTGCAAAGTATTCACATTATTTGACAGTCTTCTGACAAAGTGGTCATGGAAGGGAGTATTATATTCCAATGTTCTAAGTTTTTTGTATTAGACTTTCTGAGATGTTCCACACTGAGGAGAATCATCTTATTTTTGGGTCTATGGAACGAAAGATGGATCTAAACTAAGTATCAGCAACAATTATTTTCGTCAGATTGAAGACAGGGTACCAATAAAGGAACTATTTAGTTCCCCAATTGCACAAAAGCAAGAGGGGTTCAGGGACTTCTCGGACAATCTGTACGAAACTTGAAGAGGGACAATTTTTTTCCAAGATAGTAGCATGCAATTAAATGGACGTTAAAAATACTTCACAGCAAACATAAACATAGCCAAAGCCTTGCAGACAAACAAAAATTGCACGAAGTGAAATGTAGTGTGAGGAGGGCTATGTGAGAGGCGTTCAATGAATTCGAAAGTAATGTTCTATGTACTGACTTGGCAGAAAATCGTAAGAAATTTTGGTCTTATGTCAAAGCGGTAGGTGGATCAAAACAAAATGTCCAGACACTCTGTGACCAAAATGGTTCTGAAACAGAGGATGACAGACTAAAGGCCGAAACACTAAATGTCTTTCTCCAAAGCTGTTCCACAGAAGAAGACTGCACTGTGTAAGATGTATACATTGCCAGCGATGGGCGAGGCATGACAGAATCACTGACCAGAGAGTAGTTTATCGTTAGCTGTTGCTAGTCTGCACTTGACCGTGCGAGTCGACAGTAGTAGTCAGTCCGGTAGTAGTTGTATGTTGACAGTAGTAGTAGCGAGTGATTAGTAGTCTCAGTCCGTGTTAGTCCATGCTAGTCGGCGGGAGTCGGCATGCGTCGGCTGTGTGCTCTGGTCGCGACTCTGGTCAGGACTCTGGAGGATGAGTATTGTTGTAGAAGGTAAAGAAGCAGCCTTGCGCATATTTAATAATGTATGTTAATTGTAATTTAATTTGTTCGAAGAAATACCCCAATAATAATTTTTATAATATAAAGCAACTTTTTTAAAGAAAAGCATTCATTTCAATTTAAAGAATTTCCAATGCATTATCATTGCATCCAAAAATCAAAAAATATATGCCAGCATTGCACGAAGATGTGTCGAAAAATGAGTAATTAAGACGGATATAATTGCAGTTTTATTGAGGTAAGAATTTTTGCTTTTTTTATTCAGAATACAGGGCCGAAGGTCAGCGCTGCTGTCCTTGTAAAATTTATCAGGTTACAGAAACTTTTTTATTATTTTTGGTGTTTAGGAATTTTTCTATTCCGAACTTGACATTAAATGAGAAAAGAATTTTGTGGGAATATTAAGTGTGAATGCATTCTTTGCACAGCGACTATAAATCGGAGCCAATTTTGTTCAAAGGTTACATTAAAATCAATTTTGTTCTCAGATCACAATATTTAAAAATTCATTTAATTTAATAATTGTATGGGGAGGTTACACTTGGCACATTTTCATTTTTATTTCCATTTTTCTTTGTGGTGAGGTTACAACTGTAGTTCCTTCTCTAGATTGTCGCACAGATTACAAAATGGTAGATATCGAAATATATGACAGAGGGATAGAAAAACGAATAAAATCGCTCAAAAGAGCAAAGGCCGCTGGACCTGATGGGATACCAGTTCGATTTTACACAGAGTACTCGAAGGAACTTGCCCCCCTTCTCGCAGCGGTGTACGGTAAGTCTCTAGAAGAGCGTAGCATTCCAAAAGATTGGAAAAAGGCATAGGTTACCCCAGTTTTCAAGAAGGGACGTCGAACAGATGTGCAGAACTATAGACCTATATCTCTAACGTCGATCAGTTGTAGAATTTTGGAACACGTATTATGTTCGAGTATAATGACTTTTCTGGAGACAAGAAATTTACTCTGTAGGAATCAGCATGGGTTTCGAAAAAGACGATCGTTTGAAACCCAGCTCGCACTATTCGTCCATGAGACTCAGAGGGCCATAGACGCGGGTTCCCAGGTAGATGCCGTGTTTCTTGACTTCCGCAAGGCGTTCGATACAGTTCCCCACAGTCGTTTAATGAACAAAGTAAGAGCGTATGGACTATCAGACCAATTGTGTGATTGGATTGAAGAGTTCCTAGATAACAGAACGCAGCATGTCATTCTCAATGGAGAGAAGTCTTCCGAAGTAAGAGTGATTTCAGGTGTGCCGCAGGGGAGTGTCGTAGGACCGTTGATATTCACAATATACATAAATGACCTTGTGGATAACATCGGAAGTTCACTGAGGCTTTTTGCGGATCATGCTGTAGTATATGGAGAGGTGGTAACAATGGAAAATTGTACTGAAATGCAGGAGGATCTGCAACGAATTAACGCATGGTGCAGGGTATGGCAAGTGAATATCAATGTAGACAAGTGTAATGTGCTGCGAATACATAGAAAGAAATACCCTTTATCATTTAGCTACAATACAGCAGGTCAGCAAATGGAAGCAGTTAATTCCATAAATTATCTGGGAGTACGCATTAGGAGTGATTTAAAATGGAATGACCATATAAAATTAATCGTCGGTAAAGCAGATGTCAGACTGAGATTCATTGGAAGAAGCCTAAGGAAATGCAATCCAACAACAAAGGAAGTAGGTTACAGTACACTTGTTCGCCCACTGCTTGAATACTGCTCACCGGTGTGGGATCCGTACCAGGTAGGGTTGATAGAAGAGATAGAGAAGATCCAACGGAGAGCAGCGCGCTTCGTTACAGGATCATTTAGTAATCTTGAAAGCGTTACAGAGATGATAGATAAGCTCCAGTGGAAGACTCTGCAAGAAAGACGTTCAGTAACTTGGTACGGGCTTTTGTTGAAGTTTCGAGAACATACCTTCACCGGCCGCCGGTGTGGCCGTGCGGTTCTAAGCGCTTCAGTTTGGAACCGCGTGACCGCTACGGTCGCAGGTTCGAATCCTGCCTCGGACATGGATGTGTGTGATGTCCTTAGGTTAGTTAGGTATAACTAGTTCTAAGTTCTAGGGGACTGATTACCTCAGAAGTTAAGTCCCATAGTGCTCAGAGCCATACCTTCACCGAGGAGTCAAGCAGTATATTGCTCCCTCCTACGTATGTCTCGCCAAGAGACCATGATAAAATCAAAGAGATTAGAGCCCACACAGAGGTATACCGACAATCTTTCTTTCCACGAATAATACGAGACTGGAATAAAAGGGAGTACCGATAGAGATACACAAAGTACCCTCCGCCACACACCCTCAGGTGACTTGCGGGGTATGCATGCAGAAGCAGATGTAGAATACAAATGTTGCTCTCGTATGAATACAGCAGTACAACGTACGGAGGGAAAATAATGTTTGGTAGCATAATGCGTTTGGGTGTGTACTAAGTTCGTGCAGAGATTTGTACTGATACTATCGTATCTCTGCAAGATGAAGGCCGTGATACGTCGTTGCATGTACTTTACAGGACGCTGGACACCTTGGGGTGACATGATAATCTACGATTGTTAAACTACTCAATGATTTGGATGGTACAAAAGCACGAAGATCACTAAAAAAGGAGACGCACGCTAGATATTCGTTTGGGTGTTACCTCAGGAAACAACAGACCATACTGAATCGTGCTAGTGAATAAACTAGGCAGTTCTTCTTAGTGTCCGTTGGAGTCTAATTGTAGGATTAACGCTTCTGCTTAACAGCTGTTCACCAAAGACCGTTGACACGGCCCCGCCTCCGCTGCGGCAGCGTATCGACGCGTGACGTCACAGCGGCGCGACGCCCGTCTGCCCACGGCCGTCCGCCAGATGTTAGGCGTTGGCGTGGGCGGCGGCTGCGGCAGCGGCGGAGGCGTGGACGGCTGCCACGTCGGGACGCCACATGTCCTGATCGAAAGCCGGGTGTGGGAGGCGGCTTAGCGCGGACTTTGGTCGGGACGACGCACTGTGGTGCGTGCAGCATCAGTAACCTGTAGCGTGCTCCTCCCCATCCGCAGTAGCACTAAAACACGGCAAAGCACGCTTTAAGAGAACTCAACAACTTCAACAGCGCTTCAGTTTGTTTGACAATTGTTTTACTGCAAAATTAGTGCAGAACTACTCCGACAAAATTTCGGAGATTATTCTACGTCTATATCTACATTTATACTCCGCAAGCCACCCAACGGTGTGTGGCGGAGGGCACTTTACGTGCCACTGTCATTACCTCCCTTTCCTGTTCCAGTCACGTATGGTTCGCGGGAAGAACGACTGCCGCAAAGGCTCCGTGCGCGCTCGAATCTCTCTCATTTTAAATTCGTGATCTCCTCGGGAGGTATAAGTAGGGGACAGCAATATATTCGATATCTCATCCAGAAACGCACCCTCTCGAAACCTGGACAGCAAGCTACACCGCGATGCAGAGCGCCTCTCTTGCAGAGTCTGCGACTTGAGTTTGCTAAACATCTCCGTAACGCTATCACGCTTACCGAATAACCCTGTGACGAAACGCGCTGCTCTTCTTTGGATCTTCTCTATCTCCTCAGTCAATCCGACCTGGTACGGATCCCACGCTGATGAGCAATACTCAAGTATAGGTCGAACGAGTGTTTTGTAAGCCACCTCCTTTGTTGATGGACTACATTTTCTAAGGACTCTCTCAATGAATCTCAACTTGGCACCCACCTTACCAACAAATAATTTTATATGATCATTCCACTTCAAATCGTTCCGTACGCATACTCCCAGAGATTTTACAGAAGTAACTGCTACCAGTGTTTGTTCCACTATCATATAATCATACAATAAAGGATCCTTCTTTCTATGTATTCGCAATACATTACATTTGTCTATGTTAAGGGTCAGTTGCCACTCCCTGCACCAAGTGCCTATCCGCTGCAGATCTTCCTGCATTTCGCTGCAATTTTCTGATGCTGCAACTTCTCTGTAAACTACAGCATCATCCGAAAAAAGCCGCAAGGAACTTCTGACACTATCTACTAGGTCATTTATATATATTGTGAAAAGCAATGGTCCCGCTAAATTCTACACTCTGGCTCACCCTCAGCTCCCAAGGACTATGTTATCCCTTTCAAATTGCTTTCGCCAATAAATTGCCTTTATCTAAAAATTACCCTATTCATTTCATAACGCCCACCGCCTGCCCATACGCCCATCCTGTACAACTGGTTCAAGGGACATCTGCTATTGTGGTATCAGGGATCCGTGATTTTCTCTGACTCGTTATAGAGTAATACTGTAATTAAGATTTACGCTGTTTGTTTCCCTAGTTATTACCATTTATGTGAAACTGTCTTCAGAGCAGTGAAAAAGCCTGTAATAATCAATACAAGACACAGAATAGTGCAACAACACTCCGACAGACGCAAATGTACTGTGATGGGGTTGACGTCGCTGCGGGGACACCCCATATTGCTTCTTTCCATGTCACTCTGTGAACCTGTAGCGCTATAATACTCTGAAGAGGTGCAAACTGAGTACACAGTCAGCAGTCCTGACTGTTATAATTTCCCTGCAAGTCTTCCGACCACTGAGAGTGGAGGCATCTGACTCCTTTTCGTGCTACAGGTATTTCTGTTGCCAGAATGTTGTTTAAAGAGACAGAGGGGAGCCTAAAAATAAGTAACAGACAAAAAAGTTAAAGGAATCTATGTAAACTGACCGTCAAAAATAGATTAAATGAGAGCCAACAGTGTTACTCTGTGGAACAAAATAAGCCCACAGTTATGGATTACAAGTCGGTAAGCCGTTCTTATGAAGAAAAGTTTTTTACATAGTAACACTATAAAACAAAGAATGACAGAGCATCCAGACGCTACAGACTTATATTCATTGGAACGAGGTGAACTACAGGCACGTGATCGCCCACGTGAAGAATCGCTTACGGAAAGTGGAGGAGAAGAGGGCAGAGGGGGAGGAGAGAGAGAGAGAGAAATGGGGAGGGGGGGGAGGACGCTACAGTTGTCACCACGTCAGCAACGCTGAATGCGTGGTACCAGCCGCTCGCGGTGCTAGTCACGTAATCGCGTAATAAACACGATCGAAGTAGCCACGCGCGTACTATTGGAAAGCGACGTAACTGCTGTCTGAATTCACACAAGCCTGCTTCCAATGCGATGGAAGCCAGTTCACCTAAAGTAAATGTAGCAGCGAGTTCCGCATTGTTATGTGCAATGGAATGAGGGACCGACTATGCTCCGTAACGGTGTAAGGGGACGGAACCCATCCACAATGGGACGGAGCTCGGAGAGCGTTTTTCTGTGATTTTTTTTTAATCGGACAAACTCCGTGATAATGCAGTCCCTACAGCCAGCTTTAGTAGACCGGCCGTGAAGACTTTTCCTACGGCTTCTGGTCGACACAGGTCGCCTGGACCTCCTGGCGTTAAGGTTGGGCAACGTGTCGTGGCCCCAGGACAACGACCGCGGCAAATAAACATTCACATATGTGCCTGCGTGTCTGCACCTGAAATTTGAAAGGAACGGTTCCAAACCTTACTGATTTACACCAGCTTGTGGCTTTCTGAATTTAACTGAAGGGTAGAGTCTAAAAATGATCCGTATCCACCATCTGATTGACCTTTACCTAGACTTCACACTAGTGGGTCCAGGTGACTAAGGACAATTGATAGTAATGTATAAATTTGCCGATTAAGTTTATCGGCTTGTCAGTTCTTCATAGAATATGTCTGTGATTACTGTTACTGGAATCATAATTAGGCTTGCCATATTAACACGCGATGGGAAACATGATTATTACCGATTACTCACTCTTTCTTTGGATTGGGACTGCACTGCACAGGTGCTAAGTTTTTCCTACGTATGCTGTCTCACAAAAGTCTAAGGTTTCCAACCCATCACGAGCTGCGTATCGGGCAACTGTTCAGCAGTATACTTATCCGTTCTTCTTTAAAGTCAGTACCGCCATTAGACTGTTGTTTATTTACAGTGTTACATGTACACTTACAAAATCATGATTTCGGCTTCAAAGTGTCATTATCAAGTGTTTTAAATGTTATAGGTTGCCTAAGATGACATACTGTGCTTATCACTTTTACGGTACAACGAACACGGCTAGAAAAACATACCCGAGAGAGAACCTAGCAGTACTGAATGCAAATTTGACGATCAAGAGTAAAGTGGGCTTTGCCGGCCGCCGTGGACGAGTGGTTCTAAGCGCTCCAGTCCGGAACCGCGCCACTGCTACGGTCGCAGGTTCGAATCCTGCCTCGGGCATGGATGTGTGTGATGTCCTTAGGTTTGTTAGGTTTAAGTAGTTTTAAGTTCCAGGGGACTGATGACCTCAGATATTAAGTCCCATAGTGCTTAGAGCTATTTGAACCATTTATGAAATGGGCTTTACCGTTGCCAGCAGCAAGTATCGTAAGTGAATGGGACATGTTTTTTTTTTTCGATACAAGACCCACAACGCGTATCGTCGACATTTACAATGTTATGCAGATATTTTCAGCGCAGTACAGACAGAAAGATAAATGTGCGTAATAAATCAAGCGAAATTCTATTACTCTGTAAGGAGCCACGAGAGACCACTGGGCCCTTATACCTAAGTATTCAGAAAAGACTCCCTGAACAACCTCCGAAATTGTATTGGTGGAGGTTGGGTTCATTCTGTATATGGGAGGGACCACTAAATTCGTCTGCTACTAATGGATGGATGACAAATGATTTCTTGTTTATGTTGAAGATAGCTTGCATTACTTCACAGGTGAGACACAACTGATCGTAAAATGCTATTTCGAAAGCAAGAATGTAGGAGTTGGGGATTGATGTGAGAACGACCGAACTGGTCAACATGAATTATGAGAAACTAGACGAGAAGAAAGTGCAGATCATTTTAATTATTCTACTGTGTATGTGTTTTAAAAGTTAAGTAGACCAAGTGCGAAAACAAGAGGTACTAGAGAGAATATATTCAGAAGGAAATCGGCAGGAAACCCTAACTAGAAGCAGGCGGGATTTATTGCATCAACTGGTCATGAATGAGTGAGCGGTTAACTTGGAACGAGAAGGAGCAGCAGAGGAGAAAACTTGACAGGACAATCAGAAATTAAATTATTTTAGATCATCCAGAGTTTTTGGTGTAGTTGATATACTACGATGAAAAGATTAGCTCAAGATTGTCAAAATGGGAGATGGTATCAGATCGAACGAAATTTTCTTGACCTAAAAAATAAACAACTCCGTAAGTGTAATTTCCGTCATTGGTCAACTCTCTTATCGTCTCTCAGGAAAGCACGGTATTGTTTTTGTCTTTGTCGTCGTGGGAGGAAGCCGTCTTGTGTGCTGTGTTCGTCAATATTGTGAATAGCAACTGTAAGGCGTCGTCTATTTTCAGCATATTTACAAGCACTGCGCTGTAGATTGGCTCCAGCGGTCCATGAGATTGATTTATATACTACGAGTGCCGATGAGGGACCACAGCAACTCGAACTATCTTTTTTTTTAAATAATGAAGCAATCGAAATCATTCTTTCTCGGAAACTGTAAGTTGGTAGACACTTTTCGCAATACAGTTCAGACAATGTAAGTATGTGAACGAGTATATCTGGCTCATTTAAAGTTACCAAAGTAACGCACATGCCTTAACTGGAAGCATTTAGGTTATACACACTCTGAGAATTGTGTGATTTAAAAAACAATACCGATTAACAGTTGAATTACAGACAGACGACATGATGGGGACAGGTCACTCCTTGTAACTAAGGTAAAGGTATTGGTCGAGTGTGGTTGCGGGAGGTTGTGTGGAAGCCGGGAAGGTGCGGAGTACGGATTTATCTGAGGCTTCCATGTAAACAGTTACCGTACAGTGGATATCGCCATCCGGTATACTCTAGCCGCCAGAGTTACTGCCGATGGTCAACAATCCCACAATGTACGAATAAGTAGTGACGCGCTCAGGACTGTGACAACGGCTTGGCAGAACAGACTTCTCAGAATTTCATTGTTTTCATATAAGCAGCCAGGCTCTTTATGAGCATCTCCTCATTAAGGAGCCAAGAAACCACAGGGCCTGGACAGTACCTCATCACACCGCAATTACCAAGGCACCCAGACTGATATTGTTGCAAAAACACAGTCGTTGATTCCCAGAAACACGGAAAAGGTTCGTCTGCGAATTAGATCCATCAATATCTCTTGCTAGTTTGCTACAATTGGAACACGCCTTATATCTTCAAATGGGGTATATTTATTCATTTCGCCCTCATAGGCAAACGATGCTGGGACATGTTGGAATGTCTACTCATCTGTCAACGACATCTCACAGCTGCATACTGTTCAGCAAGATAATGCCTACTCTAACACTCCAGAACGCGGTTACCATGATTCGATTAACACCATATGGCTAACAGAATGATCTGCTCTCACACCCATTATGCGAGTCTCGGAAGGTGTCACGAGGGAATGAAGAATGTTTGTCAGTTATGGTAGAGTAGTGATACTTCCGGCCCGCATCTCGTGGTCGTGCGGTAGCGTTCTCGCTTCCCACGCCCGGGTTCCCGGGTTCGATTCCCGGCGGGGTCAGGGATTTTCTCTGCCTCGTGATGGCTGGGTGTTGTGTGCTGTCCTTAGGTTAGTTAGGTTTAAGTAGTTCTAAGTTCTAGGGGACTTATGACCACAGCAGTTGAGTCCCATAGTGCTCAGAGCCATTTGAACCATTTTTTTAGTGATACTTCCTTGTATTCTATGTTCTGACCCACTTTGTTTACATTTTGTGATGAGGCCACACGTCCTATGACATCATGTGGCAAGCCCCGCCCCTTTTACGCCCTCCCCTTCTTCTCTCTTCCCCTCTCCCACTTCCTGTATCCCCCATCCCTTCACTGCTCCGACCTACTCTCTCTCCTCCCCCTTCCCTATCTTCTATTCCTGCCTCTTTTCCAGTCAACCATGTGCCAAAATGAGACAGGCAATCACTGCTTAGTACATTAAGACCATTAAAATGAAAAACCCAGTTATATCATAGACATCCTGTTCGAACTCAAAAGTATCCAAGCGCTCTGAATTTTTAGCCACTTTAAAAAAAATTACTCAGGTTCCTCCCGAACTCCATAAACTATCGCCCTCAAAACACACAATATTTAACCAAAAATTATATAAATGGCATAGGCTGCAGTAATCGTGGTACTTTATGAAGTGCACAAAATTATGCAACGCTGTTTTTTGTGACGTGTTTGAAAGTATATATCCAAAAATTAGGTAAAGTATGTAACTTGTAGTAGTTTTGGCTGCACTCAAAAATATATGACAGCTATAATATTTTTGGTGCCATGTTCAAACGAATTTACCCCAAAAAATTACGTAAAGGATATAAGTTGCAATACATGTGGCGGTATTTCGAATTATCCGAATGCTATGAATTTTTTGCGTCATATACAAAAGAATTTGTCCAAAACGATGTGATATGCAAAAAGGATTATCCAAAGACTTAAGGAAAGGGTACTACTTGCACTATTTTTGGTCGTGAAATTTTTCTTTGAGCCACATTGAACCGAAAAATTATGTAAATGGTATAACTTGCAGTATTTTTGGCTGTGCTCAGAAGTATTCGAATGTTCAATTTCTTTTACACCATACTCAAAATCATATATGCAAAAACTTCCAGAAGGATTCAAATGCAGTTTTTCCAGCTGTTCTAAAAAGTGTCCGAACGCTCTGATATTTTTGTGGATTATTTAAAAGAATTTATCCAAAAATTTACATAAATGCTACAACTTGCAGTATTTTTGGCCGAAATCAAAGTGTCCAAACGCTATGAATCTTCTTGTGTCATATTCAAAAGCATTTATCTAAAAAATTACGTCACGCGTGTAACTTGCAATATTTTCACATCTAAAAGTACTTTACGGAAGATTAAAATGAAACTCAATCACAATGTAGTCATCTTGAACATCCTCAAAACTATCCAAATGCTTTGAAAAATTTTTGCGTCATTTTCACAAGTACCGGGTGATCAAAAAGTAAGTATAAATTTGAAAACTGAATAAATCACGGAATAATGTAGATAGAGAGGTACAAACTGACACACATGCTTGGAGTGACATGGGAGTTTATTAGAACCAAAAAAATACAAAAGTTCAAAAAATGTTCGACAGATGGCGCTTCATCTGATCAGAATAGCAATAATTAGCATAACAAAGTAAGACAAAGCAAAGATAATGTTTTTTACAGGAAATGCTCAATATGTCCACCATCATTCCTCAACAATAGCTGTAGTCGAGAAATGATGTTGTGAACAGCACTGTAAAGCACGTCCGAAGTTATGGTGAGGCATTGTCGTTGGATGTTGTCTTTCAGCATCGCTAGAGATGTCGGTCGATCACGATACACTTCCGACTTCAGGTAACCACAAAGCCAATAATCGCATGGACTGAGGTCTGGGGACCTGGGAGGCCAAGCATGACGAAACTGGCGGCTGAGCACGCGATCATCACCAAACGACGCGCGCAAGAGATCTTTCACGCGTCTAGCAATATGGAGTGGAGCGCCATCCTGCATAAACATCGTACGTTCCAGCAGGTGTTTATCAGCCAGGCTGGGGATGATGCGATTCTGTAACATATCGGCGTACCTCTCACCCGTCACGGTAGCAGTTAAAAAACCAGAATCACGCATTTCCTCAAAGATAGAAGGCCCGATAACGGTAGATGTGGTAGATCCAACCCATGCCGTGACTTTCTCGTCGTGCAATGGAGTTTCCACGACAGTTCTAAGATTTTCGGAAGTCTAGATTCTACAGTTGCGGGCGTTGACAGACACTCGGAGCGTGAAATGAGCTTCGTCGGTCCACAACACGTTACTCAACCAATCGTCATCTTCCGCCATCTTTTGAAACGCCCACACCGCAAATGCCCTCCGCTTCATTAAATCACCAGGTAACAGTTCATGATGCCGATGGATTTTGTACGGATAGCATCGGAGGGTACGCCTAAGTGCCAACCAAACAGTAGTGTATGGAATGCCGTTGCGACGTGCGACTGCACGAGCGCTGACTTCTCCGTGCATAGACGAACCCGCTAGTCTCCATTTCTTCCTGAACTGTCTTAGCAGCATTACGCCTTGTGCTCGGTCGGCCACTACGGGGTCAATCGTCTAAACAACCCGTGGCTTCGAACTTCGAAACCATTCTCGCCACAGCTGCATTTGTCAACGGACCTTGACACGTTCCAGTTCCCTTCCTATGGCGATAGGATCTTAACGCTGAACTAGCACATTCCCCATTCTGATAATACAGCTTCACTAAAAGCGCCTTTTCAGGTAACGTCAACATGCTGCGACTGCGGGCGCATCTGATTCTCTCTCTCTCTCTCTCTCTCTCTCATTACTGCTCCTTTTATACACGATTGTCATGCGCAGTCACTGACGTTTTGCTGTCCAGCGCCATCTGTCGGACATTTTGTGAACATTGTTTTTTTTTTGGTTCTAATAAAACCCCATCTCATTCCAAGCATGTGTGTCAATTTTTACCTCTCTATCTACATTATTCCGTGGTTTATTAAGTTTTCAAATTTATACTGACTTTTTGAGCACCCGGTATTTACCCAAAGGATCTACGTTGATGTATTTCTACATCAAATATCACAAGGCAGACAGACAGGCATAGGCAAGATTGAATGAGTTGAATGATTGTTTTGGTTGTTCCGACAAACGTTATACGACACAAATGCCAATGAGGCATCGGCAAGCCTCAATTTGCTAACTGAGTATTTTAATTGTTCCCGCAAGTCTTATTTTGTTGTGATATTCTGCTAGATACGATTTACATGCATAGACAAACAAATCACTACAATATCAGAAAAATTGGATGATTTATTCAGAGAAAACGCTTCACAAATTATCCAAGAAAATGGTGCATTGGCCCACCTCTGGCCCACATGGAAGCAGTTTCTTGGCTTGGAATTGTTGATCGAGTTCTTGGATGTCCTCCTGAGACATATGGTGCCAAATTCCGTCCAGCTGGCGCTTTAGATCGCCAAATCCCGAGATGGTTGGAGGGCTCTAACCATAATGCTCCAAACGTTCTCGATTGGGGGAATACCCAGTGGCCTTTCTGGCCAAGGTACGGTTTGGTAGATACAAAGACAAGCAACAGAAACTCTCGCCATATGTGACTGGGCATTATCTTCTTGAAATGAAGTCCAGGCTGGCTTGCAATAGAGGGCAACAAAACGGATTGTAGAATATCGTACGCCTATCGCCGTGCCTAAGGGTGCCGCAGATGATAATCAAAGAAGTCCCGCTATGGAAAGAAACGGCAGCTCAGACCTTCAGTGCTGGTTGTCGAGCTGTATGGTGGGCGACAGTCAGGTTGGTGAGTCACCACTGCCCGGGACGTCTCCAGACACTTCTTCGGCCTGGAATAACGTTGAATGGAGTAGAATTGTCTTCAGTAGTAAGTCCTACTTCGAACTGGGCCCTGGTGACCAGCGAAGACGTGTCTGGAGGCGTCACGGACAGTGGTGGGATACTAGCCCGACTGTAGTTCACCATACAGCACGAAAGCCAGAAGTGATGGTCTAGCGGGCCAATTTTTTCGTAACAGGACCCCCTTAATTTTCATCTGTGGTACCCTTACAGCGCAGTGATATATCGTCGATATTGTGCGCCCCGTTTTGCTTCGCTTCATGACAATCCATCCTGGACTTACGTTTCTACAATATAATAAAGTCCTCCCACAGACAGAGAGATTTTCTACTGCTTGTGTTCGTGCATGCCAAAACCTAGCTTGGCCAGCACGGTCACCGGATCTCTTCCAAATTGGGAACGTTTGGAGCATTATGAGCAGGAACCTCCAACCATCTCGGGACTTTGACGCCAATTGGACAGAATTTGGCACGATAACTCTCAGAAGGACATCCAAAGACTACCAGTCAATGCCAAACCGAATGTATGCTTCCAAAGGGGCTAGAAGTGGACCAATGCATTATTGGCTTGCTAAATTTATGAAATTGTTTCTCTCGGATAAATCATGCCGTTCTTCTGAAATAGTAATCATTTGCTTGTCTGTACATGTACATCTACCGATTTCCGTCCCCTTCGGATAATTCCTTCGTGGTGAGTCGTTTTTTGTCTTAGAGAGTCTATCCGCACACTTTGTTGAGAAACATATGTGCACTGTTGCTTAAAGTGCACTTGTCGACGAGAGTATATAATCCCATAAAATATCATCTTGGTCCAAAGGTGTAACTATCTGTCACCAAATAACGATCCGCTGCCACAAAAGTGTATCTGCTTGCTGTATTAACTGTACCTGAGATGAAACAAGATAGCTATCAAAGCTTTGGATGGAAGCTGGTGTCCCTGCTTCAAAATGGAGAAAATTTACGTAATTTATTGGAAACGTAGACAGTAGTGTTAGCCACGTTATAAAAATGGATTGCTCTTCCTTATTACCCTACAAATGGTAAAACAATTGTTGGCTAAAACGACGTGAAGTGGAGGAACTGGATGAATAAGTGCGTTTGAAAAGGCCCAGAGCATAAAAGAAAGAAAAAAATATTTCATCACAGTACAAAGGTTAGCTCGCAAAAATTATAAGTCAGTGGAAAAGTTATGGGATAAGATGTATTAATTACTGGTACTTTCACGCTGTTCCCGAGATTTGGGATCCTATTGCGAACGGGCGGGGCATGTTGTCGTTACTCGTACATACTGTCTCTCTCATTCATTGTCCACCTACCTCAGTACGGCTTCCTTACGACGTCCCTCCACCCTGAAGCAGTAGATACTCACTAAGCCGCGAAAGGCAGCGTTCATGAGACCACGGCCTAATACCTACCACACAGAGGTTCCTGTAGCCGGCCGGAGTGGCCGAGCGGTTCTAGGCGCTACAGTCGGGAACCGCGCGACAGCTACGGTCGCAGGTTCGAATCCTGCCTCGGGCATGGATGTGTATGATGTCCTTAGGTTAGTTAGGTTTAAGTAGTTCTAAGTTCTAGGGGACTGATGACTTCAGAAGTTAATAGTGTTCAGAGCCATTTGATTTTTTGAAGTTCCTGTAAGTTCATTGTAACAAATTTCAGGTGGTGGGTAAATGCAGTTTACCTGCAGTAAGACTCCGGAAATTTTAGTAAACTGGTTTTTATTCTTAAGGAAGCACATAAATTTGTTATCAAGTCCGAATTTACTATTTTTAACTGCTCTATTATACGCATCTCACACGAAAAAAAAGCAGCCAGAATATCTACCAGTCCGACCCGATTAATGTTAGATCTGACAGTCACTGACCCACTACTATAGCGAGTTGAAACTTCGGTCGTATCAGTAGTCTTCAAAGTTAGAAGTGCGCGCCCAAATTTTCCATAAAATACCCGGAATATACCACGCGGAATTTCACTAAGACCGAAATATCACATGCTCGTAACACCTCAATTAATTAATCAAATTGTCCTCAAAATTTTCGTTACTTAAACTGCCTAAGTCATGACATGACACTTCCTGTCAGGAATGAACTCAAAAGTTCTTCATTTTAAAAGTTATTTCCTCGGCGACATTTAGCATGAAGTTACACGTACCAAGGTTGGCGAGCGACACACTCGATGCCACCCCACTCTATGCCCATCTAACTTTCTGCATGCGAGAACAGATGAATTCTGATTGGCTAATGGTTTGAATGACCAATCATAATGATCCTTCTAGAGCATTCTCACGGCAAAACTTGCCTGGGCCAATCACTAATCAGACAATCATTTACGTCATTCCAGTGCTAATTTATAATATAATAATTAATAAAATAGACCGAAATACAAAATAATATTTACATTAATTTGTAAACTTACTCCACTTCCGACTACTATTCTGGCTGCTCTCTTACAAAAGCAAGCTCACATCAACACACATCATGAGTTTCGTGGTTACAACACTATTTTTCCACAGTTCATTTTTATAAGTTTTTACATAAAATAGTATTAAGTTTTTTTCGTATGTCCCACAGACACTCTCTCATTCACTCCCATGTATTCACAAAACAAAATAATAAGCAGATAATAATTCTGAATGATTTTTAGATTACAAAATGCAGAGTAATTACAGTTTTGGAAAGAAAAATTCCAATTAAGTGATTTTATACACTGAGAATTCTGTTTGTGACTTTAGATGATAATAAAAGATATTGCTATTGTTCCCTACTGAGTTTTGAAACGTAAGTGTTGGTTTTTGGACAAATAAGTAATTTTCTCAATCTCCGGAACTATATGAGATAAAAATCTGAAATTTTGACAGGATTCTTTCCTTAATAACAAAAGATGATATACCAAGTTTGAACAAAATCTATTGATAATTACTATGGTTTATTTAGATTCGTAGGGGTATGGATTTACGTTCCTACTAGATGGTACTGGAGACCATTCTCATGGCTAGTAGCGTCAGCTGCGCTATGAGTCATAGTGGAGAGACAATGCTGCAGCCACCGGGCTACACGGCTGCATGCTTTACTGCAATGAATGTTATCCCGTAATAACTTGCTACGTTACACTATGACCTCACGTCCTCATACTGAAACACGTTGGCATCACTATTTATGAAAGGATGAAACTCCTTTCCTTTGGCTTATCCCGTGAAACCTAATTACACGCTGGGTAACGTACAAATGGCTAATCTCAGTGAAATACTTCGGTTAAACTCCTGCTACTTCTCTGGATGATTGCTACTACAGAAATACGAAAGGGTAATTCTGTGTATACAAGGCGGCGCTTCGTTCATAGTAGTGGATGACACACTGTAGAGTACATAATATATGATTAAAAATCATATACAAGTATTGCAGGTTAATCAGTAAATACATGATGGTACCAAGTGCCTGCAACAAAAATCAGAAAGGATCAAGAAATTGTTGAAAAATTACCTGAATCGGAAAATTAAAAGCAAGAAAACACATTCAGTGATGGTAAAGTAAATCGTAATGACAATTGTACAATGAGCGAATTAAGTTAATCATAACCCTTGACTCTGGCTTCATGCTCGATCAGTATGCGAACCGATGAAGTACATGCAAAATCGTCTGTCAAGAGGAACGTGTAGACTACAAATTACATATGTATAGTAGCGGTTGTAGGTCCAGGAGGTGGTAATGGAAATAGATTTTCTCCCCTTCTCCTACATAATGAACCAAATAATGATACAGATGGTTTTTCCAAAACTGAGTTGCGGTAATGAAAACGAAAAAAAAAATTGGGACTCACTGGGAAAATGTAGCCTCTGAACCACATTTATACACATCTAGAGATACAGGAACGGCAAGTGCACCAGAAATTATACTAAAATACACCACGTATTATCACCAGCTATATCACGAGTGATTAACACCTACAGACGATTGGATACTTAGCAATTTATCGATATAAATACTGAGTAGCACTATTGAATAAATTTGTAAACAGAAATAACCATCGAAAACCAATAATAGAACAGGGTGCATTAATACACGGAAGGATACTCGTCCTGTTGGTGAAATGTCCACTCGGTAGCAGCGCGGCGGATTTCTAACGAAAGGGGACAGGGTTCGATTCCCTGCCAGGTCGGAGATTCTCGCCGCTCGTGGACTGTGTGTTGTGGTGTCCCTACGTTAGAATCGACATAACTGAAACTATACTGTTGAGATGGCTGCATGGGCACGTCCTGAAAGTCAATAAATTAAAAATTTAGTAAAACCGCATGACACACTCAATGCTCGATGTTGCGGAACCAGAAAACAGATTAGAATTAATAACCAGCCTGTGCGGCCGTCGAGCACATGCGGAAAAGTGGGCCGAAGATTATTTTGCCATAGCGTGAATTATTGTCACAGTCCAGTGAGAGACAGGTAAACCATATTAAAATTTATCTATAGATAGAGAAAGGAAAGTGTCAGGTTCCTTTGAAACATTAACCCTTTGAGTCCCAACGACATGAAAACATATACATCCCTAAGATTTTTAACAAAAGTAACCCTCATTATCATAGTAAGCAACGAAGGAAACTACAAATTGGCAAAATTAACCTTTACATGATAGTAAGCAATGAATAAGAGAAGAAAATGGCCAAAAGTAAACAATCAATTGTTTTAATAAGGTGGTTTCACGGTGGAACCACTAGGACATATAATTTTCAACCACTCATCATTTAATGTGATGTATTTGAAAGCAAATTCCCATTTTCCCTAGACACAGCCCCACATCTCGAAACAATCATGCTCTCATAATGCCTAATAAAAATTATAGTCCTGAATAACAAGCAAAAATGGGCCTAAAATTTAATAAAGTTCGCCGGCCGGAGTGGCCGTGCGGTTCTAGGTGCTACAGTCTGGAACCGAGCGACCGCTACGGTCGCAGGTTCGAATCCTGCCTCGGGCATGGATGTGTGTGATGTTCTTAGGTTAGTTAGGTTTAATTAGTTCTAAGTTCTAGGCGACTATTGACCTCAGAAGTTAAGTCGCATAATGCTCAGAGCCATTTGAACCATTTTTTAAAAATAAAGTCTATATCAAAACTACATACTGAACCAGTGGTTTCATTTCGAAATCAGTCACAAAAACAATACAACAAACTCTAATTTAATTTACGTTACAATAAATTTAAATATATTTACTTTCATTGTCAATTATCTCCCCAACACGGTCACAAAAGAAGAGTGCACTACATTGTTAGAAGTACGTCAGTGTACTAATAGACGTCTGTCTTACAACAGCGTCGGTTGTTCACGCTAAATGCACTGCGACTTTAAAAACAAAATAAAATGTTAGTATCAGGCAGAAACTACTGGTACTCAGAGGATTAAGCTTTGGGTTGGTGCGTAAGTTCGTAGTGTTTTTCCGTAAGTACAAAAAAGCGGTATATACACATAACAGAGACTTTAGTTATCAATAATATATTCTCTTTCAGCATTCACAACAGTCTGCCAACGCTGGGGAGACTTTCTATCCTGCGACTATAGAAATCATATGCTTTTGAGGCGAAGAACTCATCGAGCCATATTCGGAGAGCATTTTCATCAGGAAAGGAAGTTCCTTGAAGGTTGTTCGATAGAGAGTGCAAAAGGTGAAAGTCTAAGGACGCGAGATCACGTGAAAAATGTGGGTGCGGAATGACTTCCCAACGCAGCTTATGGTTCAAATGGCTCTGAGCACTATGGGACTTAACAGCTATGGTCATCAGTCCCCTAGAACTTAGAACTACTTAAACCTAACTAACCTAAGGACATCACACAACACCCAGTCATCACGAGGCAGAGAAAATTCCTGGCCCCGCCGGGAATCGAACCTGGGAACCCGGGCGCGGGAACGCTACCGCACGACCACGATCTGCGGACCCCAACTTATGTATAGCGTGTTTTGTCAGTCTAACAGACTACGGGCAGGCGTTATTGTCGAGTAGCATAACTCCACGCAGTCTTCCTGGTCGTTGTTCTTGGACGGCGTGCCCAAGACGGGTCAGTTGTTAACAGTAAATATCAGCAGTGATGGTTACACCTCGGGAAGGCAATTCGTAGTACACCACACCGTCGCTGATCCACCAGTTCGATAACATAATCTTTTGCGGATGCGAGCAGTTCTTTGTACGGGGAGCTTGTGCCCTCTTTGGGCCCTTACCATTCGTTTCTTTCCCTTTCATTACCATAAAGACACCATTTCTCATTACCAGTGACGATACAGGATAGGAACGGTTGATGTTTTTCACGTGCTAATTGATGAAGAGCAAGCAGAGATGCACACATGACCGCCCACTTGTTTTTGTGGTTTTGGCTTAGAGCATGCGGTAGCCTCAGACCTGAGGTTTGAACCTTCTCCACTACTTGCAAATATCACACGATAATAGAATGATCACAGTTAAACAGATTTGCCAATTCGCGAATACACTGACGTGGATCACTCTGAATTAATGTACACTACTGGCCATTAAAATTGCTACACCACGAAGATGACGTGCTAGAGACGCGGAATTTAACCGACAGGAGGAAGATGCTGTGATTTGCAAATGATTATCTTATCAGAGCATTCTCACAAGGTTGGCGCCGGTGGCGACACCTACAACGTGGTGACATGAGAAAAGTTTCCAACCGATTTCTCATACACAAACAGCAGTTGACCGGCGTTGCCTGGTGAAACGTTGTGATGGAGGAGAAATGCGTACCATCACGTTTCCGACTTTGATAAAGTTCGGACTGTAACCTATTGCGATTGCGGTTTATCGTATCGCGACATTGCTGCTCGCGTTGGTCGAGATCCAACGACTGTTAGCAGAATATGGGATCGGTGGGTTTCGGAGGGTAATACGGAACGCCGTGCTGGATCCCAACGGCTTCGTATCACTAGCAGTCGAGATGAAAAGCATCTTATCCGCATGGTTGTAACGGATCGTGCAGCCACGTCTCGATTCCCGAGTCAACAGATCGGGACGTTTGCAAGACAAAACCATCTGCACGAACAGTTCGACGACGTTTGCTGCAGCATGGACTATCAGCTCGCAGACCATAGCTGCGGTTACCCTTGACGCTGCATCACAAAGCTGCGGTGGTGTACTCAACGATGCACCTGGGTGCACGAATGGCAAAACGTAATTTTTTCGGATGAATACAGGTTCTGTTTACAGCATCATGATGGTCGCATCCGTGTTTGGTGATATTGCGATGAACGCACATTGGAAGCGTGTATTCGTCACCGCCATACTAGCGTATCACCTGGCGTGATGGTATGGGGTGCCATTGGTTACACATCTCGGTCACCTCTTGTTCGCATTGACGGCACTTTGAACAGTGGACGTTACATTTCAGATGTGTTACGACCCGTGGCTCTACCCTTCATTCGATCCCTGCGAAACCGTACATTTCAGCAGGATAATGCACGACCGCATGTTGCAGGTCGTGTACTGGCCTTTCTGGATACAGAAAATGTTCGATTGCTGCCCTGACCAGCTCATTCTCCAGATCTCTCACCAACTGAAAACGTCTGGTCAATGGTGGCCGAGCAACTGGCTCGTCACAATACGCCAGTCACTACTCTTGATGAACTGTGGTATCGTGTTGAAGCTGCATGGGCAGCTGTATCTGTACACGCCATCCAAGCTCTGTTTGACTCAATGGCCTGGCGTATCAAGGCTGTTATTACGGCCAGAGGTGGTTGTTCTGGGTACTGATTTCTCAGGATCTATGCACCCAAATTGCGTGGAAATGTAATCACATGTCAGTTCTAGTATAATATCTTTGTCCAATGAATACCCGTTTATCATCTGTATTTCTTCTTGGTGTAGCAATTTTAATGGCCAGTAGTGTATTTAAACGAGCTTCATCTCAATCCGGTCTTCCTGAACGTGGGGAGTCACTACTGTCAAAATGACCTTCTTAAAACGAGAAAAACGTTGCCTTGCCATTTTCTGTCCAATGGTATTACGAGTATACCCATACACGGTGCAAATGTTTATGGCTGCCTCCGCTGCTGTTACCCCCCTGTGTTGAACTCAAACAGAACAGTATGTTTGAAATGTTTCGACTTCTCCACTTGGCACTCCATTTTCTAGCGTCCACAGCTCCATTCACTATCTCCGAATGAGAGAACGACAATTTGAAAACTCAAGTAGTAACAGTGAACTACAAGTAAAAAATTACACTCGATAGATAAACCCATAGCAACCGGAATACCGACATGAAAAACGAAAACGTTACGAATTTATATATCAGCCTAATGAATGTTGTCTGTGTGTGTCCATCTTTGTCGGCCGGTGTGGCCGAGCGGTTCTAGGCGCTTCAGTCTGGAACCGTGCGACCGCTACGGTCGCAGGTTCGAATCGTGGCTCGGGCATGGATGTGTGTGATGTCCTTTAAGTAGTTCTAAGTTCCAGGGGACTGATGACCTCAGATGTTAAGTCCCATAGTGCTCAGCGCCATTTGAACCATTTTTAGTTCATCTTTTCAGAGATGGTTGCGGGACTCGGCTGTTCGATACAGGATATCAAATGAAACACCTTTCAGCCGTCTAGTTTCCAAACTTATTTTATTTGGCTACCAGTTTCGGCGATTTACTACCCCATCTTAAGGCCTCTGATTGACGTGTAGGAAGATTCCACCTCGGTTCTGGTCAAAACAGGGGCCAGCAATACTGGTTCAAAATGGTTCAAATGGCTCTAAGCACTATGAGACTTAATATCTGAGGTCATCAGTCCTCTAGACTTAGAACTACATAAACCTAACTAACCTAAGGACATCACACACATCCATGCCATAGGCAGGATTCGAACCTGCGACCGTAGCAGCAGCGCGGTTCCAGTAATACGGGTGTTAGTAAATTTCTGTTTGCTATGGCGATCACTCTACCAGCATCTGCCGACCTTGAATCGAGGCCTGAAGATGACGCAGTGAATCGCCCAGACCGGTTGATAAATAAAATAAGTTTGGAAACTAGACGGCTGAAAGCTGTTTCGTTTGACATTCTAATAAATGACGGGTTTAAAACATCCTGAGTCCAATGAAATGTTTTTGTTGGTATAATGTTGTGACCAATGTAACATACTCGTACGTTTGTAAATAGCAGACCCACGAAAGGACGTTTATCCCTAGTGTGCAAGAGTAGTTCGGCTTGCAGAGGTGTTATATCAGCGACAGCGGTGTGTAATGGTAGGTAATCAAACAAGTTCAGCCGGTCTCCTTGTCCTTGGCCTTGGCCGCACGCTAGGCGGCCGGCGGTGTTTCGCTGTTGGAATCTAATCCTGTGCTGCGGTCGCCATAACGCAGACCTTGAGTGTTCGTGCTGAGAGCGGAATGAGTACAGTGAACCGCACAGATAAGCAGTTAAGTTCGCTCAGGCTGGCACCTTGTTTCCCACAGTTTGTCTCAGCTGTAAAGTTTTATTTTTGTTTTTTATTCCTGCATTGTAATAGAGTGACATCCGACGCCTGCCCCGTGAACTTCAGTTTTCTGTACTGGTCTTGTAACAGCATACTAGGTGTGAGTCACAAAGTAACTTTTGTTTTTCACGTGTAAGTCGTATTGGTCATACCTCACTTCGCTCCAATTAATTTTTAGTTTTCATGCGTAGTAATTTAATCGAGATTATCACTTTCGATATGCACGTGGAGTAACGAGTTTTTTTTAAATTTTTTTTAATTTGCCGCGCCTTACGTCAGATTAGACGTTACTGATTTTTTTACACCATGTAACTAAAACACTTTTCCGTCGTATTTCATGCTTTCGCTTCCACCTGTATATTCATAGATGGGCAAGGTTGTTCTTTTTACGACCTTTTGAGATAGTATTTCTTACGGAACTAGTTCGATGAAGTACCAATAAATAACGGCATTTAGAAGACACCTTAAACTAATAAATGAGAGAACAAAATTTTACTGCCTACGAAAATTGAGTGACCTATAGCAGTAAACCCAGTGTGCATATATCTCGGAGCTCCTTTTGTACATACTCTGTTAAAGATGGGCTGAGCGGCTTCAATTTCAATCCATACTTGGGAATCTGGGTAACGGGAACCACTAATGATTAAATCATTCTCATTGTCACCAAGAGCGGTTATCTGCTCCCCAGTTCTTTCTCGTATCTGATGTGATCTGCAACAAGGAAAAACTAATTTTTATTTAATAGTTCACGAAAGTTAATTCGTAATATGTGGAAGAAATATTATATACAGGGTAAACAAGCTGTAGGAAGACAGTAAAATCGGAATTCCGTAGTATCACTTTTGTTACAACACGCGAAGCTACTTAGGATCGAGGGAGGGGAAAATCGAAACTAAAGACTGAACTCAACTAAGTGAACTGACCGAATGGTTTCGGTCATCCGATCAGACGCAGTTCGCACAATTAATCAATAGGAATCGAGAACATCGGATGTTTACGTTCAGAGAATTGGGTGTACATAGTATCATGGGAGCGAAGATTTGTGCATGCACATGCTAACTTGCAGTAAGTAGGGGGAGCGAGGATTAAAAGAAAAACCTCCTCGGACAGTTCCTTTCCCGAAAGAATTCATCTGAACTATGTTCGCTCATGAAGTACCTAATTCGTACTGAATCTCTCACTTTATCTTAGGTTATATCGGTTTTTATACTGTTAAAAAGTCTCTTTCCATTCTGTGGGAATCAGTTACCAAAACATTAGCTTCAGGATTAGACTGAAATTGCACAATGTAGAAGACGAGTCTGCAGTTCCTATGTCGATGCTTCTCAGGTGATAGTATCCCACAAATGTCAATAGATGTGCAGTGGAAATTAACATTGTTGCAGCTTTATTTGGTATGCGACACACAGAAATCCTTACTTTTACGGCTCTCGCTAAACAATTTCTTGTGAAGTTGTCTTAAGAAACCATGTACTGAAGGAGAAGCAAGCCATCAGTAAGAGGATTGGCATCTTCTCCAGAACAGAATAATGTATTCACAGTTCTTCGCTTAATTACATTCCTCAACGTGCGGTCACAATGAGTAAAACAATAAGTAACGGTGATGAAGATAATAACGATGCCGACAGTAGATTAAGCGGCACAAATTATTACCTTGAGTGTTTCCACCTACATACCACTACCTAACAACGTGAAAGTACGAGATAAAAATATCATGTAGCTCGTTCTGAGTTTTAAGGGAAAGGCTCAACACATAAACTCAGCTGCATGGTCAATGTGCATACAAGGAACTACATTATTACTTAACCGTAACCGAATATTGTCTTACTCTCCGTGCACCTATTGTGAGAAACAGCGTGCCATAACTGCTGAGACAGAACGAGGCGGCGCGCTGGACTCGCTGTCGGGAGAATAACGGTTAGACCGTGTGTCCGGCCTCACAAATTAAGTTTTTCCATGATTTCCCTAAATAATTCCAGACAAGTGCCGGGATAATACCTTTGACAAGGTCACAGTCGATTTCCTTCCCCACCCTTCCGTAATACGAGCTTGTTCTCCGCCTACGATCACGCTGTCGACGGGACGTTAAATACTAATCTCCTTTGCTTCCTTCCACAACTACTCGCAGTCGGTCTTCTATATGTCACAAATTTGCCACAACAACGCTCCGGAAATGCACACAACCCCAACAAAGCGACGTTCTGCTGACCTTTTTTATTCAAAAGATTTCATGAAGAAAACTACAGAATGGAATAAATTTTCCCTTTAGCGAAATTTATCATCGTATATCACTAGTGACTTCAAATAACTTGTATGAGTGTTCTCAGTTTGTAATTCAGTTACTGCCTTGAAAGAATGCCTCAGTTTCAAACGCTATTGCCTTTCTAGCCATACTGTGTAAATGTTTGATTTCCAATCTAAGAGTGGGTAGTATATCCGGCTACCAGTACATACCTGTGTGAACTCCCGTCTTGATATCTTGCATCAGCGATAAGGCTAGGTTGAGAATCACTGTTCTTTGAAATTCATTTTTAAACAAAACGATGTTGCCGTCTCATGAGAAGGTAGACGGGGACACTATCAATTAATTACAGTAGGTGCTTTTGCACCAACATATTGACATCTAAGTGCTAATACGAATTTACCGAGGACTTAAATTAATTTTTCTTAACATGAAACTAATCACAAAGTAAAGTATTATGAACGATTTTTTTCAGTGAAATTTTATTCTTGTATTGAAAGTAATTTTAAACCAGATCGCTTTAATGTTACTGTGTGCTGCAATGGTCTCTAAGATGGCTGTAATATAGTTACCTATGCAATACACACATTTGCTATGTAATAACACACAATGAAAATTTAATTGCTATTTTTGGTGACTCAGAACATGACAGCCACATGCAGTTTGCTAATCGGGAGTGCTTTAGGAAGTTTTACGTAATGGAAGGTTTTATGTACGCAATGAAAACAACGAGTGTAATATACGCTTTGAATTTATCAGTGGTGCTTCTTAAAATTAACTTTACTGAACTGTAATGCAATTATTTTTGTAATTGCAGGTATTACCTTTCAGCCTACCATGATACATTGTTGTTGCCATTGGTCACCACACAAATAGTATTGACAGTTTTTATTTTTAGAATGTAACCGTTTGTTAATTGTCTGAATTACTTTGACGCAGAAAAGCACCTCAAGATCGCTAATGGTGTTTAATATATTTCTGGATTACAGTCACTGCAAATTTCATGTTACTTTATTAGTTAAACATTACGGCATTGTACTAATTTTTGAGAATGTCTTTTGATAGTCATTTATATCCAAAATTCTCACCATTAAACCAAGTTGTCTCAAAGTAGAAAGAGCAATAATCTTCTTTAAATCAAACTCAAAATTTGCCCCCAATCTAGCCATGTGAGTAACTGACTGCAGTCTGCTACACAAGTATTTTATATGAGTAATTGCGAGAGAAAGGGAAAGTCATTACAGTACGACACAAATAAGTGGATAGTATATTTCAGCGGTTTATATTTATAATTTCTGATATCCCAGAGTCGAAACGAAGCAGTGGCTCTTGAACATTGCATCAAACCTGGGAAGTAGGTTTCCTCTAGAAATCGAGTTTTGCGGACGGATCAGGGTATGCAGTACGCATGACAACTGCGATATTTATCCAGTGTGACTACATTAGTCGCTGGATTAATAGCAGAATCAAAAATTACTTTACAAACACTGTTATACAAGCATCTACATACAAATAGGTTCACTTACATAATACAATTCCAGTTCGTTCTCTCCGCTGCTAAACATTTAATGCGATGTATGTAAACAAAATCACAACTCTGCTGCACAAAGAGCTGGTTTCCGCCACACGGCCTGTTAACTGCAGTAAAATATACTTTATTCTCGATCAACATGAAAAAAGTAAGATACCATAAAATCTTCCATATACCGTAAGGAGGCTGGTATGATGCAGACTTCAAACACAACTAACTTCAATTATTTCAGACCTCATTTAGTTTCATACAGTTTTGCTATACCACTATTCTACAGAGACGATGAGGGCACAAGATGAATGTTTCTTGTGCTGGCAGTGTAAGAATGTCTGTTAGCTCAAACTGTCCTTTTTTTCTTCTGTTAGGTCGTAGTACTTCGTCCAACGTTTTTCTGGCGGACAGAAAAGTTCTGGGAGGTCCGTAAAATAAACTAATTCGGTTGCCATATCACGTCATTGCATTGAAAACCTTTCCTTTTCTGTGGCTCAGTAATTTTTTTGGTCAAAGTGACTAAATGAAATATGTAAACGCAGCTATATTTAAAAATACGCACGTGCAGCGTCAGCTCTTGTAGAGGTATTGGTCGAGCATACTTGATACAGATTTTACTTGGTGACGTTGTACTGTTACTGAGAAACGAGGGAAATATAGTGTATGTACACGTATGCTTTCAGATATTTTACGTTTGCTTACCGTAGGAAATATAGTCTCGGAGAGACACCAGTAATGGCGCGGTCCAATTCTTAAAGAATTATTCTCGTATATATGCGCATTATTTTGCATTTATTTCACTTTAAATTGGCAGTCATTGTACTGAGAGGAAACATTTAATTTACTCTAGACAAGAACATGATCAGAAACAAAGTGTCAGTTCTGTTTAGTCTCTGTGGTAGTTATTTCACCTGTGCTGCAGATACATATTCTGCTGTCATTTTTATTCTGACTAGAATTTTCGTCTCTTCGCCGTCGAAGACTTCTTTCAAAACCAGGAAGGCAGTATACTTTTTCTGAGTCTGCAGTTGGCACGATGTACTATAGTAGAATAGAGATACATCATCGGCATGAAATATTTGTTTTGAGTTCATATTTTGTCTCACAGAAGAGTTTTGTTAAGAGACGGACGTCAGATATATATGTACACTGTTGCGCATTTCTCATTTACCTTTACGACAAGGAGCATACATTGCACACTTTCCACTCACTTCAAATTGTTCACCATGCAAGAGAAGTTTCAAGAGTATTCCAGAACAAATCCTTCCAAAAGTAATTCACATAGTGACTTCTAAATGATAACCAGCATGGATTTTGAAAACATCGATCCAGCGAAAATCAACTCGCGCTTTTCACACGAGGTATTAATAGAGATAATCAGGTGGATTCGGTATTTTAGACTTTCTAATGGCCTTTAGTTTACTACTAGACGATAACTAAGGAAAATATACTGCTATGTAGTATACAAATAGATTCTGAGTTGGACAGAAAAATTTTTCAATGGAACGACGCAGAACGCTTTTCCGGCCTGAGACTCATCTGCAGAACTGAAGTAATACAGAGCGTGTACCAAGTTAAATAGAACCAGAACCCTTCATGTTATACATTCACTACTTAGCGCAAAGCTGCAGCAGCAACCCAAGGCCCTTCGCAGGTTATGAATTTATCCGTCTTCCCACCGGTTCTCGATATATATTAGCCGAGAATAAAGAGAGGCAAGTAGCTCTTAATGTAGAGAATATCTGAGGTGAAAATTTAGTGAATAGCAAAACGTGCAGTATTGGAGTACATGATTAATAATCACATTTAGAATCAGTCATGCATACAAATATATGAGAGTAAAATTGTGACGATTTACGATTTGGGATGATAGCAGAGGATCAATTATAAGTAATAGAATTCGACTAGTTGACAGCATTCCGAGAAACTGCCGTTTGTGTATGAAATACTTTTTTTTAACGGATTACTTGAACATATCATTCTGCAGTATTGCTCAAAAGCATGAGGATTCTTTCAAGTGAAACTAACCAGCGATATCACCGTATTCAAAGATGGTCGCAAATGGTCAATGGCTTGTTTCACTGACGGGAGATCATGAGAACAAGAAAAGCGAGACTAGAGTGAGGACCGAGACATAGGGTTAGTCATTTTACCTTCCCTCCAGCCGTGATTAGAAAGGGAAAGAATACAGATAATGTTCCTAGGACTAAAGTGAGTTTGATCCTTGTCAAGGAAATGGTTGATGCAACTTTGTCATATGATGACATGATGGAGACCGTGGCTGTTATTTGAAGACAAATGTTGATGGTTTTAGGACAGCAACCAGCCACAAATTTACTTTCAGTTCCTTTATTCAAACGGAATCGTTAACGGTTTCTAATCGTTATGATTCATCTTCAGACGGTTTACACGCTTTCCTTATGACATGTTGTGCGTTTTTACAGATTAATTGTCCTAAAATATAAATAATACATAATTATAAGCACGCCATACACAGTTGGTTGCGTTAGAGACTTTCGTTGCCTGTGACGTACGTGAAATGTAGGTTTGGAGTGTTTGTTTTCATAACATTCGTCCAACAGATGTGAATACATTCCCACTGAACACTTTAGATTTGTCACCGAGAAGATTTCTACCACGCACCACATGTTTTGATACATACAAAGAGCTTACAAACATATGAGTATCAAGGATGCTATGATACATCGTAACATTTGAAGATGTCCTATGTTTGGAAAGGATCATATATTCCGTTTATTCACTTACGCAACTGAAATGTCTTTTACACTAGTATAGAGACATTGGTTTTTTTGAGTTGATGCGGTTACATTAATTATAAAGTTGTTTTTTTTGCTATTTGGTATGATAGTGGGCCTATATATGGGAGAGCAGCATATTTAGGTTTGGCTTCTGTGGCACACTGATTTGGCTTGAAGTGACGGCTGTGAAGTGGATCTGTGGTTTTTGTCTGCATTTTGTTGTGGAGTTTTTCTATTATTATGGGTTTATATCCATTATTATGAGCAACTGTTTTAATGATATTGATTTCATTTTGTTGGTCTGTGTCACTCATTGGTACTTTTTTAATTCGGTGTAGCATCGTTCTGAAATTTTTTGTTGGCGGGGATGGCAAGATGAGTTGTCAGTAGTGACAATCTGATGGTACAAGCAATGAAATAGACACATTAGCAGCAAATCTAAGCAAAATGCACGAAATTATTAAACTCACAGTTGAACATGAAACTAATAAAAGCATTAACTATCTTGACCTGAAAATTTGCAATAGTAACAATAAACATCAATTTAGTAGTTACAGAAAACCTACCACCACACTATTTTACCTACACAGTACTAAACCATCAACAAGGAAATGATTACCGTTGTCGTCGATGAGGCGCTGTGCTGTATTTATCAAACTGTGAGACACCATCTGTCCGAAGCATAGTAGCAACAATGTTTTTAGCGTTCTGCTGCAGCTCTTCCAGCGTGTGAGAATTATTTGAGTACATATGACCCTTCAATTTCTCCCAGTCCCACAGGTAAAAATCGCAGGGATCAGGCCATCGAGATGTCCAGGAGATAGCACTCCCTCTGCTGATTATACAAGGTTATCACAGTGATGTGTGCTGTTGCTCCGTCTTGCTGAAAATATTCATTAGTTCATCTTTTCTGGGTCGATACACGTATTGATTAAGCAGTTTTGGGACATATCAGTTAGCAATCATAGTTGGGTGAAAGAATCGTATTACGATGCGAATACCAGACTTTATGTGCCAAACAGCAATCTTGAGATAATGTAACAGTTCTGCAAAGTACAGACGGTGTATCATGATATGTAATGGTATATACACTACTGGCCATTAAAATTGCTACACCAAGAAGAAATGCAAATGATAAACGGGTATTCATTGGACAAATATATTATACTAGAACTGACATGTGATTACATTTTCACGCAATTTGGGCGCATAGATACTGAGAAATCAGTAGTCAGAACAACCACCTCTGGCTGTAATAACGCCTGGGCATTGAGTCAAACAGAGCTTGGATGGCGTGTACAAGTACAGCTGCCCAAGCAGCTACCATAGTTCATCAAGAGTAGTGACTGGCGTATTGTGACGATCCAGTTGCCCGGCCACCATTGACCAGACGTTTAAAATTGCTGAGAGATGTAGAGAATGTGCTGGCCAGGGCAGCAGTCGAACATTTTCTGTACCTAGAAAGGCCCGTACAGGACCTGCAACATGCGGTCGTGCGTAGTCCTGCTGAAATGTAGGGTTGCGCAGGGATCGAATGAAGGGTAGAGCCACGGTTCGTAACACATCTGAAATGTAACGTCCAGTGTTCAAAGTGTCGTCAATGCGAACAAGAGGTGACCGAGACGTGTAATCAATGGCACCCCATACTATCACGCCGGGTGATACGCCAGTATGGCGATGACGAAAACACGCTTCCAATGTGCGTTCACCGCGATGTCGCCAAACACGGATGCGACCGTCATGATGCTGTAAGCAGAACCTGAATTCATCCGAAACAATTACGTTTTGCCATTCGTGCACCCAGGTCCGTCGTTGAGTACACCATTGCAGGCGCTCCTGTCTGTGATGCAGCGTCAAGGGTAACCACAGCCATGGTCTGCGAGCTGATAGTCCATGCTGCTGCAAACGTCGTGAAACTGTTCGTGCATATGGTTGTTGTCTTGCAAACGTGCTCATCTGTTGACTCAGGGATCGAGACGTGGCTGCACGATTTGTTACAGCCATGCGGATAAGATGCCTGTCATCTCAACTGCTAGTGATACGAGGCTGTTGGGATCCTGCACGGAGTTCCGTATTACCCTCCTGAACCCACCGATTCCATATTCTGCTAACATTCATTGGATCTCGACCAACGCGAGCAGCAATGTCGCCGTACGATAAACCGCAATCGCGATAGGCTGCAATCCGACCTTTATCAAAGTCGGAAACGTGATGGTACGCATTTCTCCTCATTACACGAGGCATCACAATAACGTTTCACCAGGAAACGCCGGTCAACTGCTGTTTGTGTATAAGAAATCGGTTGAAAACTTTCCTCATGTCACCACGTTGTAGGTGTCGCCACCGGCGCCAGCCTTGTGCGAATGCCCTGGAAAGCTAATCATTTGCATATCACAGCATCTTCTTCCTGTCGGTTAAATTTCGCGTCTGTAGCACGTCATCTTCGTGGTGTAGCAATTTTAATGGCCAGCATTGTATTTAGTCAGTTCACATACCTTGAAAAGCTGATTCAGGCCTCATGTGACAAATGAAAAATAAAACTAAACTAAACTCCGTCCGAACAGGTCTCGGAAGGCCCAACGGTACCGACCAGCCACCGTGTCATCCTCAGACCACAGGCGTCACTGGGTGCGGAGATGGAGGGGCGTGTGGTCAGCACACCGCTCTCCCGGCCGTATGTCGTTTACGAGACCGGAGCCGGTACAACTCAATCAAGCAGCTCCTCAGTTTGCGTCACAAGGGCTGAGTGCACCCCGCTTGCCAAAAGCGTTCGGCAGACCGGTTGGTCCCCAACCAAGTGCTAGCCCAGCCCGACAGCGCTTAATTTCGGTGATCTGACGGGAACCGGTGTTACCACTGCGGCAAGGCCGTTGGCACAAATGAAAAATGGAGGGTCCAAAAATCCTGAATCCAGTTCACTCCGAGACCACTGGCAGAGATGAACACGTGGTATGCCTGGAAGCTTTAAACCACGCACGACAGTAAACCTGAAAGAAAATAGATGCAGGTCCTGTTTGATAACGTTTTGTGAGGACTATCTATTAATCACCTATGGAGCCGTGTCGGCTCCTATCGAAATGGCACGTGCTTACGCTCTTTGACCGTTATCACGCAATGGCTGCGTGCATCGGTCACAGAGGGCGTGTGGGGCGTGTTACGAGCCTCCTACAGGTGTACTGGGCACGCGCGTGGTGGATTCTTGGTGTAGTGCTCAAGAGGTAACGTTCCAGCGGAACTGGCAACTGAAGCGCCGTCTCTACTCAGAGCGGACAAGCTTAGCGGACGCCTTCAGAGCAGTGTGTGTGGCCCTGTGCGAGCTTGGGGACAGGATGCGAAGTAGGCAGCTGTATATCGGGCGAAGGAATCACCGGTCCACGAGCTGCGACCAGAGGAAGACTGGTGTACTGGTAGGCACTTGGGACAGCCCCTGTTCAGCAGAAAGATCTAAACTTGGTGAGCACGTTTCAGAACATTGCCTGTTGTTGTCAGTTTGTGCCTCAAAGTTGACTTTTGCCGCATGGGATAGCCGCGCGGTCAGAGGCGCCTTGTCATGGTCCGTGAGGCTCGGAGGTTCGAGTTGTCCTTCGGGCATGGGTGTGTGTGTGTGTTGTCCATAGCGTAAGTTAGTATAAGTTAGGTTAATTAGTGTATAGGCTTAGAGACAGATGACCTAAGTAGTTTGGTCCCATAAGACCTTACCACAAATTTTCAATTTCCAAAGTTAATTTAACATGCATTCCAATCTGCTCAGCGCTATTGGACAGACTTTATACTTAATGAGTTCCTATTTGGTGTTTGTTACTATTCCCGACAGACTTGAAAAAAGTGGATTAGTTACGGTTTCATGATAAATGGCTAACGCCTGTTAATTTGTTCTTATGATCGCGGCTCGGAATTAAATGTTTTTGTCTGAAGGTTTAAATTGTTCATTTGGTAGTACGTGTTCCGTGGTACATAGGAAGAATAGTTATGTGTGGTACAGCTGGTCTGATATTTCTTCATGAGGGCGTCTGGTTTTAAGATTTTTTTTGTGATTCCTTGCAGCTCGTCTTATTTGACGTTCTACCTTTGCTTCTTTCTATTTCATTAGGTTTCGATCTATTGCATGTTTCATCCTAACTGTATTCCCTGTCGACCAGGTTTCCCAGAACTGTTTACGAACTACCGGTGCACCGAGAGACAGCCTATGTGACCGGTGTTTAGCGCCTTACGGAAGGAACGTTTTGGAGGATGTGTGGTAACGTGGATAAGCGGAGTTTATAATCTGGCGCCATTTTTAAGCCTAGAATACTAAAGGAGGGAAAATGTTACACTGGTACTAAACTATACAAAATTTTATCACTCCATATGGTATGGAAGAAAGTCATAAATTATAGTTTATGCACTAGTTTATTACAATTATAAGATCTCCAATGGTATGTCAAACAAAAAATAAATGCAAAATGTTGTGTTGTATACCATTTTCTGACGATACCAGATAGACGGGATGCAGGAATTGGTACCAACTGCAATCGTAAATTTTACGAGGTTTAGTAATCTGGATTTGAAGGAAGACGAGGACTTCATATTCTTATGTTCGGGGGTTTAAATTATCCATTAGTATCTTGAAAGGTTATTTTAAATATATTTCTGGCAGCAGACAATGTAATTTGTAATTTGGGGGCCTAGAATAGGTCTCCGCCTTTGTGAACGGGTCATTCTGAGTTTGTTAAATGTATTTTATTTACATGTGTTAAAAGTACCGTTGACTGTGCTATTTAGCCACAGCCTGCTGAATGGCGCATCCAGTACCGTGAACTGGTGCTGGGTTTGTGTCCTGCTCACATTTACAACATTGTAAAAGGAAATTAATTAGGTACTTAGAGGCATTTATAGTTGTTTAGTTATTCCGTTAATTGGCACAGTGTTGCGTTATTAAAATAAAAGTTCCTTATTGTGAGGATGGTGTTTATTTGACTGCCTGGTCATACCGATCCACAAGCACCTATGCCCATTTCACCACTTGCACAGGTAAACGGCATCGAGGTCTCGTCGGACTTAGTTCCAGGCTTGTCTTCACTCGTCCGCCCCGATAGCTGAATGGACAGCCGGCACCGTAGCTCAGCGTGTTCGGTCAGAGAGCTGGTTGGCCTTTGTAATAAAAAACTGAGTGAAAGGATCAACAACGAACTTGAAACGATGTCAAAGAAAAAGTGGTCAGCGCGGTGGTTTTTCACGCCAAGGGGTCCGGGTTCGATTCCCGGCTGGGTCGGAGATTTTCTCCGCTCAGGGAATGGGTGTTGTGTTGTCCTCATTATCATTTCATCATCATCAGTGGAAGGCAACGAGAAACCACCACTGGAATCACTTCCCTAGACGCTTATGCGGTGGACCTCTCTGACGGGGCTTCCTCCTTGACAAAAAAAAATGGTTCAAATGGCTCTGAGCACTATGCGACTTAACTTCTGAGGTCATCAGTCGCCTAGAACTTAGAACTAATTAAACCTAACCAACCTAAGGACATCACATATATCCATGCCCTAAACAGGATTCGAACCTGCGACCGTAGCGGTCGCTCGGCTCCAGACTGTAGCGCCCAGAACCGCACGGCCACTCCGGCCGGCTCCTTGACAAGAACACAAAGTTTTTTTGTCTTCACTCGAGCAAATTTTTGTGGTGCTCGAACTCTTTTTAAGACGGCTACAGTTTCTACTCGCTATAGAGCCGATTTCGCGTCATTTTGCCACTGCAGACTTTGCTGGAGGTTTTGTCAAAACACTTCTTCTCTTAAACTCTTGCACAGACAGTTGCTCACACGTTTTCTCCGAATCGTGCTTCCCACAGCACTCGAAAAGAAAGATTCTCCATTTTATAGTGAGCACCATTTTGTGTTGCCTTCAACCGGTCTCTAAACACATTCTCCCACTCACTCAAAAGTAATTAGAGAACGAAATACTCGGGACTGAGCTTGTGGTAGACGCGCTTTTGCAGACATATGTCAGCAACCGATTGGTACGTCGAAATCAGGGTTTCCAGCGTTTTCTGTTCATTAACACGGGTCAAGGTGGTGTAAATAGTTTCCGCTGCCGTTGCATTTTGCCCACTCTGTATATACGGATGATTCAGCTAAGCTGGTCACCTCAAATATTACCTAAACCACAGTTCTGTATTGACTCAAATGAATTGAGAAAAAGTCTTCACTAAATGGCGCTTAGCCTCTTTTAATAGCTATATTGATTACAGAGATGTCTGTTTCGACTTCGCTTGTAATTCCCGCTGCTAGTATCGTAGTTGCAGGAGGACGAATTAAACGGCGCTTCACTCTTCAATATACGATTAGTAGTTTCGGCGAAATTACAATGTTTAGAACTTAGGGTTTATATGTGTTGAACATGAACTCGATCGTTGTCTTATGTGGAAGTTAGTGTTGGTCTACAGAAGTATCGTGCCAGGCTAGTGGGGCGCTACAGCTTGACGCAGCTAAGCGAGTCTGCTTACATAAGCGGAATAATGAAGAAATGTTTAATTTCAAAGTGACACTAATCACAGTTGGTTGCGCGGGGCCAGCCCGGCACATGAACTGGTAGGCAACGGACGTAGCATGTAAGGATGATTCGCCATTTAACTGCGGTAACAGTTCTGTTGTTGTCCCTGCCAGAGACTTGAAACCAAAAATTTGTCTTCGCGTTCCTTCTGCATTTTCCATGAAAAAGCAATACTTTAGCTCCTTCCGGTTCTCGAAAATTTATTTTTTTCAGACTAACCAGCACACGCGAACTAAACAGACTTGAAAGGTACATGTAACTGATGGATCTTTACAGAGCCGTGTGATGGATCTTCTCGGAGCTGTGCATAATTCTCCTGTTATTTTTGGAGTTCGCAACAAGTGTGTGTTTATGTGTGTGCGTGTGTTTCCTCCTAGTCTTTGGTGATTTTTTGTATACATCTGCTATGATTGTCTTCTTGATTATCCAGTGTGTCTTGACCCAACAGCAGCTGTCTTTGCAGCTAGCTGTTGTGACCGTCTTGTATGGAGATGAGCTGACTTTTCGGTTGAGCACCTCATTTTCTCGTAGAAGATGCGGAAAGCCGCTCTAAAACAGTCCCTTACACGTGGGACTCGGCCACAGCTTAGCTGTGGGAGAGGTCCTTGATAGGTGCAAAGCCAACCTCAGTTCACGGTTCTGCTCTCTATGTAACACCTGTACGCGCTCTTCGACGGCTTGAACCCACACGACGGCAGCGTATTCCAGTACAAGGAGGAGCTCCATCAGGTCAGACGGCGGTCTAGCGTGACACAAAGGTATCGTACTGTGTCCCTCCCTAGAACAGGGCTTCCTGCAATGTTAAAGGATAGCAGCGCCACGAGGATGGCATCGGGAGTAACTGCCAAGAATTGCATCTTGGTAGTATGTAAAAAGGCGCTACTCGACGGCCCGGATGTACAGGTTATCAGAGGCCACCTGTGATGGTGGCATTCATGCTGAAGGTAATTGTATCCTCATCGTACAGCGCGAGGTATGCGCTTTGGTGTTAGGTGGGCCAGCGGTTTAGAGCGTGTACAGTGTCGGTCTAAGGACCAAGTCCTGCGGCAAGGCAGCGGTCGAGATTCAGCTCCCACGTGGAAGGTCCTGTCGTCGAGATGAGACCGGATAAAGCAGAAATGTGAGACTGTCACCCTAGGATAACAAACCTGAACGAGAGGTCGTCGTGGCACACACTGTTTAACTCTTTACAAAGGTCGAGGGGCAACACTCCGACATATTCGCGGGACGCCAGAGCGTCGAAGGCTTGCTCCATTAATCGCAGGAGCTGATTCTTGGTTGAATGACCCTACCGTAACCTGAACTGCTCCTCGGATAGTATTGCCTTTAAATTGACGTCACGATGAAGCCTCTTGAAACACCCTATCAAAGACTTCGGACAAGGCTGGTGCTAAGTTTAAAGGTTATGGTAATATGCAGGCTAAAGCAAAGAATGAAAGTTTGTACTGCGTCTGGGTCCGAACTTGGGTCTCCTGCTGACTATGCCGATCTTACCACTACGCCTCCTTGGCACAGTGGGTTTGCACAACTGCACGAACCTCTGTAGCAGGCCTACCTCCTCAATCCAAATTCGCATTCACTCCTCAGGTCACTTGGTATTTCCCATGAACTCAAACAGCATTAGAGAAGCTCTCCAAATGTATTGGAATAGCACGTCAGCATCGAATAAAACGGGGAATCCTGCCTGAAACCCGTGCATAGGTTCTTCAATCAAATGAAACTCTATGCTTCCAGAGAAGTTTTCAAGTCTCACACATATATGATGTATACATGCAGACTGAAACAACCAATGAAAATTTGTAGCAAGACCAGGATTGCTTGCCTGCGTGTACATACACTACCAGCCATTAAAATTGCTACACCAAGAAGAAATGCAGATGATAAACGGGTATTCATTGGACAAAGATATTATACTAGAACTGACATGTGATTACCTTTTCACGCAATTTGGGTGCATAGATCCTGAGAAACCAGTACCCAGAACAACCACCTCTGGCCGTAATGACGGCCCTGATACGCCTGCACATTGAGTCAAACAGAGCTTGGATGGCGTGTACAAGTACAGCTGCCCAAGCAGCTTCAACACGATACCACAGTTCATCAAGAGTAGTGACTGGCGTATTGTGACGATCCAGTTGCTCGGCCACCATTGACCAGACGTTTCCAATTGGTGAGAGATCTGGAGAATGTGCTGGCCAGGGCAGCAGTCGAACATTTTCTGTGTCCAGAAAGGCCTGTACCGGACCTGCAACATGCGGTCGTGCATTATCCTGCTGAAATGTACGGTTTCGCAGGGATCGAATGGAGGGTAGAGGCACGGGTCGTAACATATCTGAAATGTAACGTCCACTGTTCAAAGTGTCGTCAATGCGAACAAGAGGTGACCGAGACGTGTAACCAATGGCACCCCATACCATCACGCCGGGTGATACGCCAGTATGGCGATGACGAATACACCCTTCCAATGTGCGTTCACCGCGATGTCGCCAAACACGGATGCGACCATCATGATGCTGTAAACAGAACCTGGATTCATCCGAAACAATGACGTTTTGCCATTCGTGCACCCAGGTTCGTCGTTGAATACACCATCGCAGGCGTTCCTGTCTGTGATGCAGCGTCAAGGGTAACCGCAGCCATGGTCTGCGAGCTGATAGTCCATGCTGCTGCAAACGTCGTGAAACTGTTCGTGCATATGGTTGTTGTCTTGCAAACGTGCCCATCTGTTGACTCAGGGATCGAGACGTGGCTGCACGATTTGTTACAGCCATGCGGATAAGATGTCTGTCATCTCGACTGCTAGTGATACGAGGCCGTTGGGATCCAGCACGACGTTCCGTATTACCCTCCTGAACCCACCGATTCCATATTCTGCTAACATTCATTGGATCTCGACCAACGCGAGCAGCAATGTCGCCGTACGATAAACCGCAATCGCGATAGGCTGCAATCCGACCTTTATCAAAGTCGGAAACGTGATGGTACGCATTTCTCCTCATTACACGAGGCATCACAATAACGTTTTACTAGGAAACGCCGGTCAACTGCTGTTTGTGTATGAGAAATCGGTTTGAAACTTTCCTCATGCCAGCACGTTGTAGGTGTCGCCACCGGCGCCAACCTTGTGTGAATGCTCTGAAAAGCTAATCATTTGCATATCACAGCATCTTCTTCCTGTCGGTTAAATTTCGCGTCTGTAGCACGTCATCTTCGTGGTGTAGCAATTTTAATGGCCGGTAGTGTATATGTTTGAGACTTGAAAAGGTCTCTGGAACCATGTCGTTTCATTTGATTAAAGCTTATAGATCTTTATTTCTGCGTAAGTCGCAGATATTTGTCTCCTGTATGGCCGCTATAACCGCATGTTTTCACGGTAAAGTATAGTAAATGGTCTAGAAAATCTCGTTGAATATGCTGTCCAGATATGAGGCAGTAGGTGGTGGCGTCTGCGTCACTGGACCATTATTGACATCGCCCTGCCTTCCTGGTGTTGAGGCTGTGGAGTACCTACCAGACCTCTTCACCTGATATTTCTTCTGTCTCGTCCTCTTCATACCTCGCCGCAAGGTATTGTGAGAGCTTGGAAACTACGTTTCCTCTGTGCCCCTTTTATATCGGTATCGTGACGTTGGAACACCTGTTTTCTCTTATTCGACATCAGGTACTTCTTTCTTTGGGTATGAAATCACGCACTTCTACATGACACAACAATCGGTTTCGTGTTCAAAACAGATAACTCTAAAGTGTAAGTATTGTAATTACTCCGACATAAGGACTCGGATTTTTAAGAATGAAATGCCGCTGAAGTCACCTCTACGATAATGGCGGCAGAAGTTTCATTTCAAAAGTTGTTACCGATATGCCAGTGATTAATATAGCTATGGAAATACACTCGTCAAGTGAAGATTATCTCACAATTAATCAGAGTGAAAACAAAATTACGATATCTTAAATGGTCCCTGAAATATTTGAGATGAATAGTTTACACATTTGTGTATGTGTCTGTGTGTGTATTTTACCAGAAAGGCTAGAAAATTGTAACTGGCTTAAACTCAAATAAGAGTTCTATCTATTGAAATGCCTGACTAAGAAATTTCGGGGCGAACTCGCCAACGTATTGATCTCGGAGAGACCGTGTATATAAAATGAGACCAATATTCGTTCTCTGAAGACGCACAGGCAACAATTTTGCCAACGCTCTTTAGGCGAATGGTACGTGAAAAAACCTTAGTACGCTGAACAGTAAAAGACACTCTCTCTGTTCAGCGTACCCTGTCAATTAACTGACAACTACCTTAATAGCTTTACATGTCCTACAGTTGTCGCTGGTTATGTGAAAGAAGTGTTGTTGCCATCCAACCAACTCGATAAATTGTGAGAACAGTCATTGTTTTAGACATCTGATCTGAGTCCCAGTGGCCACCTAGAGAAGATAGAGAACAACTAACTGTTATGACAAATTAAGGGTTGGCAAAAGCAAGCCAATATTTGAGATTTTCACTGGCAGTGACCAAACCGTCATATAGTAAAATTAATAGTAACTGTAAGAGCTTTCCGCCACACGACAGTCACGCTAGACACTGACGCAACGGCCGGCCTCTGTGAATACGTGGTCAGCATCACGTGTCCACACCCACGCTCAGCCACAAAGGTCGTCACGTAGAACACCAGTTCCCTGGTTTCTCGGTCACTGAATATCTTTACAGTGAACTTCCTCTTGTGGCATAGAGAATTCATAGTGATCACAACGGGTTATTCCACAAAATTTTAACTGCTACATGATATTGATAACTGGCAACATTTCTTCCCCCAAAGCAGATCAGAGAGTTTTATTTCTCTTATGTGTGTCATTGAAATTACTGACCTCTAATTTGAATTAACGTAATGATGGTCGTATTCTATTGCGTTTCACTGGTACAATTTGTACTGTTTTCGGTTTTTAAGTATTTTACTTTTTAAGTAGAATGCTTAATTAATCCTTTGGGAGAAACACAAGGTATAAATTCCACTACTACTCTCTCGGAACTCGAAATCATTACCTGCTAGTTTACATTAGTTTCACGCGAGCATTATCTCCACGCACTCTCTTGTGGAAACTCTGATTATAATAGGTGGAAATAACGTATATACTAAATGAAGAGTACGTGACGTCACAGGATAAAGAAACGACAGGACGAAGTAACTGGCAAAAGACACTCGAAGGCGATGTCAGAGCTCGGAAAAGACCGGCTGTCAGTGACAAAGCCACAGTAATATCCACGGCGGTTTCCTTTAGAAGTGTCCGCCTGCTTAGCTGGGTGGTAACGTGCTCGCCTCCCCGGCTTCGATTCCCGGTCGGGTTGGAGATTTTCTCCGCTCGGGGTCTGGGTTTAGTATTGTCCTCATCATCATTTCATTCTCATCACTGGCGCCCAAGTCGCAATGTGGCGTCAACTGAGATAAGACTTGCACTTCGCGGCAGAACTTCCCTGGATGGGGCCTCTTGGCCAACAATGCCATACGCTCATTTCCATTTCCTCTAGAAGTTCTGAGAGCTACGAGACTGTTTTGACATGCGCGCTGACAGGACACTGCAATTTCGAGGGAACAGTTTTCAGCTCATGCGATCTGGTCACGATCGCTACGTATTGATTAACAAACAGGAGCTCTGATACTAAGTGTCTGAGATCGCAGAACCCACATCCTGTTACCAAACTCCAAGAAATATGAGGAATATTTTTTTCCACAAGGACTTAACTCATAGCGACAAGATACTGTACAATATAAAAAAAATCTAGCTCGTGACTGCGCATGAGTGCACAAGGGGCGATCAAAAAGTTTCCACTTGAGGCCATTGCTGCAGCGCATATGGAACGTATCGCGTCTTCAATGTAGGTATATGAACATCGACATGTAGACAAGGGATCAGTGTGGCATTTATGTCTTCCTGACGAGAGTGCGGTGAATGACGATATGGCGACGTTACTACTAAATGCGTCAAAACAGGACCAACGTGCTGTTACTCTTTTCTTGGCTGCCGACGGACAAACACTGGAAGACTTCCATCGTATAGTGAAGAATGTGTAAACGATAGCATGTCTGTCGAAAACCACTATTGTGGAATGGTGTGCAAGGTGTGCTGCTGCTTCACGATAGCAAACGTCCTCATATCGCAACTGACATACGCAGAAGCTTTCGCTGATCAGATATTAAATGCACTGAATAACCGAACATCACCCATTCGGATATTTTATGATCTATCAAAGACTTTTGATTGTGTGAATCATGAAATTCTTCTAGATAAGCTTAAGCATTGAGTGGGACAGTGTACAAATGGTTTAATTAATATTTAACTGGAAGAATGCAGAAGGTTGAAATTAACAGTGCAGATAGTCTGCAAAAATCAGCAGAGTCCTTTAAATGGGGGGGGGGGGTATTAAGAATGGTGTGCCACAGGGTTCAGTGTTGGGTCCCTTATTGTTCTTAATACATATTAATGATTTGCCACTCTATATTCATGAAGATGCAAAGCTAGTTATTTTTGCTGATGATAAAAGTATAGTAATCACATCCAAGAAGCAAGAATCATCTGAGGAAATTGTAAACAATGTCTTTCAGAAAATTATTAAGTGATTCTCTGCACATGGACTCTCACTAAATTTTGAGAAAACACAGTTTATACAATTCTGTACAGTAAATGCCATAACACCATTGATAAATATAGACTAAGAACAGAAGTCTGTTGCTAAGGTAGAATATTCAAAATTTCTGGGTGTGTGCATTGATGGCAAATTGAATTGGAAGAAAAACATCGATAATCTGCTGAAACGGTTAGGTTCAGTTCCTTATGATATTAGTATTACTGCAAATTTTGGCGATAAACATATCGGTAAATTAGCCTACTATGCCGGCCGCGGTGGTCTAGCGGTTCTAGGTGCTCAGTCAGAAACCTCGCGACTGCTACGGTCGCAGGTTCGAATCCTGCCTCGGGCATGGATGTGTGTGATGTCCTTAGGTTAGTTAGGTTTAAGTAGGTCTAAGTTCTAGGGGACTTATGACCACAGATATTGAGTCCCATAGTGCTCAGAGCCATTTGAACCATTTTTGAACCTACTATGTCTATTTTCATTCACTGCTTTCATATGGCATCATATTCTGGGGCGACTCATCAGTAAGAGAGGAAGTATTCATTGCACAAAAGCATGTAATCAGAATAATAGCTGGAGCCCACCCAAGATCCCCTTGCAGACATGTATTTAAGGAACTCGGGATAATTACAGTACCTTAACAATACATATATTCACTTATGAAAATTGTTATTAATAACCCATCCCTGTTGAAAAATAACAGCGAAGTGCACAGCTACAACACTAGAAGAAATGATGATCGCTATTCTGGTTTAAATCCCACTTTGGCACAGCAAGGGGTGAATTATGGGCCACAAAAGTCTTTGGTCATCTGCCAAATAGTGTTAAAAGTCTGAGAGCCAACCAACATTTAAAAGCAAATTAAAAGAATTTCTGAATAATAACTCCTTCTACTCAATAGGTGAATTTTTAGACATGAAGTAGTAACTGTAAAAAAAAAAAAAAAAAAAAAGAAAAACAACAATTAATGAATTATGTTGTGTAAAGAAAACTTATGTTTAAGTGACACGTTCAGCGTTATTGCGAAATGTCGTATTCATGATCTATGGAACAAGGATTAATGTGTGTTTGTTTGTAAGTATGAATGTATGTAAGTTACGCCAAGTTAAGTGGGAGACACTCGAGCACCCGCAATGTAGTGCTGATCCGTACCCATGCGATTATCACGCCTTCGGTTCCTTCAAAAGAAGCCATGAAGGATCGACGATCCCTGCCGGACGAGGATGTGCAGCAAGCAGTTACGGACTTGGTCGCGCAGTAGGCTACCGTATTTTATCAAACGGGTATCTTCAAGTAGGTGCGTCAGTGGGATGACTGCCTCAATGTTGCTGGCGATTTACCTTACTGGCATACCATTCTGGACCTTACGGCCTTCGAACAGAAACTTTTTGATTGCCTCTTACAGTTTGGCTTTTATTGTCAGTCTGACAAAAGAAGTCACATCTATTAGAGAATGGGAATTACTTATTAATCCAATGGAGTACATTGCAGTCACGTACTACAAAAAATTTACATATTTTTAGGAGGTTCAGTTTTTTATCTTTTGCATGTAACGGAGCAAGGCAGTCTGCAAAATATAGATGCTATTAAAAAGTACCAAATGTATTGCTGCAATATGGTGTCGCAGTTACACATTTAAAATCATTTCAGTGTTACCCTGTGTATGCATTGTGCACAGTGTCCGCGCATATCCACTAATGATTGTTGATGGCAGATAGCCTCAGGTAAATGACGCAGTGGGTCGCGTTACATTCACCAGATCTCCGTCGTCTTTTAATTAGACTGTGGTCAAGCTTGACTGTTAATGTGAATAACTTGTCACGTTAGTTACCGAAGACAGCGAGAAAAAAAATTAACTGCAAATAAGGATGTTGTTTGTTTACATTTGACTGTGTATTTTGTATGGAACATCTTATATCACGACGCTGAACAGTTCACTGGCTATCCCTATCAATGGCTGCGAGCTGCAAATAAGAACGAGAGAACATTCATTTCTCTCGAAAAAAGAGAAAGGCTAGTTACGGACCAGTTATTCTGTTGTCTGTTTTGCGAGTCACTTCACAGTAAATGACTCGTCAACAATGTAGCGGACTATTGTAGCCGCAGCCCTGTCCAAAGCAACATGACGTCACTTTTGGGTATTAAAATATTATTTTGTGAATATTATAGAAGCGTCCTGTCACACACCGTTCATTTAATGGCTCTGAGCACTATGCGACTTAACCTCTGAGGTCATCAGTCGCCTAGAACTTAGAACTAATTAAACCTAACTAACCTAAGGACATCACACACATCCATGCCCGAGGCAGGATTCGAACCTGCGATCGTAGCGGTCACGCGGTTCCAGACTGAAGCGCCTAGAACCGCAAGGCCACACCGGCCGGCACCGTTCATTTAAGAACGTTGTCAATAACGTGTCTGTGCCAGATCACAAAGGACCGAGCGAGGTGGCGCAGTGGTTAGCATACTGGACTCGCATTCGGGAGGACGACGGTTCAATCCCGCGTCCGGCCATCCTGATTTAGGTTTTCCGTGATTTCTCTAAACCGCTCCAGGGAAATGCCGGGATGGTTCCTCTGAAAAGGCACAGCTGACTTCCTTTCCCATCCTTCCCTAATCCGAGGAGACCGATGACCTCGCTGTTTGGTCTCTCCCCCCAAACACTCCAACCCGAACCCGGATCACAAGGTTCAAAGAAATTTAAACATCCAGCGGTCAACCATCCTGAAGAGAACTGCTCCAAATCGGTCGAAACGTTGACAATTCAGTTGCTTTAGTTTTATAATGGTGCAGCCTAATACCCAAAATTATCTTATCCCAAATTTAACTTTAGATTTCTTTGTCATAATTATCGAAAACTGTGGTAGTGCTATCAGGTTTCCAAAACTGACATGACCTACATGGTAAACCATTTGAGGGAGGTTTCATTTTTCACTCTGCCTTTTTGAAGTAATTTCTTCATTGGTTAGTGAACTACGATTTTGAATTTGAATTCGGCCTGCCTTGGTGGCCGAGCGGTTCTAGGCGCTTCAGTCCGGAACCGCGAGACCGCTACGGTCGCAGGTTCGAATCTTGCGTCGGGAATGGATGTGTGTGATGTCCTTAGGTTAGTTAGGTTTAAGCAGTTCTAAGCTCTAGGGGACTGATGACCTCAGGTGTTAAGCCCCATAGTGCTCAGAGCCATTTTAACCATTTTTGAATTTGAATTCCTCCACATAAAAGTGAATAATTCTCAAGAGTTATTCTACTGATAAAGAAAGTTTGTCGACAACAAGTCAAATCAAACGAACCGTATCGCAGTTCGAGAAACGAATATCATAAGTAGTGGTAACCGAAAATTTGTACGAGACCGAGACTTCAGATTTCCTGCTTTTCCTAAACATCGACCAAAAAGTAAATACGATCCAGGCACATTAATGTGACCACTGCCTATCTTCGACGTCAGCGTGCAAAAACCACTCACAGACGGCCGGTGGCAGCACTAGCTGTGTGGTGTGTATGAAGCGTGTCAGGGGGACAAAACAGTGCAGTCGTTATAGTAATTCGGAAACGGAGCGATTTATCTGAAGTCCTAACGGGTATCTTTGGCTTTCGGGCCAAGGGTGGAAGAATTTCTGAAACTGCTAACTTTATAAACAATTCACATGCTGCATGGAAAAATAGCGCTACCCAAACCGGCGTCAAGGCAACTGTGATGCACCACGGGCCATGGATGACAGGGGTGTATGGCGGCTGCAGAGATGTGTACGAGCAACTGATCGCTCAGATGAAACAATGGCCTACCACCACGGTCTCAACGACTGTTCAGCTGCGTATGGGCCTCCACAGCAGCATGCCCCCTTGCTGATTGCTGTTCATCGGCAACTAAGGCTACTCTGTAGTAATCAGCATGGGTTTCGAAAAAGACGGTCATGTGAAACCCAGCTCGCGCTATTCGTCCACGAGACTCAGAGGGCCATAGACACGGGTTCACAGGTAGATGCCGTGTTTCTTGACTTCCGCAAGGCGTTCGATACAGTTCCCCACAGTCGTTTAATGAACAAAGTAAGAGCATATGGACTATCAGACCAATTGTGTGATTGGATTGAGGAGTTCCTAGATAACAGGACGCAGCATGTTATTCTCAATGGAGAGAAGTCTTCCGAAGTAAGAGTGATTTCAGGTGTGCCGCAGGGGAGTGTCATAGGACCGTTGCTATTCACAATATACATAAATGACCTGGCGGATGACATCGGAAGTTCACTGAGGCTTTTTGCGGATCATGCTGTAGTATATCGAGAGGTTATAACAATGGAAAATTGTACTGAAATGCAGGAGGATCTGCAGCGAATTGACGCATGGTGCAGGGAATGGCAATTGAATCTCAATGTAGACAAGTGTAATGTGCTGCGAATATACAGAAAGATAGATCCTTTATCATTTAGCTACAAAATAGCAGGTCAGCAACTGGAAGCAGTTAATACCATAAATTATCTGGGAGTACGCATTAGGAGTGATTTAACATGGAATGATCATATAATGTTGATCGTCGGTAAAGCAGATGCCAGACTGAGATTCATTGGAAGAATCCTAAGGAAATGCAATCCGAAAACAAAGGAAGTAGGTTACAGTACGCTTGTTCGCCCACTGCTTGAATACTGCTCAGCAGTGTGGGATCCGTACCAGATAGGGTTGATGGAGGAGATAGAGAAGATCCAACGGAGAGCAGCGCGCTTCGTTACAGGATCATTTAGTAATCGCGAAAGCGTTACGGTGATGATAGATAAACTCCAGTGGAAGACTCTGCAGGAGAGACGCTCAGTAGCTCGGTACGGGCTTTTATTGAAGTTTCGAGAACATACCTTCACCGAAGAGTCAAGCAGTATATTGCTCCCTCCTACGTATATCTCGCGAAGAGACCATGAGGATAAAATCAGAGAGATTAGAGCCCACACAGAGGCATACCGACAATCCTTCTTTCCACGAACAATACGAGACTGGAATAGAAGGGAGAACCGATAGAGGTACTGAAGGTACCCTCCGCCACACACCGTCAGGTGGCTTGCGGAGTATGGATGTAGATGTAGATGTAGATTTGCTTCGAAATATCGCAGCTGGACGTCCACTGATTGCAATTAGGTGGATTTTTCAGACGAATCGCCTTTTACACAGATGGCCATTGGCGTGTACGACGTGAAATACCTGAAAGTAATCACCGTGCAACACTCATCGGTCTGGGGAATGTGAAACTTCTTTATTTAAATGAATGTGCCTGTACTTAAATTTCTGAATGACTGAGACCCACAATACCCTAGCGCAACGCAATCTGACTGCTCAAACAAAGAAAGATAACCTGACTTCGAATAATTAATTCAAAAGAATGGCCCTGACTAAAAAGAAATCCTATCAGTAACCTATACATATCATTAAGCACTTACCTCACAAAAATCTTCATTACGCGAACTACTGCAATACTGTCACCGTCAATACTGCCAGCTAAATAAAAGATTCTAACAACTAAAGCCACTACTACTAATAGGCATGTGGTTAGCAAAGGAAAGATTTTGTTGCAAACAAAATAATGTATTTTTTTTTTACCTTGATAATGTGACATCCAGTTCAGACACGAATATAAATCGTCATTGGCATCTGGTACAAAGGAATGTAATCATGAATAATATTCAGTCTCTAAGTCGAATATGTACAGATCGTTAGCCTACGCTAACACTTCAGACCTCTACCCTCCATCAATGCTAACTTCTCACATCTAACATCCATCACTGCTGGCTGTTCGCTTCCAACTGCCCAACAGTACTCCCATCACTACTGGCGACTAACTTCCAACTGTCCAACAATACTGGCGATTAACTTCCAACAACGAGTCCGACCAGCCACAGAGTCTCTTACAAAGAAAGCGCAGTCAGAGATCCAATGCAAAGCGCTACACAGCGCTGCCAACACAGAAGCAGCCCACTTACAAATGTTTTTGAGGCATTCCTTGGATTATATCGTCATTCTGGAAGGCAGAATGGATCATCACAAATATGCATTTGTCCTTGTGGACCATGCCCACCCATATATGCAGTTTGTTTTTCCTCGCCACGATGGCCTCTACCAGCAGGACCATCCAACGTGTCACGCTGCTCGTAGTCTACATGTGTGTTTCGACGAGTTTACTGTATTCCCATGGCCAACAAACTTCCCGCATTTAAGCTCAATTGAAAATCTGTACAACCATCTCGATCGGGCTGTTCCCGCCATGGACCGTCAACGGATAAACCAGCGCAGCTGGCCACCGCACTGGAGTCAGCGTGGCTGCACATCACTGTCGATACCTTCCGCAACCTCATTCGCGGCGGAAGAACGGTGAAGCCACGAGAATGTGACAAGGTGTTGGACGTCCACGCCTCATCTCAGACCGTGGATACGCGTCGATCTGTGGCAGATATGACGACAGATTACGATGTTGGTTCAACACAAGTGGTTCGGAACACACTGTTGAGCGCGTATTGTTTGTACGTGGGGTTCCGCAGCAGTCGAGGCTTATTTGGTCGTATGTTGATCCAACATTAAGACTGCAGCAGGCACGGGAACAACGACATTCGACCGTGTATCAGACCAAATGTGTCGCCTGATTGGACGAATCTCATTTCTTATTACAACGAAACGATGACAGTCTCCTTCACTGACTCCATTCCGTCAATCTTGCTATTCCCACATACGACTTAGGAGAACCTGTCCAAGTAGTGTTCAGAAATCATAGATTGAATTGTCGTTGACAATAACAGCCATGTGCATGGATTTGGCCTCAGATAACCTAATGATTAAGGATTGGTGCTACCGATTAACAGGAAATCCAGTATCAAGTCACAACCTGGTGAAAAAGAAAAAAATTACTTAATCAGTACGAGGGGCGTTTGAAAAGCCCGTGCAAAGTCCGAGAGATGGCACCACCGACGCGTATCGAGGTCTGTTTAGTCAGTAGCATCTTTGGAAAGCACTCACACAAAGTTTCAGCCGTATTGGTCTATTTCTTTGTGTTTGTCATTCGTGTGAATCAAGGAAGTCAAGTGATTGTCAAAAAATGGACGAACAAGAATTTAGTGTGGTGATTAAACATTACTTTATGAAAGGCAAACGACTCAGGAGACTGAAGAGAAGCTTGATAAACATTATGGTGACTCTGCGCCTTCGATTAGAACAGTTTATAACTGGTTTCAAAATTTTCGGAGTGACCATATGGGCACAAGTGATTCTAAATGTTCTGGACGCCCTGTGGAGGTTACGACTCCACAAATCATTGATAAAATCCATGGTATGGTGATGGATGACAGAAGAGTTAAGGTGCGTGAGATTGCTAGTGCTGTGGGCATCTCGAATGAACGGGTACATAATATTTTCATAAACATTTGGACATGAGAAAGCTATCCGTAAGATGCGTTCCGCGATTTCTCACGCTTGACCAAAGACGGAATCGTGTGAAGTGTTGCAAGGATGGTTTGCAGCTGTTCAGGAAGTATCTGCAGCACTTAAAGCGTCGTTTCGTCACTGTGGATGAAACATGGATACATTACTATACTCCTGAGACCAAAGAACAATCTAAACAATGGGTTAGTAAGAGAGAATCTGCACTAAAAAAGGCGGGGAACATTCCTTTGGCCAGAAAGGTTATGGCGACTGTCTTTTGGGATTCGCAAGGGATAATCCTCATCGTCTATCTGGAAAAGGGTAAAACTATTACAGATGCATATTATTCATCGTTATTGGACCGTTTGAAAACCGAGCTGCAAGATAAACGCCGGCGATTGGACAACAAAAAAGTCCTTTTCCATTACGACAATGCATCAGAACACACCTCAGCAGTTATGGTCGCAAAATTAATGGAAATAGGATTCCAACTCGTTTCACATCCCCCCTATTCTCCAGACTCGACTACTATTTGTTCCGAAATTTGAAGAAATGGCTGGCGGGACAAAGATTTTATTCAAACAAAGAGGTGATTGCAGCAACTAATAGCTATTTTGCAGACTTCGACAATTCCTATTATTTGGAAGGGATCAACAAATTAGAACAGCGTCGGACAAAGTGTATAAGTCTAAAAGGAGACTATGTCGAAAAATAAAAAAGGTTTACCCCAAGCACGTAAGTAGTTTTTATTTTTGCACAGACCTTTCAAACACCCCTCGTACATTAAAGATTCAGAGCATCTGAAATGTTTGATACCATTCTATATCATTCCATAGCAGTGTTCTATCCATTACATTATGCACAACTACTTAGAGCAGCGCTACTTTTGGTATACAACACGAAATCGTTCGTGTATTTTTCCTTTGAATTTGCGCGATGCTGTTGGCGAATTAAACCTCAGAAGAAACTGAAGAAGAGCTGATCGGTGGCATCGTGGTTGCTAGACTCCCTGCATAGCGGCAACAGCGATGTCCGAGTGAGTGTGGTAAAAGTTTACAGTCCGTTTTCATGCATTCATTGAGACTGCACTCGTCTCTTTGAATACTTGGTTGGAGCTTAAGTTGATGCTATAATATGTTAATTACTTATAAATAAGGTACACATTCGTCTCAGGTCATTTGTTCCGTAGCTCAGATTTCTTCAGGATCCTCTATCATCTGGATAATTTTAATCTTAAAGATTTGTGGTACTTACTAAACATAAGAGGCGAACAAAAAGTTTCCGAGAGAAGGCGTTGCTGCAGCTTATATGCAACGTAGCGCGTCTCCAATGCGGGTGTACATAAGCACCGACGTGTAGGCAAGTGATTATTGTGGCGGTAAATGCGACAACGTGAGCTACGGCGATGTTATTACCAAATGCTTCCACACAGGACCAGCAAGCTGACATTCTTTTCTTGGCTGCTGTTGGACAAACGCCGGTAGACAGTCATCGGAGTATGAGGAATGTGTGTGGGGCAGGTGTGGAATGGTGCGCCAAGTTCTGTGCTCGTCGCCACGCGACACAAGACGCCGGTAGATCTGGAAGGCCACTAAAAGTTAAGCCAACACAAATGAACACACTCGAGCACCCACCCTTAGTCCTGATCACTCCCCATGAGTTTATCACACCTTCGTTCCCTTAAAAAATCTGTCAGTCAAGAATGTGCAGCATGCAGTTAAGAACTTCTTCACGCAGCAGGACACGGTGTTTTATCAAACGTGTATCTTCAACCTGGTACGTCGGTGGGATAATCACTGCCGGCGATTTTGCCTCATTGACGTACCATCTTAACCGTGTGGCCTTCGAACGGAAACTTTTTGATCGTCCTTTTTACCTACAGTGAGAATTTGATTTAACACAAGTAATATAACACACTGTCATCGTCATTTTTATTGTCATCCGTGTTATCTTCATAATTTCGTGTTATCTTTTGTATGAAATTGGCATCGGAAAAACAAATAGATTCTATTTCAGTTCTCGCTCACAAACTGGCAGTCAAAGATAATGCCACGCAAGCAGTGTACGAACAGCATACTTAAATAAAAAGATCAAATTAGGATCCGCTTAGAGTTTAGGCAGGTAACGTGAATGAGCAAGATTGCTTGCACACTTGTTTCTGGGAATTAGTGGAGAGCGGCCGATCGCCATCTCGCGGTGTGCAGATTTGGTGAAATTGCGCTTGCATTGCATCACTTTGGCGGGAGAGGAGAATTAACTGATTGTATCGTGTTCTGCGGTTAGGAATTTCCTCTCATACGAATAATTTGAGTAATGTTTAGTCGGAGATTCATCTACATAAATAAAAAGGTTAATGTTCGTTTGTTCTCCCAGTAATCTTTACTGTCTCCCATGAATGCGAGGCTCCGTAGCCTCGGTGGATGACGGTTTCGGACAGAGGTTTCATCCGCATTTTATTTTCCTCCTCGAATCCTCTAAAATCTCGTTGGAGGGCATTTTCTTGACATTGATTCCTATCAGATAGACTTGGCCACTGTTTCTATGTTTCGATACAGTGTATCGATACGTGGAAATGTTTCAGTATTTCGGAACGGCTGTGGTTCACTGTTTCGAAACAGTGGTGTTTCATTCCGGCCCTGTCTCGGATAACCGGACCAGATTCGATCTCGAGCCAGACACAGAAACTGTATCGTTGTTTCAAAATAAGGCTGTTTCAGTCCATCTGTGCTAAGAACAGACTATCTGTATCGAAACAGTGATGTTTCATTCCGCTCTGTGTCGGACGAGATTCGGGCTCGGCACAAGTACTGAAACGCAACATACCACTTCATGAAACACTTTCAAGAGTGTCGAAATCTTTTTGACAAACAATAGCATGAAGCTTAAGATATCCGAAAATAAAGCTTCGTTTCTAGCGGACTGTCCTATTCCGAAATGGCGTAACATCTGCTTTATAAACACTAACCAAACAATAAAACAACGCATATTATTCACATTCAAAATAATAAATATGTGAAAATCATTCAGTTAAATTACACTTTTTTTATAACATACGCTTCTCTGTTCATGGACAGTAATCATATTAAGAAACGCAAGTAAGCCCACAACATTTTGAATAAAAAAAGGCGTAGAGTGACAGTTATTAGACATATACATAACTTTAATGTAGGTATAATTGCAAGCAATCTGTTTGACGTATCACTGATAGTGTAATGGTGAACGGGAAGGGCTGGGAAGCATGGTGAATTTATAGTAACGGTTCGAAACACCTTGCAAGACAAAATTTTTTTCTGTTATATTTTGTTATTTATTCGAATTATTTGTGAGTCTATAGTTACTGTGCCTATTATTCACAATGATTCCCTTTGTGTGCATGGAAATTAGCAGGATGGGTATATTACCCATACTAACGGAATGTGGGAATCCCAGTAGCATATTCGTTGTTTCTGCAGTTTGCTCTCATCTCCAGTTCCGTTTGTGGTGGTTCTTCTGTCTTCAGCTATTTCTGTCCTCAGCCAATTGAAAAGTATGAAAGTCGCACGACACGAAAGCAGCGCATTTGCTGCAGGAAATACGAAACTGCCAAGACGCCCAAGTGATAGTTTCATACTTTCTGCGATATAATTAGCGCTCTCGCACCTCATTTATGTTTATATGGACATACTTATACAGCATGTAGGTTTATTAGATTACAAAACACAAACTGTTTCGAAAAGTATGAAAGTCGCACGACACGAAAGCAGCGCATTTGCTGCAGGAAATGCGAAACTGCCAAGACGCCCAAGTGATAGTTACATACTTTCTGCGATGTAATATAATAAACGTGTTTCAGTTTGCCTATCTCTTCTCTCAGCAAATTAGACCTCAGGGCATGCCTCCACTTACTGCTATGCAAAACATATCACACCAAGTGGTACTTTTTTTTTTCTTTTTTTTTTTTTTAAAAATGGACTTGTAGTCCAGGGTGATAGGTTACAATACAGCATCACCGGTCTATTGCGGTCTAACTGTGTTGGTGAGCCAGTAAATTTCCACTGTGCCGTGACTGCGTCACTGCAATTCACTTTGGAGGTGTGGCGGTGGGACTTGTAGTCCCGTACCACCCTCTGACGATGATAGTACTACATGAGTCAGGCAGAATTTATTGCCTAACATGGGCAGTTGCTAGGACGGAAGTCAATATATAGGTTTTCTGTTTAAAACGGACTGCGAGAATGAAAGTACTGCACTGCACAAATGTGAAGTTTTGATTTATTTCTCACAGCCAATTTAAACTAAAATGAGAGGGCATTTGAACCATTACACAAATTGTTTCTACCGTATATATTCTTTCCCCTTATACATATATATTTTCAAGCAAAAGTTGTACACACAAAAATGTGCTCTTTCGTTTTCTTCCTCACCGTCGGTTTTACTGAAAACGGGAAAGTTGTATTTATGGCTTATCGGCTTACGATTAGAATATCACTAAGGAATCTGAATCGCCCAAAACTTCGTAATCCTGCCCATCAAGAGATTAAAACTATGCGAAATACTATGATTGAAGCTATTTTCTTACAGATCCAGTAACTGGAGAAGGGTCTGTCACACCTCGTACATCAACGATCCGACCAATTTACCCATTCATTTTAAGTGACTTCGATTCACAACCAAGGTTTTGTTTGCAATAACAATAAACAAGGTCAGAGAGATAGGCAAGAAGGCAGAAGCAAGGGAGGTAATGGACATACAGAGGGGGGAGGAGCAGATAGAGAGAGAGAGAGAGAGAGAGAGAGAGATAGGAGAGAGGGTGATGCACAGAGAGAGAGGGGGGAGGAGGAGGAGATTGACAAAAAGAGTAGGATGAGGAGAGGGGCAGAGAGAAAGTGGGGGCGGGGGGTAGTTTACGATGTACATCTAAATCGCATACATGTTTGACAGTTGCGAAGCGTTGCACGACATAGGTTTCGAGTTACAAGACTATTTTCCAGTACATTCGTTTGTAAAATTAATAATTAGAGTCCACTGCTTCGTGAACAGAAGTATCAAGTCAATGACTGGAGTTTATTTCTCTGATCCTTTGTATAAAATTATGTGGCGTTATTGAGGTCACATTATTGCCAAGCGGTGCGTGATTACAGCTGGAACAGTAAGTATATTTTTGTCATTTCGGAAAGTAGATCGTTCTTCCTTGTGATTTGGAATCTTGAGCATCATTTGGTCGATAGCACTCTAACGAGTAAAAATGGTTCAAATGGCTCTGAGCACTGTGGGACTTAACATCTGAGGTCATCAGTCCCCTAGAACTTAGAACTACTTAAACCTAACTAACCTAAGTACATCACACACAGCCATGCCCGAGGCAGGATTCAAACCTGCGACCGTAGCGGTGGCGCGGTTCCAGACTGGAGCGCCTAGAACCGCTCGGCCACACCGGCCGGCACTCTAACGAGTACTTTCTCTCATCATCTTAAATGATGATGTTTATTACTGATGGAAAGGCGTGCTCTTTTGGAACGTTTACTAATTTGTCGGTGTTTTCAAGTTAGCCAATTAATTATTATTTTAATACTTTTAGGAAAATGGGATTTTTCAAAACACACAAGCAAAGCTAACTCTTGAATTTGGGGAGTTGACTATGCACGTAGTTTCGTTGTGGGCATGTACTGAAAGTTTCTGCTCATTTTAATTGCTTCAACTGTGAGTTCTTGGTGAAACATTGTATACTGTATCAACTAAAGGAAACACTTTTTACCTTGTTTCACAGATTTTATTGTTACTGCACGACATAGGTTTCGAGTTACAAGACTATTTTCTAGTACACAACTGATCCCAAAGATGGGAGCCATCCAAGTTAAACACGTAAGTTTCTCAATCTTCTGGCGAAGATGATGAGAATGACACTCATCGAAACGTCGCGGATTTTCGACGCTCATCATCTTCGCCGGAAGATGATGAGAAATACACTCATCAAAACGTCGTGAGTTTTCGACGCAGCTTCCCGGATGGAAGCCCGAGAAAATTTCATCTGCAGTATACACCGAGAAAGCCTACATTCACATACGTCTACCTAATGTCCCTGGGACATAGAAAAACACAGAGAAATCCTTTGCCTTTAAATTTTTGCTAATATTATTTGAAATATTACATATAAAAGCAAAACTACACCATTTCCTTTTCGATCTGTCTACGTTGTTTATTGTATGCAATAGGAATCGGGCTTGGGTCTTCAGTTTTGTATTGAGAATTTTGTCAATAATGTTTCATTCAAATTCTTTATTTATGGCTATGTTTTTTTTTGCCCTGAGTTCCTGGTCATAGTCTTCTTGGAGCATGAGGAAGGAAAGGAGATGCTTAATCATGTGGTGGAATGTTGTTTGTTTGTTGGGTTGTTGGGTGTTTGAGAGGAAGCTGTGTTAGTAAAGGAGTCTTTCCGATAAATTTTAAATTTATAGTTGGCAAAGAGTGAGCCACAGGCAAAACATGTTGTGTAAGTACAGATACGTCGATGATTATCTCTGTATGTGGAAAGGTTTCACTAGACAACTCCAGAAATTCTTCGAAAATACGAATCAATGGCATACTAACTTAAAGGTCAGGGTGGGGTTTGGAGGTTACACCATTAATTTCCTAGACATCAATTTACGGATAGAAAATAGCAACCATAAATTTAAAATTTACCGGAAAGGCTCCTTTACTGACACATCCATCCCAGCTTTCTCTCAACATCCAGCAGCCCACAAACATGCAGCATTCTGCCACTTGGTCCCCCGTCTGCTTTCTACCCTATTTTTCAAGCAGATTATGACCAGGATATCGATGCAATAAAACAATAACTACAAAAATGATTTGAATCAGACTTTACTGACAGAGCTTGCAATTAGAAAGTGAAGAAGCAACCCAGATACCTTCTGTACACGTGAACAAGTTAGAGAGACCGAAAAGCAGATATGTAGTTTACGTTTTATAGACAAAATTTCAAACAGGTGAAAGGTGGCTACACTGAGCCACAGCGCCAAAAATCGCGCCAGAGAGTATTGTTCCGCCGCCTCCACTGGCAGTGATTATTGAGACGCAGCGGCAGGCAGTTCTTGCCGAGAAGTTGTGGTGGACACTGCTTGTAGCTGAAGTTGGAATGAGATGGGGTAGTAGTGAGTGTTTGTTCGATGTTTTATGCAGCTATGTGATGGGAGAGATAGCAGATGTTATTCCAATGGAGACATTGTAATGGTCAGAGTGCTTTTCGTCAATATATATGAAGGTAATAAATATTATGTTGTCTATTTATTTGTGTGTCCTGAATAATGTGTCATTACAGGTTCAGTCAACAAAGCATCTGGCTTGTGTTCTTGTATTAGAGTGTAAGTCTGGGTTTCTTGCACAATTATAGTATTTCTAATTTTCTTTTATCACGTCAGTATAAATGATATTTAAAAATTCTTGTCTTGTTGAAGAAGAACCGTACCAGATGTGCGTTGAGTCATACTACCACATACAGAACAGCTACACTTGTGCTTTGTTGGATTCGTAGATTTTATAGTTGCTGGGGACTTAATTAGTTAATTGTGTTAACAGAAATTTTCTTACATTCTTTGTTGTCATTCTATGCAGTCAGATAGCGTAACAATTAGTTGTCAGGGCCAGCCGTTTACGAGACTTGCGTAATCGGACATACAGCTACTACAACTATTTGCATTCATATTTAATTTTAATTTAGCCCCCATGCACGTGGCGACCGCTGCTTCGGATCGTCCCTTGGAATCTTCTGATTGTAAAAATAGTAGACAGTAGTATTGTAGTAGTAATTTGTAGTTTAGTAATTGTAGTCTATTTTGCATGTGTAGATTGGTAATTGTCATTCTTCTATTGTTCGTTAATCGTGTTTGAAGGAAGCATTTCGTGTGATTGATATTGTTGGTGATAAAGTGTCATTGTGTGTAATTTTCATATAGTGGCGAGTTTTGTATGTTTTGTAAATGATTACGCGATCGATGAAAAAGGCAAAAATGATGAATAGTGAGAATGACGAAATTGTTAACATGGCGAACTCGCCAACAGAGGAAAACAGTATGATGGATAATGAAGTGGAAAACAATGTAATAAGTCGGGAAAATAGTCCGGAACCATTTCAAAATTTTTCTCAATCAGAAAATTCACTGAACCCGAGATTAACGACAGAAGATTCTGGAATAGTATCGTATACAGATAGCTTTATGGCTATGCAGAAGGAAGTTAGTTTTGTGGGAAATGTTAGGGGCGAAAAGAATTTCGAACAACTTAACACGGAGCAGTTGATGAGTGCAATATTAAATTTGGGATCTGAATTAAAAACAGTGGCAACACGGTTAGACTCACAAATAGTAACAATTAAAACTGAGATGGGAACAATGGGATCACAGTTACGATCTGAATTAAAAACAGATAGGGAAACAATGTAAACACGGTTAGACTCATTGGGATCACAGTTAGGATCTGAATTTAAAACAGAGATTGGAACTTTGGAAACACGGTTAGACTCACGAATAGGGACATGTTTCAAAAACATGAAAGATGAATTAAAGAAAGAAATTCGAGAAGAAGTACAACCGATTTTGAATGCTCACAATAATAGATTAGTTGCAGTAGAGATTAGACAAAGGGAACAGGATAGAGAACAGGAAGAAAGAGATCGCGTGATAGTACAGAAATTTTCAGAGTTAAATTTACAACGTGCAAAAGATAAGGAAGAAATATTTGAGAGAATCGAGGAATCCGTACCAAATGACAGACTAAATAACCTAACACAACAGTATGAACAGTTAACTACTAAATGCGTTAATACTGAAACGCGAGTCGCGACACTTACGGAAGACGTAAATAAACAGAAAGAACAAATTGGTGACTTATCGGAAAGAGTGGAGGAGATTTCAGATAAATTGACAAATCTTAGTTTAAATGCGGACAGAGATTCAGATGACACAGCTCCATTGCCATTTTCAGAAACCGAAGAGTACCAGAACATAAATAAGCATGTTGAAAATCAGGGAAAATTTAATGAACGCGTTAAAAGGGAAGTTGAGGCATTACGAAAGCAAGTCAAGCAAATTGAAGGCGAAATCGTAGGAAAATATAGCAGAAGAAATTTAGAATCACAGGTAGCAGAGGGTTTTGAAGAAAGTAATTTATTTCATTTACGAGAAGCAACAAGAGAGCGCCAGGCGCGCGACCTTGACAATAATCGACATTCGGACTGGGACAGACGCGGTAGGTCTTTGTCGCCACGAGGCAAAAACTTTGACTATAAACACTTTTTGACTGTTCGGAAATTTAAGATCTTCCGCAATTCTAAAAATGACATACATCCATGTTCATGGTTAGATCAATTTACGTACGCACTTCCATCAAATTGGCCACTAAGTCACAAACTGAAAATTATGTGCGGCTATTAATGTCCTCAGGGGATTCATTACGCTTTAATGAATATGTGCCGTAGCGAGCATAGGGCCCCGAGCTGTAGTGGTGCTATTTCTCTTTTAGTTTTCTGCACTGCTGCCTACTCTTTCACTATTCTTTGCATCTATCAAAACAACTCTTCGACTATCAATCTATCTAGAGAGACGCTAAAAAATAACCGGATATGACTATTTTACTCAAAAGTGATTTCGGAATTTACCGTTTGGACTTACTATATTTTCAGCAGCATTCATTTTTAGTTTAAATGAAATTTTACCTGTTTATCTTCGTGACAATATTACTTCTTATGTTGACGATATTCTTATTGCTACACGTTCTTGGAGTGAGCACAACAAAATTTTGGATTCATTATTATGTATTTTTGCAAGAGTTGGCATTACTGTGAACTTGGAGAGATCTGAATTTGGTCGTTCACAGGTGAAATTTCTCGGTCACATTATTTCTACAGAAGGTATTCTTCCTGATCCAGAGAAATTAGACGCTATTCGTAACTATGCTGTTCCTACCACAAAACGTGATGTTCGTAGTTTTCTTGGTGTCTGTAATTTTCTTAGACGCTTTGTTAGATTGGACGATTTGGCCACACCTCGTTTATGTGAACTATCTGGAAAGAAATCTAATTGGTGTTGGGATGAGGAAGCTCAGTCAGAATTTGAACAACTCCGTGATGCTTTAGTTGGTGCTCCACTTCTTTCACACCCGGATTTATCTAAAGATTTTTGTTTGGCGACGGACTCATCATACAAAGGACTAGGTGCACATTTATTTCAAGAGATAGAAGAAAACGGCGTTGTAGTACAAAAGACTATTGCATTTGGAAGTCGTGTTCTCTCTAAATCAGAAAAGAATTATTCGATTACGGAACTTGAAGCTTTGGCTGTTGTTTGGGCTTTTACAAAATTTCGCACATTTTTGTTGGGCAGACATACTAAGGTTTACACCGATCATCGAGCTCTGGAGTTTCTTATGTCGACAAAATTAACTCATGGCAGATTGTCACGATGGGCGTTGTACTTACAGGAATTTGACTTTAGTATTGTTTACATACAGGGTTCTTCAAATATTGTTGCTGATGCTTTATCACGTGCACCTATGGGTTTGAAACAAAGTGCTGAAGAGGACTGCAAGGAAAACAATTATTGTTTGATGTATATTCAAGGTGTTGCGTTTGAGAACTTTATTTCGTCTTCGCTCCAGGACATTGCTAAGGAGCAAAATAAGGATCCAATCTGGAAGGACATTAAGGAGAAGTGGAAGAGAAAGGAAAGCGTAGCGATTAGACAGCATTATTTAGTTCGCAATGACATTCTTTTTAAACGAAAATCGGTCGACAACTCTGTTTGGTTAGTTTGTATTCCTGATGAGTGGGTTAATAAGCTGATTTGGTATACGCATTTCAGTTATGCACACTTTGGTCCCAGAAAATGCTTTCATAAATTACGAGAAAATTGCTACTTCAATAATATGGAAAAACGTATTCGATTTGTTCTTGCCAAATGCAAATTATGTCAAAAGGCTAAGCCGCCGACAGTTTCTCACAGAGCACCGTTGTTTCCTATCATTCCAGCAAAATTAAAGGACATGGCTGCAGTTGATTTGTTCGGTCCAGTGGTTCGATCTACTAATGGTTTTGCGTACATTTTCGTAGCAGTGGAGTTGACATCAAAAAATGTGTGTTTTACACCGTTACGCAAAGCAACAGCTCGTTCAGTATCTAATGCTTTCATTAACCATTTTCTTAAAGAAGTAGGTCATGTTGATGAGGTTATATCAGATAATGGATCACAGTTTCGTTCTAAAATTTGGCTTCGTACTCTACGGCGTCGTAAAATTAAACCAATTCTCATTTCACTTTTTCACCCTCAATCTAACGCTTCAGAGAGATGGATGAAGGAAATCAATAAATTGTGTCGTCTTTATTGTCATCAGAATCACAGAACGTGGGATCAGTATCTTCATATTTTTCAAAACATTCTGAATGAACTTCCTAACGACTCAACTTCTTTACCACCTATACTGATATTAAAAAACAAAGCACCGACTAATTGCATTTCTGAAATCGTTCCTTTTCCGCCTTCACGGAAACTGCGGCATTCTGAAGTTGTCAACCTGGCTCTACAAAATATTGCATCTGCGGCTGCTAGAAGAGAGAAATCAGCTAAGCGTCCTGGTCGTTTAAAAATCTTGTCAGTTGGTCAGAAGGTGTTAATTAAGGCTCATCGTTTGTCTCACAAAGGAAAAGGCTTGTGTCGGAAATTTTTTCTGCTTTATAACAGTCCATATAGAATTCGCAAAATTATTCATGATAACACTGTCGAAGTAAAACTCTTAAATCACGACGCTCTAAGGGAATACATCATATATCTGACGTTAAAATTTTTGTGGAATGATATACTTTTGAAAAATTTTTGTAGAATGACATACTTTTGAGAAACTAACAGTTGTATGTAAACACACGGAGAGTACAAGGATACCGCGCTGTGTTTTGGCGGCGGCATATACTCAAAGCAACAGTCAAGTCTGCGCGCCGCACAAGGCAGACGTTGACCGCAAACAATCACTTCCTACGTCACGCGCCTACAGCTGATCGAGCGCTCAGTGCGAATGCACTGACAGCCGTAAATAAATACACAGTCTAATTTCTCCGACTAAATTCAGTATAAAGCTATAGTGACTTGATGAATTCTGTTATTAACATTCAGTATTTTTCAGGATACGGTTCTCTAAAATATTTAAGAACTTCAGGTAAATTCTGTGCGTGTCCGACGTTAAGACGACTTGCTATCGAGAAAATTTCAGGAAAAATGTCATTTCGAAGAAGAAAGTAATAAACTAAAAAGGTAATTATTAATTGAGTTTATTTTTCAGGTAACATATTTCCACTTAGGTACGTACTTTAGACGTAATTTGCTGCTCGCGATTACGTGATTCATACTTTGTGCTAATTACATGTTCAATGAAATTACTTGTGAAGCGACGTGCTTGCGTACGTTAACTGATTTTGACAATGATTATTAATGAACTGGATTGTTACTTGTGTATATTATGCATCGCTTGGCTGCACTGCTTTTTCACTGATGACATATTTTTAATTATGTGCCTGCTGTGCCTATTTATTTAAATTATAATTGTCACCTGATTAATTGTGCTGATGTGGTTAGGTATGTAAGTTATACTTTGTGATTTATCTGCTTGCGCCTTCATGTTTACTTATTAAGATACGATGCTAATGACCTGTTTAGTACGTAAGATATATGTTTACTGCTATGCGTATGGATTGCACATTTACACATTTCTGCTTGTTGTCATAACTATACTTTAATTTGGTATATAGCAATGCTGATGTACAGTGTACAGACATGGAGTGTGGGTTACGATGTGGTATGGGTTACGGATTGTTCGCTTGGCGAAGCCTCGTTATAGAAATTGTGCTGCATCCACTTGTTGACATTCTGTTCACTACTGGTATATTTACTCGCTGCTGCCTGTTTTGCTTACGCTCAGTGCTTTATATTTTAACATAAGAAAATGAACTGCAGTAATTCGACGAGCGACTTTAGTACAAGAAACATCATAGAAGTCACATGAGCTGGAGGTTTTATGAAAGCTGTATAAATGTATGCCAATAGGAAGGAAGCTAACGACATGACATACCAACACAGTTATTACACTGCATTTTTCGTGAGCAATTGAAATAGGAAGTGACACTTGACACAAGAAATACTCCACATGTTTGCTTCTGTTTGCCATAATTCTTGAAGTGGTGTCCACACTGTGAAAAATTAGGATCATTCACACCCCGTAATCGTACTTAATTACTGAAAGTTATTCGAACTAAGTCTGTTAGAGGTCATGTATGCATTCTTTGTTTATAATTCATAATGAGTAGAAGATTTTGGTCAGATGGATTACACAGAGGTTGTGTGTTGACAGTGTGTCTTCGGATTGTATGGGATAAGGAGGTTTGCATTAGGATTTTATCTGTACTTATTCGAGGAGACTGACTAGAGGAAAGAGTTGTTATGGAAGTGAAATGATACTGGCAATAAGGTTTATATGTATCGACGTATTGAAGAGGTATTATTGAGGTATTGAGATTATATGAAGTTGATTGGAGTTTTGGTGTATAAGAGGTAAAGTAAGTGAGGTGCATTTTTTTTTTGTTGGTCTATATGGAACAAGGAGGATGAAGATAGCAGACTAGAACACTAAAATGGAAGGAAGATTGTCTACACACACTTTGTTAAATCACTAAGCAGTATGTACTTTTTTTTGGAGAGAGGAAGTTGCATATCTTGGCACACTGACAGTTGTCCAGCGACCGTACATTTTGATCTGGCTCGGCAAACATTGGTCTTGACATGATGACTATGACGTTGACTTAACTATTATTGACTGTTATACATTGCTGCCACTATTACATGATACACATGATGAACATGAAATTTTGACAGAAGTGCATGTACACAGTTAACACTGTTCAATTACACAGTAGTACTTAATGTGGATGAAAGATGAGTGAGTGTGTTTTGTGTGTTTTCCTTTCCTAATCCTACCCACCTATCTCCTAAATATTATTTTATTTGTTTGTAGTGGCTTGCACTGACACCCATAAATATTATAGGTTACTGATGTTTGTGTACTTGTAATAGTTAATATGACAATTCTCTGACATCATTTGTGTGTTTGTTATGATTTGTATGTTTAGTGTAAGAGCATTGTAAAAGCATTTGTATGTGCATTCAAACTATTGTTCATGCTTGAACTGTCTGATTAGTGATGGTGAAATTATGGACTGTTACTTGTACTTTTTCTACATGATTGGTGCCACTAGGACATGTTTAATTTCTGCTGATGAACTGTGTGATCAGTGATAGTGAATATTATGGACTACTGTCTGCACCTACTCAACATTGCTGGGTGCCACTGATGGACTGCTTCTACTGAAATGAAGTCACTTCTTGGTTTCTGCACCTGCTCAACATTGCTGAGTGCCACTGATGGACTGCTTCTACTGAAATGATGTCACTTGTTGCTGTCTGCACCTGTTCAACATTACTGGGTGCCACTGATGGAACTGCTTCTACTGACATAATGTCACTTGATGGTGTCTGCACCTACTCAACATTGCTGGGTGCCACTGATGAACTGCTTCTACTGAAATGGTGTCACTTGTTGCTGTCGCACCTGTTCAACATTGCTGGGTGCCACTGATGGAACTGCTTCTACTGAAATGGTGTCACTTGTTGCTGTAGCACCTGTTCAACATTGCTGGGTGCCACTGATGGACTGCTTCTACTGAAATGAAGTCACTTCTTGGTGTCTGCACCTGCTCAACATTGCTGGGTGCCACTGATGGACTGCTTCTACTGAAATGATGTCACTTGTTGCTGTCTGCACCTGTTCAACATTACTGGGTGCCACTGATGGAACTGCTTCTACTGACATAATGTCACTTGATGGTGTCTGCACCTACTCAACATTGCTGGGTGCCATTGATGGACTGCTTCTACTGAAATGATGTCACCTGTTGGTGTCTGCACCTATTCCACAATGCTGGGTGCCACTGATGAACTGCTTCTACTGAAATGATGTCACCTATTGGAGTCTGTACCTACTCCACAATGCTGGGTGCCACTGATGGAACTGCTTCTGGTGAAATGATGTCACCCGATGGTGTCTGCACCTGTTCCACAATGCTGGGTGCCACTGATGGACTGCTTCTACTGAAATGATGTCACCTGATGGTGTCTGCACCTACTCGACATTGCTGGGTGCCACTGATGGACTGCTTCTACTGAAATGATGTCACCTGATGGTGTCTGCACCTACTCGACATTGCTGGGTGCCACCGATGGACTGCTTCTACTGAGATGATGTCACTTGTTGCTGTCAGCACCTATTCAACAGCGCTGGGTGCTACTGCTGGAACTGTGAACTACTTGTTGTGAAAATTTGTATAAACTGATTTTTTGTGTATTACTGTTTGTGAAAAGTTATGAGACTCTTACCTGTACATATTCGTCATTGCTGACGCCATTGATTGAACTGTTTAACCACATAATAGTTGTGTAAACTATTATGTAAAGTCACATGTATGAAAGAATTTGTATTGCTTAGTGTATTTTGTATATTAGGCTATTGAAAGGTCAGTGCAAAGCCAAAATTTTATCTAGTTATATGATATTTACGTATTAATATTATCTTTTATTTTGTCAGTATGTTTTTTTACGAATTTGGTGGTATTTTCACCACCAATGCTGGCAAAAATACCATCAAATTCTAGCCCGTGGAGGAAGGGCATATGAAAGGTGGCTACACTGAGCCACAGCGCCAAAAATCGCGCCAGAGAGTATTGTTCCGCCGCCTCCACTGGCAGTGATTATTGAGACGCAGCGGCAGGCAGTTCTTGCCGAGAAGTTGTGGTGGACACTGCTTGTAGCTGAAGTTGGAATGAGATGGGGTAGTAGTGAGTGTTTGTTCGATGTTTTATGCAGCTATGTGATGGGAGAGATAGCAGATGTTATTCCAATGGAGATATTGTAATGGTCAGAGTGCTTTTCGTCAATATATATGAAGGTAATAAATATTATGTTGTCTATTTATTTGTGTGTCCTGAATAATGTGTCATTACAGGTTCAGTCAACAAAGCATCTGGCTTGTGTTCTTGTATTAGAGTGTAATTCTGGGTTTCTTGCACAATTATAGTATTTCTAATTTTCTTTTATCACGTCAGTATAAATGATATTTAAAAATTCTTGTCTTGTTGAAGAAGAACCGTACCAGAAGTGCGTTGAGTCATACTACCACATACAGAACAGCTACACTTGTGCTTTGTTGGATTCGTAGATTTTATAGTTGCTGGGGACTTAATTAGTTAATTGTGTTAACAGAAATTTTCTTACATTCTTTGTTGTCATTCTATGCAGTCAGATAGCGTAACAATTAGTTGTCAGGGCCAGCCGTTTACGAGACTTGCGTAATCGGACATACAGCTACTAAAAATATTTGCATTCATATTTAATTTTAATTTAGCCCCCATGCACAGGATAAGCAAGATTTTAAAGGCAAAGAGTTTATTTGTTTCTAGTGTTGACCATTTTCCCAGCAGCTGTATATAAATTACAATAGTTCAAAAGAAAAATGCCTTTTTCGTGCTGCACATTACGTTTTTCTGTATCACAAAAACATTAGGTAGATAGATGTTTCTTCAGTTCAAATGATAAACAACCAACCATATTGAAAATTGGGGTTCATAATATCATCTGCCAAGAATCGATACATCAAGCAGTTGATGCGTTTATGTTTGCCTGGTTCCCATCTGTGGTGTCAGCTGTATACTAGAAAATGGGCTAATAACCCGAAATCTAGGTCGTACAGTAATAGTAAAATTTGTGAAACAAGGCTAAAAAGCGTTTGGTTTCGTAAATAGAATGTTTCCATTGTAAATGAGGATTCTGCGGAATGGAATAGTTTAGAGATTTGTTTCAGTACGGTATTACTCATGACTCAATGTTATTTTGGTTTAGTTATAACTCGTACATTGTTCAGTTTATATACTTTTCAGTGTTCAGTTTATGTAGTTTTTACATATAAATTTATTATCAAAAGGTATCTCCACGGACTTTATTTAGATTATGAACAGTTTAACTAAATATAGGGAAGAGTTTCACGCAGTCAGAAACGTTTTCTGGTGTATGTGTTGGCTTTTGTTAAAGGATGGTGGAATAATTCTATTTACTTCAATGTTTTATACTTAGTCCTTCTGACGGCCTTGATGACTAACTACACTCCTGGAAATGGAAAAAAGAACACATTGACACCGGTGTGTCAGACTCACCATACTTGCTCCGGACACTGCGAGAGGGCTGTACAAGCAATGATCACACGCACGGCACAGCGGACACACCAGGAACCGCGGTGTTGGCCGTCGAATGGCGCTAGCTGCGCAGCATTTGTGCACCGCCGCCGTCAGTGTCAGCCAGTTTGCCGTGGCATACGGAGCTCCATCGCAGTCTTTAACACTGGTAGCATGCCGCGACAGCGTGGACGTGAACCGTATGTGCAGTTGACGGACTTTGAGCGAGGGCGTATAGTGGGCATGCGGGAGGCCGGGTGGACGTACCGCCGAATTGCTCAACACGTGGGGCGTGAGGTCTCCACAGTACATCGATGTTGTCGCCAGTGGTCGGCGGAAGGTGCACGTGCCCGTCGACCTGGGACCGGACCGCAGCGACGCACTGATGCACGCCAAGACCGTAGGATCCTACGCAGTGCCGTAGGGGACCGCACCGCCACTTACCAGCAAATTAGGGACACTGTTGCTCCTGGGGTATCGGCGAGGACCATTCGCAACCGTCTCCATGAAGCTGGGCTACGGTCCCGCACACCGTTAGGCCGTCTTCCGCTCACGCCCCAACATCGTGCAGCCCGCCTCCAGTGGCGTCGCGACAGGCGTGAATGGAGGGACGAATGGAGACGTGTCGTCTTCAGCGATGAGAGTCGCTTCTGCCTTGGTGCCAATGATGGTCGTATGCGTGTTTGGCGCCGTGCAGGTGAGCGCCACAATCAGGACTGCATACGACCGAGGCACACAGGGCCAACACCCGGCATCATGGTGTGGGGAGCGATCTCCTACACTGGCCATACACCACTGGTGATCGTCGGGGGGACACTGAATAGTGCACGGTACATCCAAACCGTCATCGAACCCATCGTTCTACCATTCCTAGACCGGCAAGGGAACTTGCTGTTCCAACAGGACAATGCACGTCCGCATGTATCCCGTGCCACCCAACGTGCTCTAGAAGGTGTAAGTCAACTACCCTGGCCAGCAAGATCTCCGGATCTGTCCCCCATTGAGCATATTTGGGACTGGATGAAGCGTCGTCTCACGCGGTCTGCACGTCCAGCACGAACGCTGATCCAAATGAGGCGCCAGGTGGAAATGGCATGGCAAGCCGTTCCACAGGACTACATCCAGCATCTCTACGATCGTCTCCATGGGAGAATAGTAGCCTGCATTGCTGCGAAAGGTGGATATACACTGTACTAGTGCCGACATTGTGCATGCTCTGTTGCCTGTGTCTATGTGCCTGTGGTTCTGTCAGTGTGATCATGTGATGTATCTGACCCCAGGAATGTGTCAATAAAATTTCTCCATCATGGGACAATGAATTCACGGTGTTCTTATTTCAATTTCCAGGAGTGTATTTATTTAGTGGTTAGGAGTGTGTGTGTTCCATTGCGCTTAGTTTTTCGATGTATAGCGTTATGTGTTCCGTGTCTTTAGTGCGTCCTCTTTGCGTTCCAGGTTTGAGATCCAGAGATCTACGAGAAACATTTCACACATGCAACTTTCAAACTCTGAATTTAATACGAGTTTAACTGTGACGGAATCCCGTTAACTTTGGGTAATCGTCCATCCATGAGTCGCAAATAAACGTTCGTCTTAATTCTGTGGCCATACGCAATTCCTGTCGGCACATATCGTCATATGCCCTAAGAGAGGAAAGTCGTGTCCGCTATATATGAATAGCGTAACATTTGTACTTTCTGTATCCACTGCGTCTGCGTTGCACATACGGAGACAGTCAACCAGTAAGGCATGAGGATACTTCCGTGCGTTAAGGTATATGCGGAGGTCAGGATATCGGGCAGAACGCCGAAGGACAGCATCATTAAGACCGCGCACACTAATCCATACACAAGATGACCTCCGTTCGTAGCTTGAGTCAACCACTGTCTGCGTCTGAGGCTCCAATTACATGAAAATTGTAATTGCACTTTAAAATTAACCGCAAGACTCGTCTGATCACGTAAAGAAACTTTATCCTAGATAACACACACTGTCGCTATTTTGATAATTATACGGGCGTAACCTATGGATACACACCTTATCTCAACAAAGCAGTTGGTGTTTACACTCTGATGTTTCGTTTTACGGTAACCTCTCTCCCTGGACACTATCTCCTGCCACTGGCACGGACACTCGAAGAATAAAATTCCTAACTTTTTTTTTTTTTTGGTGTTTCAACTATGTATGAAAACATCAAAATTTTCTGATATTTTCTTATATTGGTCACAGGCGAAGAGACAGCTACCTTGTAATGTTCTGGGTGTTAAATTACTCCATATTCTGAAAGATGATAGTGTGAACTGGATCACGCCATAAGTGTGCAGCTAACAGGGGCTCTATAATGCATACCTTAATAGCTACGAGCATTGAGTATTGCGAAACACATCTCTTATATTGTATGTTCTTTGCTATTACCAACTACATACAGGATGCAGTAAACAAATGAGTGCACATTCGTCTGTTATTGTCTATGCATACAGCATGTAGTAAAGATCTGCTAGTGTTGTTACTGTAAACCGTATTCGCAGTTCTGGGTAAGTGCAGCGCCCACATTAGTTGTAATGGAACTAGCTTGTATTGTGACAAGTCGGATTGATCAGAATGGTCCAGTACGTTGGCCAGTTCGTTCTCCCCCATTTTAATCCTTTAGATTTTTCGATTTGGGAACATTTGAGCCGGCCGTGGTGGCCAAGCGGTTAAAGGCGCTACAGTCTGGAACCGCGCGGCCGCTACGGTCGCAGGTTCGAATCCTGCCTCAGGCATGGATGTATGTGATGTCCTTAGGTTAGTTAGGTTTAAGTAGTTCTAAGTTCTAGGGGACTGATGACCTTAGAAGTTAAGTCCCATAGTGCTCAGAGCCATTTGAACCATTTTTTTTGGAACATTTGAAATCTTTGGCGTCCGGAAGCCCCATTAATGATGTACATACACGACGGAAACGTGCCATCAGTACATGCCAGCGCAACCTAAATTTGCGTGATTCGCTAAGACATTAGACAGAAGCGTGTCTTACTAATTTTGGACACCATATTTATCGCCTCCTTTACCGGTGGCTCACAAGTGTAGGTCGTATGTAATAGCAAGCATATTTCATTAGAAGCTTTGCTGTTTCAAAGAACAGAATAATGTGTCTTCATTTGTTTACTACATTCAGTAGATCGCTCGTAATAGTAAATAGTTTGCAGTGGAAGAGATGCGCTTCACAGTAGCGAAGATGAACATGTGCTCATTTTTTTAAGGTATGCATTTTACAGCCGCGCTTACTCAAAATTTTTCTTCCTTTGATCGATACTGCAGAGTGCTTAATTTCAAGAATTTTAGGTAGCCTAACACACGTCTTCATCCATACAACCTCCCAATAATAAATCGTTTTTTACAAAATACTGTTCTGAAATTCGGGTTTTTAAAACATTATTTCTTACACAAGAGCGTGTTGAAAAGTAATACATCCGAATTTTTCAATATGAAAACTCCAGAAGCTTTTTAAATAAAACAAAATTTATTAACATTCGGCATCTTTGTTCTTAATATGTACATATTCACCCTATTTCTCAAAACAGCCACCCTGGCGACGAACAAATTTCTGCCATCATATCAAACGTGGATAAACTTCATGTTGGCTTCTGCCTCGGGTTCTCGGACTCACGTCTGTCTCATGATTTTTCTCACATTTCTCCAGCGATAGTGACAGGTACTGACAAAGCTTCACGCTTTACTGCTGCTGCCCGTTTCGTTGTCTTTTTCATCACCACTCTCTTCACTTCTTTTGGTCGTCATTTAATTTAATTATGTAAACGACAAACTGCCTCTGTGCTCATATATAGCGCCACAAACTACTGAGAATGTATAGAATCCAAAATATTCTATGATCAAAAGTATTCGTTTTATTCAATGAACTATTTCTATCGTAATGATGATCTCCAGATAGATCTGTCTCCTTGAAGTTAACAAAAGAGGCAAATAAAACAGTCAGATTGGCGTCGTCACATGGTAAGAAAAGAAGATAAAACTGTAGTATATACTCACGGTCCATAGTTTACGACCGACATTAATTTACGACCATCCTCTGCAGTAGAAAAAGGTTTATATTGCGACGGAGAGACCTGCATGCAACTTACAAGTAAACATTCTGATACTAATTGTATTAATTTACCCGTCCAAGTCATAGAGCGCTCGAAAGACATTTCTGTTATGTCTATTTATAGAAAGAAACAGCTTTGTAACGATCGAAACCGATCATTGAATAAAACAGATATATGTGATCATAGACTGTGTTGGTTTTTACATGTTTTAAACTTTGTATCTCTTGTTTCTTCAAGGTGACCCTGTCACCCTCACCAAACTATTGTGAATGTAACATTGTTTGTAAGCTGATCACGGTCACTGGAAAATGCACGAAAGAAGAAAGTCGAAGCATTTGAGATGTGATGTTACCGAAGGATGCTGCAAATGAAATGGAGTAATAAGGTTAGAGGATAAGCAAAGAAATGAATATGTGGAAAAGACAAAGTAGAAGTGAGACAGAGTGATAGGACATGTATTAAAATATCAAGGAAGAACTTCCGTGGTCTTAGAAAAAAACGATCGTAAAAACTGTTGTACGCTGAATGAAAATGCACGGCAAAACAAATTGTGGCGCTATTATGTATCTGTCTTTATAAGTTATGTCTAAATAAAGTGACAGGTCATCCTGGTGTTGCTACGTTCGGAACCAGTTTCCAGTAATTCTGTATCGGAACTGAAGAGAGTCAGCTTAGGCTCAGCAATGCCGCATGGTGAAACGTCGGGTGTGAGTCCTGCGGTTGAGTGATCACTCGACATCTTTCACGTTTGCTCAACCGGATCACGTAGCCACCGAGGTCGTGACGTCACTAGAGACACGATCGAGGAACGTGCATCGCGGCCGCGGGAGGAATTCGTATGCAGCTGGTTGTCGCTGAATGCGCGCGATGCTCTCAATGCGAATGCGCATCCTTCACCTATTGTCAGTCAATGGCATATCCTTCTGTAAGAACAAACCCAATCGTTTACTCGGAATGAGAACATCGTCCATTTTCTGTATTCGAAGGAGGGGCAGCACGACGTTATTCGTGTTAGAAGCATTCTCCTGACACGAATAATGTCGAGCTCTAGAGTGAATTAAGGGACTGTCTGTTGGCAATTCCTTGTATTAAATTCAAGGAAGTCAACGCCGAAACTCTTAAAAAGAATGTTTCTGGCTACTTTACTTTTAACAAAAGTGCTGTAATACAATAATATTTCACAAAGTTAACTCACTTCATTGTACTGCTCATCCTACAACGAACATCTTTGATTTCTTTTCATATCCTACAGAACCTTGTTACGTAATAACACTTCAGAGTTGGACGTATCTAACATTGTCTGTTGAAATGTTTCCCTCTGGAATTTATAGTACAAGAGAAAGGCCTGGGTTATTACCAGTATGAAAACTTGCCAATAGGTCACGGCAAAAAAGTACTGATTATTACGCAATTCCGTGACGGGAGAGAGAATGTTCAAAGGTGGCAACCCTGATCAAAACATACGGATAAATGGAATTAATTATTACAGTCATAAGATGTAAATTACGAATTCAGGCCGCTGAAGCGACTGCCGACGTCATTGCTCCAAGGAAATTGACCGACCAACTCAACGTGATTCCTACGTAAAAAATATACGTAAGGAATGTTTTTGCTTAGCGATATTGAATACGTAGCGAGAGAACACGTAACGCGTTCGGTTGTTCTACCCTGGAACAGTTCGCCACCGTTAGTTTCTTCACGGATTCTGAAAAGAAAGATACAAATATCCGTACAAAACTGTAACTATTTTCATGGGATATGATCAGGACTGGTATTATAATTAAATTCCTCTTAAATATTTCCAAAAATATCATCGTGCATAGAAACATGTGTACTTATTCTACAACAGTCAGGCAATAAAAGAAGCCACAGAATGATGACAAGAAAGGAAACGCGATATAATTTGTTTTACAGCTGAAGATATACACAGTTCGTTTCCGTTTAGCTTCTACAGTAAAAGTCTCTGACAAGATGTATTTATTATCATTTTAATTACGAGAATCATTTCATATAGAAAAACAGTATACCACAGCTTTAACGGTTCTATCGGTATTTCTCAGCTCAGCTTTATACGGTTATGAAGTTACACGGGGGCAGCGGACACTGTATATATGTATTTCTTGGCTAGTGTATACAGGGTGATTTATTCCACCGTGTACAAACTCTAGGGCTTGATCAATGAGAGGAGACAGAACAAAAAGGGTCTAATGAACTTATGTCCGTAAATGCATGGTTTCAATCATACATTGTTACAGAGACTGCGGTCTAATACGCGTTGTACCATGCAGCCACAGTTACAGTAAGGGTTGAAAATGGTTTCCATGTGCCTCAACGCATGCGTGTAGGCGCCGTAGCATGTTCTGTCTCACACGTTCACATCGGCCAGAACAGTGTTAAGGGCAGCATGAATACGCTGCTCCAGTGCCTCCACATCTTTAATGGGCTCTGCATACCCGATGGTTTTGAGATGGCCCATAACCAGAAATCGTACGGGTTGGGATCCGGTGAATAAGCAGGCCATGCAGCTGGAACTCTCGTCCGATCTATCGACCAGGGAAGACACGATTGAGATGCGTCCGGACGTTAACGGCAAAGTGGGCTGGAGACCATAATGTTGGAGCCACATTAACCTTCGAATCGTCAATGGCACTTCTTCCAGTAGGGGAGGCAATGTCACCCGGAAGAAAAGCCGGTAGTTCTGGCATGTTAGGCGACGTGGAAGGAAGACTGCTCCCAAAATACGGTCGTCAATTATCCCGACCCACACATTCCGGCTGCACCGATGCTGGTGATTCGGTGTCACCATAGCATGAGGGCTCTGCATACTATCCCACAGATTACTGTCATGAAAATTGAAGATACCACTCTCCGTAAAGGTGGCCTCATCTGTGATTAGGATGGATGACACCGATCCCGGAGTCGTGGTTGCCTGGTGAAGAAACCGGTGCCAAAACTGCTCCCAATGTGGAAAGTATGTCGCTAGTGACCTCTGCACAGGCTGGAAGTGATAAAGGTAGCAACAAGTGCCATGAAGAATGCTCCACACGGTCATGCGGCTTACCCTGTGCTGGCGGGCCAACTGCCTGGTACTGGCACGGCGATACTCTTTACTAATCGGCCTATCCTGGTAGCGATATAAAATATGACCGTGGATCACGTGTATGCCTATTGGATTTTTTTCTAATTGGATAAGGCTATCTTTCCCGAGGAAGTGATACCGATAAGTAGGAGGAAAGTGTACAACCGACCCTTCAAATGGAAAGTCTACTAAAAATAAAAAGTAATTAAACCAAACAGGGCTATAATTCGGAAAATGAAAGTTATTTTGTGCATTCACTCACGAACAACACTGGACAGAAGGGGTACCACTGACCATGAATCCAAAAGTTACACTAATGAACGAAAAGGAAATAATTAACGGTCGCCATCCCACTAGGGCAATTTACACCCAAAATCCTGTACAAGATGATGGGAAAGAAAAACATGTATTATTAAACACTGTCGTGGCAACTGAAGGTTGTCACATTTTTTGACACTAATTTTAAGTGAGTAACGATAAAGAAAACTGAGAAGTCACTCTTACGTTATGTTTGGCTTTAAATTTTGAAAAAGGCAATCGAGTAACGATTTCAAAATATGTAATTAAACTGTATGTCAGTATTGAACTTCGTTACGTGAACAATGACTTTCAGTGACCTCAACATAACGTCACCAAAGGAATTTAGAAAAAAGCAAGCTCTTTTTACTTTGCTATTACTTATTTTGCAAATTTGGATTTCATATTATTGTCTGAACAACTGAGCCTTTTTCCTGACTTTAACAGAATTAAACACTAGAATACGTACCAAACCAAACAGCCATGTGCTCCAAGCTATATGTAAAATAAATGAAACTTCCGCACTCTTAATTTGTGCATTTCTTTAGATTTGGACTTTCTTCAGTGATTGATTCTCAAACTTGAAAAATGAATTTGCTTTACTTTAGTCATATACTGAAACCTCTGTTGTACAACAGTTAATTGAAAGTAGACTGAGGCTAAAATTCTTAAAAATGAAATTATTCATTAATAAACTGGCTGTAACTATACAATTCGTTTCTTATGACACTCAGTTAGCATATAAGGAAAAAAATGGATCAAGGATCCTGCTTGGTAACAATGTCTGGGGGCAACGAGGACACAATCGCCCTGAGTTCAACTGATTATTATTTAAATAAATTTTATCAATCAAATCACATTCAGTTGTGGTGCTGGGTTAGCCGTTAATACTTTCTATCAATGAACAGTCTTGCTTCAGTGCTGTGCATACGACGAAAATCGGAGCCGACGACGAAACTGTGTTGCTGGAACTGCTGCTGTTGTTGAAGACGGCAGCATCTTGTGGAGCCACGGCTAATTACAGGAACGGGCAATCGCAATTAATACAGCCTCTTCCGCCCGTCCACTGTCCGTACTCCTGCTACTAGACATGTGGCTGGCGCGCGTACATGATGCCTCCGAAAATGGTACTCTCTACTGCGAGAGCGTTAACACCACACTTCCGCACACTACAAGCACTGGAACCCGTCTCCCTCTCTCTCCCGCGCTCCGCGCAATAACTCCCTACCCAAAGATTTTATAACGCGCAAGCACTGCTATTATTGTTGCTAGTCGATGCAAATAACAATTCCTTTGGCTTTTTCCCAGAGCTTATAAGTTTCACAGTAGAATACAGATAAATACAATGAAATGTCAACAGACTTCTATCTAAATTTACACGTGAAGTGAAGCAATGTCCTTAGTTATTAAAAGAAAGCACTTAAATTACAAATATTTACATACAGTTCAGCAAAATATATATATATCGGTAGCAGGTGCCATGCATCCTGCATTTTCAGTGTTACACGCCCTACACAGTTAATCACATTTTCCTCCAAGTCTGGTGTCCGAACACTTCAGGTACGTCCTTCATGATTTCCTGCTTCCTGAAATGACCTTGTCTCAGACAAACAGCGAGACACTAACGCAAACATGGAATGCTGTTGTTGTTGTTGTCGGCGGAGGTAGGTCTCCTGATATAACCTTGCTGCCCGCCGCCCATTGCCAATTGCCTTTCCGGAAGTAACCACCACGTTGCCAAGCTCTCGATTCGAATCCGCAACCATTGTGCACAACGCTGTATTACATCTGTTACAAAGTGAGTCAGCCTTCTAGGAGGAAACCATGCACACTGTAGCTGTGGCCGCATGGTACAGCGCTTATTAGACCGCAGTCTCTGTAACAATGTGTGATTGAATAAACGGTCTCTAGCATGCAAACCATACATTTCCCGACAAAAGTTCATTACATTTTTTTCTTCCGTATGCTTTCATCGACCAACCCTAGAGTTTGTACACTGTGAAAAAAATCACACTGTATAACGTTATACTACACTACTGGCCATTAAAATTGCTACACCACGAAGATGACGTGGTACAGACGCGAAATTTAACCGACAGGAAGAAGATGCTGTAATAAGCAAATGATTAGTTTTTCAGAGCATACAAACAAGGTTGGCGCCTGTGGCGACACCTACAACGTGCTGACATGAGGAAAGTTTCCAATCAATTTCTCATACACAGCAGTTGACCGGCATTGCCTGGTGAAATGTTGTGATGCCTCGTGTAAGGAGGAGAAATGCGTACCATCACGTTTCCGACTTTGATAAAGGTCGGATAGTAGCCTATCGCGATTGCGGTTTATCGTATCGTGACATTGCTGCTCGCGTTGGTTGAGATCCAATGACTGTTGGCAGAATATGGAATTGGTGGATTCAGGAGGCTAATACGGAACGCAGTGCTGGATCCCAACGGCTTCGTATCACTAGCAGTCGAGATGACAGGCATCTTATCTGCATGGCACTAAAGGTTCGTGCAGCCACGTCTCGATCCCTGAGTCAACAGATGGGCACGTTTGCAAGACAACAACCATCTGCACGAACAGTTCGACGACGTTTGCAGCAGCATGGACTATCAGCTCAGAGACCATGGCTGCGGTTACCCTTGACGCTGCATCACAAGGAGGAGCGCCTGCGATGGTGTACTCAACGACGAACCTGGGTGCACGAATGGCAAAACGTAATTGTTTCGGATGAATCCAGGTTCGGTTTACAGCATCATGATGGTCGCATCCGTGTTTGGGGACATCGCGGTGAACGCACATTGGAAGCGTATTCGTCATTGCCATACTGGCCTATCACCCGGCGTGATGGTATGGGATGCCATTGGTTACACGACTCGGTCACCTCTTGTTCGCATTGACGGCACGTTGAATAGTGGACGTTACATTTCAGATGTGTTACGACCCGTGACTCTACCCTTCATTTGATCCCTGCGAAACCGTACATTTCAGCAGGATAATGCACGACCGCATGTTGCAGCTCCTGTACAGGCCTTTCTGGATACAGAAAATGTTAGACTGCTGCCGTGGTCAGCACATTCTCCAGATCTCTGACCAATTGAAAACGTCTGGTCAGTGGTGGCCGAGCAAGTGGCTCGTCACAATACGCCAGTCACTACTCTTGACTGATTTAGGTTTTCCGTGATTTCCCTAAATCACTCCAGGCAAATGCCGGGATGGTTCCTCTGAAAGGGCACGGCCGACTTCCTTCCCCATCCTTCCCTAATCCGATGAGACCGATGACCACGCTGTCTGGTCTCCTTCCCCAAACAACCAACCAACCAACCAACGAACTACTCTTGATGAACTGTGGTATCGTATTGAAGCTGCATGAGCAGCTCTGCCTGTACACGCCATCCAAGCTCTGTTTGAATCAATGCCCAGGCGTATCAAGGCCGTTATTGCGGCCAGAGCTGGTTGTTCTGACTATTGATTTCTCAGGATCTATGCACCCAATTTGCGTGAAAATGTAATCACGCCGGCCGCGGTGGTCTAGCGGTTCAGGCGCTCAGTCCGGAACCGCGTGACTGCTACGGTCGCAGGTTCGAATCCTGCCTCGGGCATGGATGTGTGTGATGTCCTTAGGTTAGTTAGGTTTAAGTAGTTCTAAGTTCTAGGGGACTGATGACCACAGAAGTTAAGTCCCATAGTGCTCAGAGCTATTTGAACCATTTTTTTGTAATCACAAAGGTTTAAGTAGTTCTAAGTTCTAGGGGACTGATGACCACAGAAGTTAAGTCCCATAGTGCTCAGAGCCATTTGAACCATTTTTTTGTAATCACAAAAAAATGGTTCAAATGGCTATGAGCAGTATGGAACTTAACATCTGTGGTCATCAGTCCCCTAGAACTTAGAACTACTTAAACCTAACTAACATAAGTACATCACACACATCCATGCCCGAGGCAGGATTCGAACCTGCGACCGTAGCGGTCACGCGGTTCCAGACTGAAGCGCCTAGAAGCGCACGGTCACACCGGCCGGCATGTAATCACGTGTCAGTTCTAGTATAATATATTTGTCGAATGATTACCCGTTTATCATCTGCGTATCTTCTTGGTGTAGAAATTTTTAATGGCCAGTAGTGGATTAATGTTCATGATATGTAACATTTTGATACAGTTGATTACTGTAAACCGCGTGTGTTACTACTTGCATTAAATGCAACTGAATTTATTGTTTCTAGACTAAAAAAAAATATTGTGAACGCTGTAAAACTTCTGTAAAAGCAATTTTTTTCTCTAAAGGATAAACAGCATCAAATTTAGAAAGCTGTATTCTATTACTAGGTTGAAGAAGTAGTAATTTTTTCGACATGTCACTCCTTGGCAAGAACATACGCAGTTCCCATTTAGCCATTGTCGAAATTAGTCAGTTTCAAACTGTTGCGGTTGTGTGTAACTGCAAAAATGCCACTACGAACATTACATTGTCTCGTTGGAGGACTATGGAGACAAGCAACCTGTACTAAAACTCGATCTACGGCATGGCAATGGAACGGTGGTAACGCTGTGAGTTGAACACTATGGAAGTGTGGTGAACTGAGTCAGGGTTTTGTTTGGACGATTTATAAAGACGCTCCAGCCTGCTGACTGGAAGCTGTAATAATGCAAGATTATTCATAATTCCTTTTAGTTTTAGAAAGGGAGGTCAACTTTTTTTTTATTTTCGTTTCTCAGATTTCGAAAGGAAAATACATGTGCATAAAACAGTCTTAGAAGTCTGTCTGTAATCATCGAGAATTGAATACTCCAGACAATACATTGTTTTTTACACTGAGAGTGTTCTACTTAAAAAAGCATATTTTGTGAGGTATAGTTGCGACATCTGTCTAATAAGTTAGCGTCACTGTAACGATTTTACTTTCGTAATTTTATCATGGAAACTAATGTGCCAGTTCATGAGGGTTTAAGGTAACATAGCAAGAGTAACAAACTATGTTAGTGCTGTCTTCAGTGTTTCAGTAACATGAATTTTTCTATTTGTTGCTACTTCACGAAAGATTTGTGTAGAAGTTTTGAAGTAATTCAACCACTGCAGTGACACATAAAATTACTGGTATAACTATAGAAAGCTACTGCTTGTTTGTTGTTTATCCATCTTCGTGTTTGCTTAAGGGGAAAAGTTGCATGTCAGAAAATACCGATAATAAACTGGTTAATGCATAAAATAAATAACTGTTCTATTGAGACTGGCGATGGATTTGAAATACAACAGATTTACAGTTGGAGTTCCGAAAGATAAGATGTGCTGATATATTTTTCAGTTGTACGCTCTGACACTGAAATTATGAGGGGAAGATAATCCAAATATAGCACTAAAAGTAAGTAAGGAGTGAAACAAAGCTTCAGTAACGGCCATGCAGCTGTGTATTAGGTTCTTCGGAATTAAGATTGCCTTTGAAGTAACAAATTTTGTTCTTTTTAGCCACGATTAAGTGGTACTAGTTACTTAAAAGATGTTATTTTGAAACTGAATTTTGAAGTTCAGTGTGTTGTATTAAATTACTGTATGTTCAAATATAGTTGTAGTCCATCGATACTTTACATTTAACGATATAAAAAGTGATCCAAGTAAAAATAAACAAAGGAAAGCTTCGTGTTCTGCCCAGAAACGCCAATCTGAACCGACCGACCGCCGTGTCATCCTTTGCGAAAGGCGTCGCTTGGATACAGTATGGACGGCTATGAGGTCAGCAGACGCCTCTCCCGGTCGCTGTCGGCTTTCTTCGCTTTGGAGGCGTTACTCCTCAATTAAGTAGCTCCACAACTGGCATCATGAGGCTGAGAGCACCTCTTTGCAGTCTTCCTACCAAGGAAAAATCTCTGGCTGTGACGTGAGTGGAACCCGGGTCTTCTGCTTAGTACCTAGACACGTTGACTGCTGAGCTAGAGGGGCGGACAACGTAAAAATAAACCATATGCAGTTATACATTATCCGCAGAATCAATGGAATACCGATTAATATAACGCAAAAATGATCTCATAGCTCAATCATTACGATACTAGACAGTGACAAGTATGTAAACTGAAATATTGTTAATACAGTATTTGCAGTCATTGTCCTCAGTTGCTAACTTCAGTTACGCCATAAAGATTAGGAAACTTCGTCTTTTGCAACTGATATTTATTCTTGAGTACCAGACATGCTTCGGATGGGACACAATAATGAATACCACTGAAGATGCCTAATATGAATGGGCGAAACATAACTGGAGCTCAAGAATAAATTTCAGTTGCAAGGGCGGAAGTTTTCTTATATTTATGATAAAACATAATTAATAAATTGAAATGGTAACTTTCCTAACACGTTTTAACTAGTAAGTCTCCTTGGATTTCATTCACTTAAATCGGAAGGTTTTCTATAATCAGCAATCTGAGCAACCTTTGTTCGTTATCAGAAAAGTTTGTGTCTTATTTGTACAAGTAGCTGTCAGCCACTTAATCTTGTCTTTGCGGCTAAAAAATGATGACAAAATTCTTTCACCATTACCAGGAAAACAAACAACTACCTGTGGGTTGAGAGTGATAGGAATAAAGTGGATGAGCGACATAAGCTACTTACTAAGCACCGCAGAGCAGTACCAGTGAAAGGCAAGTGCCTGAGGAGTTAGAGTTCACATTTTTAATATCTTACCAAATTTCGTAATAAAGTGCAATCCGCAAAGATTTGTTCTAAATATAGATTATATGGTTTTCAAAAACTAGGACTACAAAAGGTGGCAATGGCGAAATGAACATAAAGAGCACAAGGACACAAGTAAAGAACACTTCAAAAGCAAAAGAAATCTGAGTGTATTTTTATTTGATTTTTTTTTATTTTTTACTTTTCTTGAGTAATCAGTCTTCTGACTGGTTTGATGCGCCCGCTACGGATTCCCCTCCTGTGCCAACCTCGTCATCTCAGAGTAGCATTTGGAACCTACGTGCTCAATTATCTGCTGGATGTATTGGTTCAAATGGCTCTGAGACTATGCGACTTAACTTCTGAGGTCATCAGTCACTTAGAACTTAGAACTAATTAAACCTAACTAACCTACGGGCATCACACACATCTATGCCCGAGGCAGGATTCGAACCTGCGACGTAGCGGTCGCTCGGTTCCAGACTGTAGCGCCTAGAACCGAACGGCCACTCCGGCCGGCGCTGGATGTTTTCCACTCTCTGCCTTCCTCTACAGTTTTTGCCCTTTACAACTTCCTCTAGTACCATGGAAGTTAATCCCTGACGTCTTAGCAAATGTCCTACTCTCTTGTCCCTTCTTCTTGTCAGTATTTTCCACATATTCCTTTCCGATTCTGCGCAGGTCCTTCTCATTTCTCAACTTGACAGTTCACCTGTAGCACGACGTCTCAAATGCTTCGATCCTCTTCTATTCCAGTTTTATCACAGTCCATGTTTCACTACCATACAATGCTGTGTTCTCAAGGTACATTCTCAGAAATTTATTCCTCAAATGAAAGTCTTTGTTTGATACTAGTGGACTTCTCTTGACCAGGAATGCCCTTTTTGCCAGTACTAGTCTGCTTTTTATGTCCCCCTTGCTCCGTCTGTCATAGGTTATTTTGCTGCCTAGATAGCAGAAGTCCTTAACTTCATCTACTTCGTAATCACCAATCCAGATGTTAAGTTTCTCTCTGTTCTCGTTTCTCCTACTTTTCATTACTTTCGTCTTCTGTTTACTCTCAGTCCATATTCTGCTCATTAGACTGTTCATTCCATTCACCAGATCATGTAATTCTTCTTTACTTTCACTGAGAAGAGCATTGTCATCAGTGAATCGTATCACTGATATCCTTTCACCTTGAATTTTAAATCCACTCCTGAACATTTCTTTTTATTTTCCTCATTGCTTCTTGACGTACAGACTGAAGAGTAGCTGCAGAAGGCTACTTGCCTTGCCTTACACCCTTTTTAATCGGAGCACTTTGTTCTTGGTCTTCCATTCTTATTATTTCCTCTTGGCTCTTGTAAATGTTGTATATTACTTGTATCTCCCTATAGCTTACCCTTATTTTCCACAGAATTTGGAACTTCTTGCACCATTTGACATTGTAGAATGCCTTTTCCAGGTCGACAAATCATAATAATGCGTCTTGATTTTTCCTTAGTCTTGCTTCCATAATCAACAGCAACATCAGAATTGCCTCTCTGGTGCCTTTACCTTTCCTAAAGCCAAACTGATTGTCATCATTTTATTTTCCACTCTTCTGTATATTATTCTTGTAAGCACCTTTGATGCATGAGCTGTTAAGCAGGTTGAGTGTTACTTCTCGTACTTGTCAGCTCTTGCAGTCTTTGGAATTGTGTGGATGAAATTTTTCCAAAAGTCAAATGGTATATCATCAGACTCGTGCATTCTACACACAAACGAGAATAGTCGTTTTTTTGCCACTTCCCGCAATGCTTTTAGAAATTCTGATGGAATGTTGTCTATCCCTTCCGCCTTAGGTGATGTTAAGTCTTCCAAAGCTCTTTTAAATTCTGCTTCTAATACTGGATCCACCATCTCTTCTAAATCGACTCCTGTTTCCTTTTCATTAAGATCGGACAAACCTTCTCATAGAGGCCTTCAGTGTACCCTTTCCACCTTTCCGCTCTCTCCTCTGCATGTAACAGTGAAATTTCCACTGCGCTCTGAATGTTACCACCCTTGCTTTTAATTCCACTGAAGATTGTTTAGACTTTCCTATATGCTGTATCCTATCGTTGGTTCTTTAATTATTTTCTCATGGTCACCTCCCACTTGGCAGTCCCCTCTCGGAGATCCGAACGGGGGACTATTCAGAAATCTTTTTCCAATGGAGAGATTATCATGACACGTTTTCAATTACAAGGTGGTGAATTTAATCAAGTGACATTGTAAAACACACGAAGGTCTGGATGGGAGGAGAACTAGTAAATAAGAATCTTGAATTATTGAAGCCCAATGTTGTTGAAAGCTACGTGGATACGTGAAGAAAATAAACTGTATTGTGTAGGGCGTAGAAAGACGTTCACGAAAAATCTTTACCAACAGAAGAGGACACGTGCAATGGAGTAGATGATTAACGAAACTTACACAACGAAATATTTGTCAAGCCATAAAAAGGCATACTGGCTGTTTTGGAGCTCTGTAGACGGTATAGAATTGGTGACCCTCCACCGTCGACGTAAAACCATTGGAGTGAAGCGGTACGTCTGTAACAGGCAGTTGTATGAAAACAGGGCAACAAGATGGTTCTACGTGGGCAGCGGACAGAATGGTAGAAAGGAGCTAACGTGACTGGATGTGCCTATGACCTCACCATGTTGGAATAGTCTTGGTGCGCCAACGCAAACTGTCCAATGTGTGTACAAGGAATGGTGTAGCACTCGCAGTCATGTAAGACGGCGTAAGAACATTTTTCCTTATAAGGTGATAACCGACAGGGGGCGAGACGAGTTTCACGTCTTATCAGTGAGAATCTGTTTCAAATCCGACAATTTGCAGCTGTCAGCGAATGCTGGTCCATCTGAACCAGTTTCCTCTCGAACGTTGGGAAGGGAACTGCACGAAATGGACGTGTATTACTCACAGATGAACGTGTAGCTGCACATCTTCAATGGGCCACACAACATAGAGAGTGGGTAGTAATTGCCTGGAAACGTTTAATGTGGTCCGACGAGTCGTGGTTTTGCCTCTCGTCAAATATCGCAAGGCGTCGAGTATCCCGACAGCCGAATGAGGCGTTTAACCTACAATGTGTAGAAGATGGAGTTCAGACAAAGATGTTTCGCTGATATTCTGGGGGTGTTTTTTGTACGTAACTGGGTCCGTTCATGCAGGGCACCGTGAATAAACTAGAAAGTTTATTAAACTTTCTAAATGACAGAGTTGCCATTTCTTGTACATCTTTATTGGGACTATTCTGACACTCCTATCTTTCCTGGGGAGGGCTGCTAACATGTTCCTGTTTTGATGAACACTCAGACACCTTTCGTATCTGACTGGTCCACTGAATAACCCGGTGTTAATTCCACAGTAAAGTCTAGAAACAGCTGGTAAAACGTATCTATCAACACCCTCGCAGTTTAGTAGCTCTGTGTGACGTAATAGTCATTGAGTGGCTTTGGCGAGAATTAAAACACCCAAGTTTCACAGATGAAATTATTATAGATAAAGGAATGAGACAAAGAGACTCACTGAGGCACTGTTTACTAATAGAACACATAATTGATGCCATAAGAAATAAAGCAGGCTGTAAAATGGGAAATAAAGGGGTAAATATTGTGTTACGCTGATAATGCTGTACTGATAGAAAATAATGAGGGTAATTACAAAGGTGACTTCACCAATTAATTAAAACAGCTAACCAATTCATAAGGGGCTATCAAAAATTTCCCTTCAGAGGCCGTACGCTCCAAAATCGGTATACCAATTTGGAAAAGTCGACGTGAGCACTGCGGCAATCATCCATTTTGGAGACACTTGTTTCGTAAAACACAGTATCCTCCTGCGAGAAGAAATCCGTAATTGCCTGCTGCACATCCTCGTCCGACAGAAATAGTCGCCCCTTCAAGATCTTTTTTAAGGGACCGATGACGTGACAATCGTATGGGGTGAGATGAGGACCGTAGGATGGGTGCTCGAGTGTCTCCCTCTTGGTGTAACTTTGTCGTTATATTTGTGATATGGATACCTGCATTATCTTGAAGGTGCAGTAGCATCCCTCGTGGCGCACCTTTCCACAGCCGTGATTTTCGACAAACGTGCTGCCCCATATGTATTCCTCATTATCCTATGGATGTCTACCGGTGTTAGCCATTCGGCAGCCAAGAAAAGAATAGCAGCACCTTGGTCCTGTTTGGACGCATTTGCTGATAATCTCTACATAGTTGACGTCTCCGTATTTGTCGCAGGCATGTCGGAACGACACAAATGGCACATTCATCACATGTCGATGCTTATACACCCTCATCGGAGTCGCACTGCTTCCCATATAAGCCGCAGCAACGTCCTCATACGGAAAGTGTTTGATCGCTCCTTATAAAATGGAAGTCTCATCTAAAAAAACTAAGAACTATGTGGACTTATTTTTTGATGATTTAAATTATATTTAATATAACTCACCACTCATCAGTGTACGGTAATGCCCCTTATCTTGGGGTAAAATGAGGTACTGTGTGGGGCACAAACGGGCAACGCTATATTTTCAGTCTGAGGCATGGGACACACTGATACTCGTGCCAGTCCTCTTCAGTCCACCCTGGAAACCCCGATAGGTCCACTTCTCACACCTTAAACACTTTACACAAGCATATGATTTTCTTGTTGACAAGTAGGTATCTTTACAAACAAGACAAGGTGTTTCTTTCTCATCTTCAGACGAGCTGTTGGCCTCACACGTCTTCAGAGCATTCTGAGGCGTTTCTAGGATCTAGAGCCGGAGTCCAACAATTTTTTTTAATCATTCGGGAAGATGCTTTTGTTGCGTTGAGTTCATTTTTGTACGGAGACTACGTGATCAAGGCGCTTTATCTTCTTGACAAATGTTGAGGATGTCTCTTGTAATGAGGAACTGGCTTTACACCCAAAGGTGATACAATGAACGAAGGCTGTGTCTGCGCATTAGTCGAGAAGAAGCAACCCACTCAGTTCATTTTGCATTGTTGCTGCTCTGGTATATGGAAGTACGAACAACTGAGCCATTTGGTACTGGGTTGCCACTCTTTACGGATGGCTGATAAGCCATGTCTTAATTTCGTGATCATACAGAGCGCTCAATGGTGATGTTTCAAATGAAATATACTTACTCAATAAGGAATAACTTATCAGGTCATTAGTGAATAAAATAATCTAAACGTTGGCGAAAAAATTGTAAATTTTACAGGATATATCCGTAAGAGCGTGCAAAAATTTAGCACGACATGGGGAATGCTCCACAGAACAATTTGAGGTACGGAACATGGGGTCGGAGAAGTCAACTTAAGGAGATAATAGGAATAAAATCACATTACTGAATGCTTTTTTATTTAAATTAGAGAAGTTAACTGCTGATAGCACATTGAAGGCAGCATAGAATCAAGTAGGTTAAAAGATGAGGGCTAGTAGAAATCCTTGGGTAACAGAAGAGATGTTGTTGTGGTCTTCAGTCCTGAGACTGGTTTGATGCAGCTCTCCATGCTACTCTATCCTGTGCAAGCTTCTTCATCTCGCAGTACCTACTGCAACCTACATCCTTCTGATTCTGCTTAGTGTATTCATCTTTTGGTCTCCCTCTACGATTTTTACCCTCCACGCTGCCCTCCAATACTAAATTTGTGATCCCTTGATGCCTCAAAACATGTCCTACCAACCGGTCCCTTCTTTTTGTGAAGTTGTGCCACAAACTCCTCCCCAATTCTATTCAATACCTCCTCGTTAGTTATGTGATCTACCCATCTAATCTTCAGCATTCTTCTGTAGCACCACATTTCGAAAGCTTCTATTCTCTTCTTGTCCAAACTATTTATCGTCCATGTTTCACTTCCATACATAGCTACACTCCATACAAATACTTTCAGAAACGACTTCCTGACACTTAAATCTATACTCGATGTTAACAAACAGAAGAGATATTGAATTTAATTGAGGAAAGGAGAAAATATAAAAATGCAGTATATGAGGCAAGCAAAAAGGAATACAAACTTCTGAAAATTGTAACCTCCCCACAAAAATAATACATATTTAGTGTAACCTCAAAACAGAAATATTCCTAAACTTCTCAACAGTAAAAATTATAATTATGACGTTCACATTCAGTGTAATGTCCCAACAAAAAATAAATTCAGTAACCTGGGAATAATACAATGTAACTAACCTCTCAATTAAATTGTCGCTCACTTATAACTTTTCAATAATTGACTGTGAATTTAACATGGTAAATTTTGGACGTCAGCAGTGCTGCGTCATGGCCCTGAAAGATCATTCTGAACAAAAAAGAACAATTCTTACCTCAATGAAGTCGCCGGATAACGCAGATATATCTGCTCTTACAATAAACTTTTCTGGCACAGCCCTGTGCAATGCTGGCCGATAGATTTGTCATTTATAAAAGGAACAACTGATTTTACTTTTGCAATAATCTGGATGATCATGGATTGGAGAAATTAGTAAATTCTTTAAATTGAAATGAATGGTTGTTAAAAGTTACTTTTTATGAGAAAGATTATTATTAGGACATTTTTAAAACATTTACATGGGACTTAACAATACTACATATGCGCGAGGCTGCTTTTACCTTATATAATAATGCTCAGGCTCCGGCATCGCTGCACCACGACCGATCCAGCCAACATGATACACCAGACCAGACTAGACCAGACTGCTCGCTAGCAACAACTTACTCCTACAGCTACACAGTTCCTACTGCAGTCAACACTGCTCTCTGGTCTGAGATTCTCTTATACCTTACATATCGTAGGCAGCGCGTGAGCAATTCATCGAAATTACATTTGCTCGGACCTCCTACATAACCCTCCACTGGGGGGGGGGGGGGGGGGGGGGCAAAAATTTGGCAGCGATGGTGAGTCAATTGGACATGCCATGAGCAACAAATTCTTCTATAATCTACTTAATTAACTAAGTCTACAGTCACAGAGTATATACATTATTGATAAGTGCAGAACATATTAAGTAATGAAATAGAGTGCACACGCACTGAGTACAGAATATATCAAGAAATAACAAAAAGTATACGCAATGAGTACAAAAGATACTGTATAAGTCTTTAGCATTTTTATGTAACATATCATGAAGTGAAATAAAGTGCACACGCACTGTAGAAGTCTTTAGCATATTTAGGACGACTGATCATATTAACAAATGAAATAAAGTGCACACGCACTGTAAAAATCTTTAGCATTTTACAAGAACTGATTACCCTAAAAATGAGATAAAATGCACACCCACTGTAGAAGTCTTTAGTATATTTACAAAATATCATGGAGTGAAATAAAGTGCACACGCACTGTAGAAGTCTTTAGCATTTTTAGGACAACTAATCTTATTATGAAATGAAAGTCCTTAGCATATTTCAAGAACTAGGAAAGGAATGGGAAGGATTGCATCATGGTTGTAGCACAGTAGGTTGCACGTAGCTGCACTGAAAGTCCATATCTTTCTACAGAAGCACAACACCAAGTGAGACAATCTGAAGTTCTCTTCCCTGAAGTATTTATCAGTGTAGCCAAGACACTGAAATGTTGTATTAATATTCAATGTTATCATTTTGTAGTACATTAGGTACACCAAACAGTAGGACCATAATAACATCTCCATCGTTCAAGGTGGTGGCCAGCTTGGTACGCCAACACCACATTCTTGTAGAATCCATACTCTTACATCAACATAGAGTTAGTGCAAAAACCAAACATAGTGCTCCTGATCATGAGGATGGACAGGACAAATGGATATTGCAGTAATTGCTGGTAATTAGGTCAGAAGGTGAAGGACATTAAGTCTTATGCTAGTCATCATTGAGAATTACACTAGTCTATCAACCGATTTGAGTAATTATTGGCATTCATTGGCTATTTACACAGCATTGAAGTAGCATGTATGGAGTATTACAGAACATTATTCATAAGTCATCTCAATATAGTAATTAGTGGCACTCATTGGCCAGTTACAAAGCATTGTTTTATGAATTATTCAGAAGTCATCATTCAAAATGAGTTAGTTATTGGCATAACATTTGTACATAATTCATCTAATTATAGTAATCATTGGCATTCATTGGCCAGTTACTAAACATGTAGCAAGTATTGAATATTACATAACACTATTCATAACTCATCTGATTGCGGTAATTATTGGCACTCATTGGCCAGTTACAGAGTATTCATACAGTTTTACAAAACATTATTCAGTATTATTCAGAAGTCATCATTCAAAATGAGTTAATTATTGGCACAGCATTTATAGAGTATAACAAATATATTATTTATAGAAATTATTGATATAGCATTTATGCATTATTACAAAACATCATTATTACAACAGTATTACTCAGAACTCATCATTCAAGTGAGATAGGACATATTTAAAATGTAACACACTGTAACTATTACTCAACATCTGTGGTCCAATAATACATAGATATAATGGATTCAATACATCTGAGAAATTTGCATTATATTTACGACTAGAAATATATCCTAAAGTGGTAGCATTATTTGGTTGTATACTGGTAATAGTTGGGACTGGTAATAATTTTTTTTTGTGTTAGCAATGCATTGCGTTGGGATCGATAATTGCTGGGGCATGAAAATATACGCTTTTGACTTATTGCTGGAAATAAGGATTAATAACGTCATTCGTCATGAGTCAGCTGTAGCAAGGTTATGAAACAAGTAGAGTATATGTGATCACATTCATGAATGATACACACAAATGGATAAAAAAAATGCAAGTACTAGAACAGGTTTAATGACTAACTGCTTATAGCACATTAATTTCATGAACAGCTTCTCCTGGAAAAAATACAAAATGGATTATTGAGCTGAAAGAAGAAACGCATATTATGCTGAAAAGTAGTGAGCTTCGAATTAATAGGTAATGAAACGTGTACTCAATATGTATGTACTCTAGCTGTCCTTTCCAAAACATTCAGTCATTATACCATGTGACATAAGACATACTGTCAAAACGAACTGCAACAAATACTTAAATAACTACATAGCATCTCTTAACTAATAGTAAATATATAAACGTCATCATTATCATCATCTGCAAAGAAAAACTTCATTATTTATATTACCATAACTTCATTACTTCATCATCTGCAAAGAAAAACCTCATTATTCATATTAGCATATTCTTCATATAATTATTCATCATCATTTATTATCATCTGCAAAAAAGGACACTTCATTATTCATTACCCATATTACCATTTACTTCATACAACTATTCATACTATAGAGTTTCTTATTTCTAGCATATTTCATCACTAAAACTAGGATGTGTAGTTCTGTCTGACAACCTGCATCAATCGCCTCGTATTCTGAAAGAAAAATAATTAGTCAAGACTGCTATCATACGATGTGTCTATTAATGCTTGTTAATTTTGATCCATTTACTCTTCATGACAAGATATTGCATTTTCCTTCGTTCATTCCGATGGTAAAATTTCCATTTCAGAGTAAACCACTGTGGTTTGTTTAATTTATTTCTTGTACACGTTACTGCTTTCTGAAAATGATGAATAAGGGTTAATATCTTGCATTTAAATCATATACCCATTAGATAAAAACTTGTTTCTAGTGATACAACTAAGCATACAGCATAGCATGACAGAAAACGAATTATGTTAAAAACATAGACAGTTTTCAAGTGCAAAAAATGTATACACAGTATCATAATGTAGTAGCAAAAAATGTAAAATAGTTACAATGTTGAGATATCATAAGGCAAAATGTCAAAGTCAACTGGTGTTTGTTGTATCTTAAAGATTACATAGTGCATACAGACAAAAATTCTACTTTCGATAGGAAAAGAATCATACATACACAAAAAATGAAAAATGTGCATGGTCTGATATATAACGACAAGAAAAGCGACCTGCTAACCTTACCTTGCCGGGCACTTTCCAGGAAAAAATATGATAATCATCAGTAAGTGTTCATATAAATATAATTGCGTAAGTGGTCATATAAAATTCAGGAAATGGCATTACAGTGTGATAAATCATAAAGTATATTCATTCAATAAAGGGTTTAATATTGGAGACATGGTAATTGCCTTTGCTTTTTCTGGTTCTCAAAGTTTCGACGTGTACTACATTGGGGTAAGGAATGCTGCGAATTCGATATGGACCTGCGTATAGAAGCTCAAATTTACTGCATCTACTCTTTCCTCTGTTGGATAAATAGTGTGAACGTACTAATATATTCTGTCCAACGTGAAAGTCACGGCGTGTACAAACCTGTTTCTGCTGTCTTCTCCGGCGCTCTGCGGCACGTTTGATGTTGTTGAGTGCAACGTCAATTATTTCATGGTGGCGTAGTCAACGAGATGTAGGGAAGGATACTAATTCTTTAATTTTGTTAGGTGGTTCAACATTTTTCAGTATAGCAGTCGGAGATAGCATAGTAGATTCATTTGGTATGGAGTTAATTACATCCTGGAATGAGAGTATGTGTGTGTCCCAATCAATATGTTTTTTATGGCAGTATATTCTACATAGTTTACCAAATTCTTTCATTAGTCGTTCACAAGGGTTCGAAGAAGCGTGATACTTGGATATATAGATCGGAGAAATGTTTCTTGTTCGTAACATACGTGTCCATATAGCAGATCGAAATTGTGATCCATTGTCGGAAATTACTTTCAATACAGGTCCTACATGGAATAAAAAAATGTTTTACAAATGCATTCGAAATAGTTTTAGCAGTAGCTTTGCGTAACGGAGTGAAGGTAACAAATTTAATGGCTCTGAGCACTATGGGACTTAACATCTATGGTCATCAGTCCCCTAGAACTTAGAACTACTTAAACCTAACTAACCTAAGGACAGCGCACAACACCCAGCCATCACGAGGTAACAAATTTCGAAGTGAGTTCAACAGCGACAAAGATGTAGCAAAAACCTCTATTAGTTCTGGGAATCGGACCAAAAATGTCTACAGCGGCCATGTGTCTCAATTTAACAGGTACAATGGGATGTAACGGAGGAATATGTGAAGTCGTGTCTGATTTAGCTTTCTGGCAGATTTTACATGACGCTAAAACTCGTCGAATACGTTTCTCCATGTTGGTAAAATAACAGTTCTGTCTCAGTATAAGAAAACATTTCCTGGCTCCGTAATGTGCGTAACGTAAATGAGTATACCAGATTAATTTGTTAACAAGCTCGTCAGGAATACATAATAACCATTTGTTGTTGTCAGGGTGAGAGCGGCGAAACAGAATGTTATTGCGTACAGTGTAATGGTTTCTGATGGTAACATTATTCTTATCTTGCCAAAGGCGTTTAATTTCTTTCCACATGTTGTCTTTGCTCTGCTCTTGTGCTATGTCTCGTAATGACGATGAAACGAAGTTTTCAAATGCGACTTGTTGAATATACTTGACGCTAGAATTTGCTTGGCAGAAGTTGGTTGCGATGTCTTGCTGATTGTTGCTGAGAGAACGGGATAGTGCGTCTGCTACAATATTTTGTGTACCGGGAATGTGAACAATTGTAAAATGAAATTCCTGTAAATAAAGTTTCCATCTGCTTAATCTGTCATGTGAAAATTTTGCTGAAAGTAAAAACTGGATAGCTCTATGATCTGTGTAAACGGTAGTGTGTCTTCCATAAAGAAAATGCCTAAATCTCGTAAATGCCCATACAACACATAATGTTTCAAGTTCTGTAACAGAATAATTACCTTCAGCAGGTGACAGAATGTGACTTGCAAAGGCGATGATTTTAATTACTGTAGTACCATCTTCTTCAATTTCCTGATAAATGTGTACGCCTAAAGCGGTGTTAGAACTGTCGGTGGCAATGGAAAAATTTCTAGTTAGATCTGGGTGTGATAACAGTTGTGCATTCAACAAAGCTTGTTTCAGATTGACTAATTCAGACTGTGCTTGGCTATCCCAGGACCAAATAGCGTTTTTACCCGTCAATTGGCATAATCTAGGGGTGTCTAAAGCAGAGTAATGAATAAATTTACGGAAAAAGTTAATTAATCCTAAAAAGCTGCGTAATTGTTTCTTTTTCGTTGGAACAATAATGTCACGTAAAGCTTGAAGTTTCTCCGGGTCAGGCGCAATGCCTTCTGCTGAAATTACATGCCCAAGAAATTTTATAGAAGTTTTGCCCAAGTGCGATTTGCTAAGATTAACTGTCAGTCCTTGTGCACGAAAAGTTTGCAACAGTTGTTCAAGAATCAGATTGTGTTCAGGCCAGTTAGCTTCTGCAATAAGAATGTCGTCTACATACGTTGTGATTCTGTCTTTAAGTTCTGTCGAAGTATACTATTGAAACCGCGAATAAATGCTGCTGAAGAAATAGTTAAACCGAACGGTAATTTGCAAAATTGATAACAGTCACCAAAACAGAGAAAAGCTGTGTACTTTCTGCAGTTCGGATGGAGCTGAATTTGCCAAAATCCCGATTTCAAATCTAACGTGGAATAAATGGCAGTACCATGAAATTTCTCTAGAAGTTCTTCTAGTGTCTGTGGGCGAACTGTTTCATTAATAATAATGTCATTGACATGACGCGAATCAAGCACGAGTCGAAGTGAACCATCCTTTTTCTTAACAATATGGAGCAGGTTTATGTACGGACTAACTGCCGATTCAATAATTCCTTGGTCAAGCATAGCTTGCAATTCTTTCTTAACTTGTTCTCTATGAATATATGGAATGGGATAATGTTTGGCTTGAAACGTGTCGTGCTGTCTAACTTGAAATTCATACATAAAACCGGACATAGTACCAGGGATGTTGTCAAAAACTGGAGCTTGCTGTAAAAGAATATTGCGTAGTTGAGTACGTTCGTCGTCTGTATTTGCACTGCTTTGTTTTACTTTATCAGAAATCATTTGCATAACGTCATAGTTGGCTTCGTCTGGTGTATTATAGTTGTGTACGTACGTATCTGTGAACAATGTGGAATGACAGTCCGTGTTACGCGATGTAGAAAAGACCTGTGTTCGGTGAATTGCCTGTTCATCTGCAGATAAAGCGTGCTGAAATTCTAATGCCAGTTATACATTCTCATCCTTTAACATTAAACAGGAATTTTGAAAGTCAATAATTGCGTCATGTTGTACCAGAAAATTCGTACCTAAAATAACGTCTGTTGTCAATAAGGGAACAATCCAAACATTTGAGTGGAACGTATGACCTGCAATACAAAACGATAAGTGTGTCCGTAATTTTACATCTACTCCTTTACCAGATACTGCTCCTTTTACTTTAGTTTTGCCTAATGGTAACGTAGGATAGGTATTCTCTGTGTTACATTCGTTGAAAGTTTCTTCATTTGTAACTGACATAGGTGATCCAGAATCGATTACTACTGAAAATTTGGATGATCCAATCTTTACTTCAATGACAGGGTGGGAAATGGTTTTTTGAATAACTGTTTTTTCCTGCAAAAGAGTGCCTCGGATGTCGTCAAAAGTAATAACATTTTCGTGAACAACATTCTGCGTGTCAAAAGTAGTGCTTACGTTGCTGAAAGATGCAACCTGTACTGTATCTAGTCAAATTCTTTCTGACGTGCTGTTATTTGCGGGAGGATGCTGTGGTATTTCAATTATTTGTACTGTTCTGTTATTTTTTCCTGATGTATTAGGTTCGGGATGATACCGACTGTCTGGTTCATTCATGATTATCTGTTGTTGTGGTTGATTATGCTGCTAGTAAGACCGACTGTTATTAAACGTACGCTGAAAATTGTGCTCATTACTTTTACGTCTGTCATGATAGTCATTTCTATACAGCGCGTTGCAATAGGAGTTGAAATGATATGTCTTCTGTACATAGTGATTTCCTTGCTGCTGTGCGTTACTATTTGGTGTGGCCGACGCTATACGTGCAGGCGGCGAAACATTAAAGCTTGGTTGACCTTGCACATTACATTGTTGGTTAGGTATGCTAACCGACTGGTTTTGTTGCTGTCGTGGGGAAAAACCTCTATTGTTACCAAAATGTGTTTGCGATTGCTGAAAATTTTGACGATACTGATAATTAAAATTTTGTCTGTTATTAAAGTTCTGGTGGTTGTCATTCCTGGAGCGTATAATGATAACTGTCACTTTCAGGTAAAACTTGTCGTATCAGGTTTCTTTACTAATTCCTAATTATAGATAGATCGATAGTTGAAGAGCTGTTTTGATAGATATAAAGGATAGTAAAAGAGAAGGCAGCAGTGCGGAAAACTAAAGATGAAATAGCACTACTACGGCTCGGGGCTCTGTGCACGCTACGGCACATATTCATTGAAGTCTAATGAATCCCCTGAGGTCTCTTACGCGCTGCAAATAAATTTTAATTTCTGCATTACAGGCAATGCCGGCGAAAATTGGAAAGCAAATTGTTGTATCCAGTCCAAAGGGTGAATCTTTGTTCTGTCATTTTTAAATGCCTTAAATTTTCTAACGGATAGAAAGTGCTTGTAATCAAAATTATCGTCTCTGTATGTCTGAACATGTTCAGGATTGCATGAGAATCTGTTTGTCTGTGACTGTTCGCAATCTAAGTCACGTACTCTCTGTAAATTACCTAAATTACACTGGTTGTGTGAGTCTGACAAATGTTCGGAGAGTGGCGTATGCTGTGATGTGTTAAAGGCTGAAATATTATTCATCTCCGTCAATTCGTGCTGTAAAGATGACAATTTTCTACGTAATGTATTATTGGACGAACCTATCTCACTGATCGTCTACTGTAAATTTTGGAATTCGGGTGTTTGATTAAGCGAAACTGGAGACGTATCGTCTGATTTGGTGTCATTATTATTTTCGATAATATCAATACGACTGGCCAATTCATCATATTTTTCAGTCAGTGCTTTTACCTGATCATCATTTTTAGTATCACAAGCATTAATTTGTTTTTCTACACTCCTGGAAATTGAAATAAGAACACCGTGAATTCATTGTCCCAGGAAGGGGAAACTTTATTGACACATTCCTGGGGTCAGATACATCACATGATCACACTGACAGAACCACAGGCACATAGACACAGGCAACAGAGCATGCACAATGTCGGCACTAGTACAGTGTATATCCACCTTTCGCAGCAATGCAGGCTGCTATTCTCCCATGGAGACGATCGTAGAGATGCTGGATGTAGTCCTGTGGAACGGCTTGCCATGCCATTTCCACCTGGCGCCTCAGTTGGACCAGCGTTCGTGCTGGACGTGCAGACCGCGTGAGACGACGCTTCATCCAGTCCCAAACATGCTCAATGGGGGACAGATGCGGAGATCTTGCTGGCCAGGGTAGTTTAGTTGACTTACACCTTCTAGAGCACGTTGGGTGGCACGGGATACATGCGGACGTGCATTGTCCTGTTGGAACAGCAAGTTCCCTTGCCGGTCTAGGAATGGTAGAACGATGGGTTCGATGACGGTTTGGATGTACTGTGCACTATTCAGTGTCCCCTCGACGATCACCAGTGGTGTACGGCCAGTGTAGAAGATCGCTCCCCACACCATGATGCCGGGTGTTGGCCCTGTGTGCCTCGGTCGTATGCAGTCCTGAATGTGGCGCTCACCTGCACGGCGCCAAACACGCATACGACCATCATTGGCACCAAGGCAGAAGCGACTCTCATCGCTGAAGACGACACGTCTCCATTCGTCCCTCGATTCACGCCTGTCGCGACACCACTGGAGGCGGGCTGCACGATCTTGGGGCGTGAGCGGAAGACGGCCTAACGGTGTGCGGGACCGTAGCCCAGCTTCATGGAGACGGTTGCGAATGGTCCTCGCCGATACCCCAGGAGCAACAGTGTCCCTAATTTGCTGGGAAGTGGCGGTGCGGTCCTCTACGGCACTGCGTAGGATCCTACGGTCTTGGCGTGCATCCGTGCGTCGCTGCGGTCCGGTCCCAGGTCGACGGGCACGTGCACCTTCCGCCGACCACTGGCGACAACATCGATGTACTGTGGAGACCTCACGCACCACGTGTTGAGCAATTCGGCGGTACGTCCACCCGGCCTCCCGCATGCCCACTATACGCCCTCGCTCAAAGTGCGTCAACTGCACATACGGTTCACGTCCACGCTGTCGCGGCATGCTACCAGTGTTAAAGACTGCGATGGAGCTCCGTATGCCACGGCAAACTAGCTGACACTGACGGCGGCGGTGCACAAATGCTGCGCAGCTAGCGCCATTCGACGGCCAACACCGCGGTTCCTGGTGTGTCCGCTGTGCCGTGCGTGTGATCATTGCATGTACAGCCCTCTCGCAGTGTCCGGAGCAAGTATGGTGGGTCTGACACACCGGTGTCAATGTGTTCTTTTTTCCATTTCCAGGAGTGTATTTTACATGTGGTTTTGTTCAATTTTTTAACGTCTGCTTTGATGGCATCGGGATCCTGTATTAGTTCCAACTTTTCAAGTCTGTTGGTCATTGTCTAAAAGTCTAATGTGTTTTTGTTTTAAGATCGGAGATTTCATCATGCAATTCGGTGTTCAACTGTTTGATAGTATTAATTTCGTCTGATACTGTAGCAATATTGTTGTCTACGTTATGTTTTTGCTTTCGTAAACAACTTTCGCTTATCTTCCTGTCTCTGTGCAGTAATTGTTTCCATGACTTGTTTCTTTACTTTGTTCTGTTCCTGTACAAATTTACGGTAACGCGTTTCATTGTTTTGTAGGTGGTGATTAAAACGTTCGTCAATTTGGTTGTTCTGTTGGTCAAATTTCGTGTCTACTTTCGCATCCAGTGTGCGTGAAAGTTCTGCTGACATTAATTTAAACTCGTGGCGTAACTGTGTTGCGTTTTCAGAACATTGTTTAGCGACTGCACTAATATCATCTCTAAGTAATTTAGTTGTGGCTGCATGTGTATTACTTAATTCTTGTGCCATAGATCTAATTTCTTCACTACTGTTCCTAGCACAAGCCTTAATTTCCTCACGTAATTGTTCTTTAGTATCATGACATTGCACGGCAACGGCTGTAATCTGTTCACTAAGCTGTTTGAAATTGTTGTCTTGTTTTTTATTCAACTGTTTGGAATTGTTGTCTAGTTTTTCATTAAGTTGTTTGTTCGATTCATTAGGGTTATCGTGGTTTTCATTCAACTGTTTGAAATTTTCATTATTTTCATTAAGTTGTTGTTTGAAATTTTCATTAAGTTGTAGGAATAATGCCATAACTTGATCCATGCCAATATTACCTACTCTATTCTCTGTGCTGTTTAATGGCGTACCTGCAATTGTCACGTTTTGTGTAACCATTTGGTCATTCTCTGATTCTTGAAAAGGTTCGCCAATTGGATGTGCACTGTGGGTCACTACCTCGGAATCAAATAAATCTGACGTATTTTGACTACATTGTTCATCTTCGCGAGAAAAATTTATCTGTTCACTATGCAAATTGTGCAAATCAGGTGTGTCAAACTGGGCAGCGTTCATTGTAACGGAACGTACCGCGTCATCAATTGTTAAATTTACGGTGGACATAATTGAATTTGTTTGCTCATCATTAGGATCAATATCATTACTAGTGATCGACACACACTGATTATCTGTAATTAGGGGATTATCACTATTACACTGAGTGTCGCAAGTATTATCGGTCAAATTATTCGAATCGGCTATTTCACTCATTGCACATCGCGATGTACTGTTAACAGTTTTTCGCGGCATTTTTCACAAATGAAGCAAAGACGAAGCAAAATGGAACAAACACAATTACAGCAAAGAGCAACAAACTGCCGATGATCCGTGAAAGAAAGAGTGACAAATTAGTAAATGCATTGCGCCAGATGCAAACTACGTTGAATATTAAGTAAATAAGAGCAGATATACAATTTACTACTTCTCAGAAATTCACAAAGGAAATACGATCCTGGCCGGTTGTCGCCAAGTGTAACCTCCCCACAAAAATAATACACATTTAGTGTAACCTCAAAACAGAAATATTCCTAAACTTCTCAACAGTAAAAATTATAATTATATCGTTCACATTCAGTGTAACGTCCCAACAAAAAATAAATTCAGTAACCTGGTAATAATGCAATGTAACTAACCTGTCAATTAAATTGTCGCACACTTATAACTTTTCAATAATAGACTGTGAATTTAACATGGTAAATTTTGGACGTCAGCAGTGCTGCGTCATGGCCCTGAAAGATCATTCTGAACAAAAAAGAACAATTCTTACCTCAATGAAGTCGCCGGATAACGCATGTATATCTGCTCTTACAATAAACTTTTCTGGCACAGCCCTGTGCAATGCTGGCCGATAGATTTGTCATTTATAAAAGGAACAACTGATTTTACTTTTGCAATAATCTGGATGATCATGGATTGGAGAAATTAGTAAATTCTTTAAATTGAAATGAATGGTTGTTAAAAGTTACTTTTTATGAGAAAGATTATTATTAGGACATTTTTAAAATATTTACATGGGACTTAAGATAACAATACTACATATGCGCGAGGCTGCTTTTACCTTATACAATAATGCTCAGGCTCCGGCATCGCTGCACCACGACCGATCCAGCCAACATGATACACCAGACCAGACTAGACCAGACTGCTCGCTAGCAACAACTTACTCCTACAGCTACACAGTTCCTACTGCAGTCAACACTGCTCTCTGGTCTGAGATTCTCTTATACCTTACATATCGCAGGCAGCGTGTGAGCAATACATTGAAATTACATCTGCTCGGACCTCTTACAAAATGAGATCGACAGGAAATTCAAAATGGCTAAGCAGGGATGGCTAGAGAACAAAGGTAAGGATGTAGTGATATATATCACTAGGGTTAAGATAGATACTGCCTACAGGAAAATTAGAGAGACCTTTCGAGAAAAGAGAACCACTTGTATCAGTATCAAGAGCTAAAATGGAAAACCAGTTCTAAGCAAAGAAGGGAAAGGAGAAAGGTGGAAGGAGTATATAGAAGATCTGCAAAAGGCAATATTATGGAAATGGAAGAGAACGTAGGTGAGGATGAAATGGGAGATACGATACTGCATGGAGAATTTGACGGAGCACTGAACGACCAAAGTGGGACACGGCGTCGGGAGTAGACAATATTCCATAGAACTACCGATAGCTTTCGGAGAGCCCCCCCCCCCCCCCCCCCGATAAAACTCTACTATCTGGTGAGCAGTATGTATGAGACAGGCGAAATACCCTCAGACGTCAAGAGGAGTATATAAATTACAATCTCAAAGAAAGCAAGTGTTGACAGGTGTGAAAATTACCGAGCTGTATGTTTAATAAGTCACGGATGCAAAATACTAAAATACTAACACGAATTCTTATGCATTCTTTATACTTAGTTTTGAAGTTCCTACCTGTCATCCCCAAATATACTGATTCACATCCTTGCCCTCTAGCTGATATATACTTGCCCCTTGGTATTTATCTGGTTTGTCTGTTGTTTGTAAATGTAACTGGAGTGTGTTTCTTGTTCTGTAAGTAATGTGCGATCCCTGTTTCTTTAATATATTTGCTATCCTGTGTGTTGATTTGTGTTTAAAGTGTACCATTTTTTTCTGTTGGCCATGTCACGGGTGTTACTCGTATGTATAAAAAGGAACATGTATTGCAGGCCACGGAAGACGCTTCACAAATAAAAGAAACGAAACGCGTATGGCAATAAACAAACTGCCTTTTATTCATCTGCATAGGCGGAACATACCTCCATGAATTTTGAAGCAACTAAGCAACGACGGAAAACAGAAAAATGACGATTGTATTTTATTTTAAAACGAACACCTCAGTTGGTAGAAGCAGTACTAGAAATAATCTACATAAGGACTTAAATTAACATTTTCATTATTCAAAATCATAAGTTTTCAGTTATTTGCCATCATTGGCTTATTCTATATCAAATAACGCGAATGTTTCGTAAAATCTGTCTTCTACCCATCTTCAGTACAGTAATGTGGTGAATGTTTGTAAGTGTTGTAAACTGATTTTGTATTCGATGACCGGTGGCTACAATAGCCTTAGAATTATTATGTGCTCCTCAGTATATTGTACATTTACAATGTTTTGTGACGAGTTTGCTATTACCTATAATATGAAAATTTGTTGAAGAGTTTTCGAGATTAGTCTATATCCGTGAGGGTCATTTCACTTAGAGTCTGCTTATGAAAATAAACATATCTCTTTTTTATAAATGTCTATTTCGTACTCTTTTACAACCTTGAGGATCTCTTCACTATGGATGTTAAGGACATGAAGTATAATGTACTCCATGCACTAACTGTAACTAAAGGAGACAGTAGTAACAGACCGCATTCTAATATTAGAGCGGTCGCATAATTGTTTCAGAGGTAGTCGTCGTAGAGTGTTTGCGAACGATCCAGCTGAGACGCCGTACACTGCCAGCGAGGCGTAAACAAGCGTGTCATCCTGTTGGTCGGTCCCTGCGGGCAGTGTCACTGTAAATGTTGTCGCAGGGCTGATAGCTGTTTGCACTCTAGCGGCATACAGCGAGATAATGACTGTAAGCAGGAGCTTTAGCCCGCCTGCGCAAACAATGCCACTGTTCACTGTTCCCAGTAGCACACAATCCTTTCTGACTTTCCTGCTATTTGTCTAGTTCTGCATTCAGTTCAAATAAGCTGGAATGAGGAACGCCTAGGAGACATGGGTTAATAGAATTATGAGTAACGCCTAAGTGACAGTTTCCATCATTGATAAAGGAAAGATTGTTTTCAAAATTTATATAGTTGACACTTTACAGTTAACTTCACAATATAAGTTCATATTTAGTAGAACAGTACGTTGATCTTGGCTGTGTAATTAAGACCAAGCAGCAAATATTTCGTAACTTTACGAACAAAACATAGATTACAGTTTTATGACAATTTTATTACCGGTTTCGGCCGAATAATGCCATCTTAAGACCTAAAAACTAAAATACACGACGGTTGCTACTAGCGACGTCAGCTGGAGCGCCTTATTAAAATCGCGGAGTTAAGTAATAACGTGGTCTTAGCTGAACTGTTCGTGAAAACAATAGAAATAGATCACTGCTACCTTCTGCGACATTGAGACTGTTGTGATTACAATAGGTCAAGTTGGACAGGCTGAGTCCGCAGTTCGTAGTCTTGCGGTTGCGTTCTCGCTTCCCGCGCACGGGGTCCCGGGTACGATTCCTGCCGCGGTCAGGAATTTTTCCTGCCTTGAAATGACTGGTTTCATGTCATCTGCATCATCATCATCATTCAACCCTATTATGGTCTTTTAGATGTATTAGGACTTTGCCTAGTACGCGCCGGCACGGTAGCTCAGCGTGTTCGGTTAGAGGGTTAGCTGCCCTCTGTAATAAAAAAAAAAAAAAAAAAAAAAAAAACTGAGTTACTCGATCAACAACGAACTTCAACGGATGTCTTACGGCGTCCGCCCCGAGCAGATGCAACGAACAATAGTGAACAAAAATGAGATACAACAACAAAAAAAAAAAGTACGGCGGTGCGGGTCTCCCGCATGGTCCCCTACGCTTCTCGGAGTAGGGGACATCATAGTGGAGGGTGAGTAGCGTAATACTTATTTCGTGAACCGAGTTTCACCAAATTATCATGCAGTTTGTACACGAAGGGGCACGTAATTTTGTTACATTATACTCTTAATAAATAGAGGATTTGAGATAAGCATTTTTTAGGGTTCTGTAAAAGCGGAACCCCTGTTGCTCGTCTGTCTGTCCGACTGTTAAGACCCCTTTCTCTCAGGAATGGGTAGTGATACTAAGCTGCAATTTGTCACATACTAGTTTGACGGTGTAGAAGTTTAAGTTCCTAAGTCATGCGATCAAAAGGAAATGCCATGTGTGTCACATATTTTGATACTCCCAAACTCACTTGTCAAACCGTGCGAAGTGCTTCTGGTTGACTTAGAATAATGAATTTTTGCAAGAAGCAAAGTTTTACAGTACGAGTAAGGGAAGAAATTGTGAAACTGTTAATTTGTAAATATATCATACGAAAAAAAGGTCATTCTTAAGAGTCTTAGAATTCCCGGGATCGATATCTTGCCAGTATCGATACAAAGGCTAAAATCGTCAAGGTTCTCAATTTTCGGGGTGGATGAATGATCTGTACACATGATTACGTTTGTACAGAATGGTCGGTGGGCTTGGCCTATTCGCAATATTTTAATGCAGTGATAGTTTTTAACTTAAATCTAAAGCTCTTGAGATGAGGACTAATGTGATATAGCCCCTTTTAATTTTGAGGTTAAAACTTTTCGCAAAAATATTCCATAATCCTGCGACCGGACCCGGTATTGCGGTATTAGCACCGCCAAGTGAGGATTTTGTATCAGGTTCCGTCGTTCTGTCATGCCTTTGAATTGTTTACTGTTTCCACATTTTGCTATTCACTTACACATGAGAACATAAAGACATCTTAAAAAGTTTTCCTATGCGTTTAGACATGAAGTTAGCACACAGTTCCGTTTACAACAACCGTAGTTCATTCAGTATCTATGTCGTTTAACATACGACTAGGAGGAAATACGTTTCACCTTAGTAGTGTAGTCCTATCTCTTTGTTACATTTAGTGACGGCGAGCATGGCACGAGAGCTAGAAATGGTCGATTCCGGCTACCTTATCATTAATACATTTCTCGGATGCTTTCTGAGAAAAGTTTCAACGGATTCATTAACAAGCTTTGTATCACTGTCTTGGTCTTCTCAAGAGCTATCGAGTGTAGTTAAAAGTGTATAAAAAGTGAGACACCCAGAAGGGGAGGGGTAAAAATGAGTGAGAGGACATATGATGTTATTTCAGTGATTATAAAACTGAGTCAAATTCACAAAGAATTTTGCTGTATGAACACACGTATCAATATGCCACTGAACCCTTTTTGGACTGAATGGATGCACTTATTCATTGGGAACATTGTCATAAAACCGCTGTATCCTCTTCTGTGGCTAGCCGGCATGTACCTTTTGTAACAAATCTTTGGTTTCCTGGATACTGTCATTGTGACTGAGTTGACGTTCGAACTGATCCCATACAATCATGTTCTGTGGCTAGCGTTGCTGCCTCTGGATCACGGTGTCCGGGTTCCATTTCTGGCCGGGTTGGGGATTTTCTCTACCCGGGGACTGGGTGTTTGTGTTCGCCTAATCATTTCATCATCATCATCATCATCTTTCGTAACAGTGGGTAGATTGGACTGTGTAAAAATTGGACTGTGTATAAATTGGGACCTTGTATGGGCGCTGATGACTGTGCAGTTGAGCGCCCCACAAACCAAACATAATCATCACAGTCATGTTTGTCGGGGAGAGATCTGAGGGTCTCGCTGGCCATGTAAACAATTGATACAGACAGGACCCGTATGTGGACGAGCATTGTGGCCGGCCGTTGTGACCGAGCAGTTCTTGGCGCTTCAGGCCGGAACCGCGCTGCTGCTACGGTCGCAGGTTCGAATCCTGCCTCGGGCATGGATGTGTGTGATGTAGGTTTTAGAAGTTCTAAGTCTTGGGGACTGATAACTTCAGATGTTAAGTCCCACAGTGCTTAGAGCCATTTGAACCATTTGAACGAGCATTGTGCTGTCGCGTGAGACGTAATACATGAGGACGCAGGTGTCCGTGACGTACCGTTGCGATGTCAGAGTTTAACCGATCACTACAGGCTGTGACCTGAAGTTATGCCGTATGGATCCCAGCGATATGATACCAGGAAGAACACCGCTGCGGCTCTCCTTAACGTTCGAAGAACGCGACTCACTCATTTCATCGCTATATTCGCCGACGGTGGCCATTCGTTATAGTGTAGAACAGCAATTTATCGCTGTACACAATGCGGCGCCATTCACCTGCAGTCCATGCTTCCTGATGACGGCACCACTCCGAACACAGCCGTTTGCGTTGCGATGTTAACGGTATCCTAAGCATGGGACGGGAATTCATTTATTCGGCTGCTGCTAGTCTCCAACCGTTATTTGCCGAAAAACCTATTTGAACAAAATGGTTCAAATGGCTCTGAGCACTATGGGACTTAACTTCTGAGGTCATCCGTCCCCTAGTACTTAGAACTACTTAAACCTAACTAACCTAAGGACATCACACACATCCATGCCCGAGGCAGGATTCGAACCTGCGACCGTAGTGGTCGCGCGGTTCCAGACTGTAGCTCCTATAACCGCTCGGACACCCTGGCCGGCCTATTTGAACAGCTCGAACCGTTCGCTAAATATAAGCATGTTATTGCTTTGCGCTACTCGTCCTTTATTTTGTGTTTGATGGACAACATGGCGATCCACAATTGTTCTGGTCAGACTAGGTCGACAATAACCTTGACAATTAGTATGTGTGCCGTCACGTTCCCAGGCAGTCCAACATCGCGCCACTGTCACATCCGAATGCCCCACAAACTGGATATTGCACGATTCGTGCAGCAGATCAAACGAAGACCCACAATGAGGTCCCTTTCAAACTTATAAGGTGTTGGTAATGCTGTGTCATACGAGTACTTGACGTCTCCATGTTACTCACAGTGATCACGCAACATATTACGGTTCACTCCCTTATATAGCCTACCAGTCCTGGTAACAAATCTAAACACGAACAACAGTAATGCAACACATCACAGAGAATTGCGCCTCAAATCATTTACATACGCGTTGATGGTGTGCATGTGTGTGAAGTTACATTGGCCTTCGATACATCTTCTCGGGGCTTCACTTTTTTTTTAGGCTCTGGTTATACACAGTCTAATCACATTTAACGTGACCATTTGGCAAAAGATCGAATAACCACTTTTTGCAGCGCTGACGTGCAGGAAGAGAATAAACGAGATCCTGGGAAGTATTGTCAGGTGTTTGGAGCCCTGCCCACTGCAGTACCATAGGCAGTTTTGCTAGGTTTCTCGGCTGAGGATCGATGGCGCAAACAGTCTGATCGAGGTGGTCTCACAGATTCTCGATGGGGTTCAAATGCTGAGAGTTTGGTAGCCAGGAGAGTACAGTAAACTCATCCTCGTGTCCTTCAAACCACGCACGTACACTGGGAGCTGTGTGACACGTTGCATTGCCCTGCAGGTAGACTCCAGCGTGCCGAGGAGAAAACGAACAGGACTTACGTGTGGACATGGCCCCAAGGATACAAGTATTCTTCTGTTGATCCATTCTGACTTCTAGAATGACGAGACCACCCAAGGAATTCAACGAAATATTCCCCAGACAACAACGCTCTCTCCTCCGCCCTGGACCCTTCCGAAGGTTGTTGCTTACTTTCAGGCTTTTCACATCGTACACGCCAAAGGCTATTTCTCCGATGGAGCGTAAAATGTGATTCATATGAAAAGCCCACCTGTCGCAATTATCAGTGTACGTTCAGTTGCGGTATTGGCGTTCAAATTCTATCCTTTGTCACAGCTGATAGGCAATCAGCATGTATGCATGAACCAGGCCACCTGCTGCAGAGGTCCTTACGCACCCATGTTCGCTGAACAGTTCTTTAGGACACACTGTTGGTAGCCCCTTTGTTCATCTGGGTGCTCATTTGCTCAACAGTTGCACATCTACTCACCCGAGCACATCTCCGCTGCCGTCGCTAACTCCTATCATCTATGGCTCGTGGTGCACTACACCTGCCTCGGCGGTGGTTTTGGATAGCGGCATTTTTGCCACGTACTGAGGTGACAAAAGTCATGGGACACCTCCTTACATACCTTTATGCCATCATGGCTGTTCAAACTTTTTAAAAGTGTAACAGATCGCTCCTCCGGTCTTCTCAGAATGAGCATATGTCCTAAACTCGGGTCCGACCTTCTTTTGCTCGACATAGTGCACCAGCTCGATTTGGCGTAGACTCAATAAGTCGCCGGAAGCCCCCCGCAGAAACATTTAGCCGTGCTGCCTCTATAGCGTCCATAATAGTGAAAGTGTCGCTTGTTCATGATTTTGTGCACCAACTGACTCCTCGATTATGTCCCATTAATCTTTGATGGGATTCATGTCGGGCGATCTGCGTGATCTCCCCGAACCCATTAACGCCAAATTTCGCCACAGTCCTAACGGATAAGTTCGTCGTGCTTTCCACTTTGATTTCTGCTGTTATTTAACGCCGTGTTGCTTCTCTGTTAGAACTGACAACTCTCGTCAAATGCCGCTGCTTACAGTCATTATGTGAAGGCCGTCGACCACTGCGTTGTCCGTCGTGAGAAGTAATGCCTGGAACGTGGTATTCACGACACACTCTCGACACTGAGGAACTGGGAATATTGGTTTGATTAACGATTTCCGAAATGGAATGTCTCACGTGTCTAGCTCCAGCTGCCATTCCGCGTTCAGTATCTGTTAATTCCCGTCGTGCAGCTATAATCACATCGAAATCCTTTTCACATGAATGAGATGAGTAGAAATGACAGCTCCGCCAAACGCATTGCACTTCCATACTTCGTGTACGCGATATTACCGCCTTCTGTATATGTGCACGTCGCTATCCCATGACTTTTGTCACCTCAGCGTTCAAAAATGTTCAGATGTGTGTGAGATCTTATGGGACTTAACTGCTAAGGTCATCAGTCCCTAAGCTTACGCCGGCCGGTGTGGCCGAGCGGTTCTAGGCGCTTTAGTCTGGAACCGCGTGACCGCTACGGTCGCAGGTTCGAATCCTGCCTCGGGCATGGATGTGTGTTCAAAAATGGTTCAAATGGCTCTAAGCACTATGAGATTTAACTTCTGAGGTCATCAATCCCCTAGACTTAGAACTACTTGAACCTAACTAACCTAAGGACATCACACACATCCATGCCCTACGCAGGATTCGAACCTGCGACCGTAGCACCGGCGCGGTTCCGGACTCAAGCGCCTAGAAACGCTCGGCCACCGTGGCCGGCTGGATGTGTGTGATGTCCATACGTTAGTTCGGTTTAAGTAGTTCTAAGTTCTAGGGCACTGATGACCACAGATGTTAAGTCCCATAGTGCTCAGAGCCATTTGAACCATTTTTTGAACCCTAAGAGCTTACACACTACTTAACGTAAATTATCCTAAGGACAAACACACACAGCCATGCCCGAGGGAGGACTCGAACCTCCGCCGGGATCAGCCGCACAGTCCATGACTGCAGCGCCCGAGGCCGCTCGGCTAATCCCGCGCGGCCACCTCAGCGTACTTGAAACATGGCGACAGGCGAACAGTTTTCAGACTTAACCGTTACGGAAATGCTTCCACCCTTGGTCCGAAAACCAAAATTTATACCCTTTTGGACATCAAATAAACCTCTTAGTTTCCGAATTACAATGACTTCATGGTTTTGTGTGTCTCCCTCAGAACGCTTTATGTTCCCTCCACTGCTAGTGCTGCCACCTGTCGTCTGTGAGTAGTTATTACACGGTGTAGTCGAAGACAGGCGGTGGTCAAATAAATGCGACTGGTCGTGTATAAATACATATACAAAAACATTATCATTCTCAATCTCATGATACATTTTGAAGAAATTGTGAGATGTGCTAAATACTGTGTAAATTACAGATCGTTGGTGACTATTATTTCAAATGCTATTGAGGCGTAAGGGCATATGTATAAGGTATATCGCGTTACGAATGAAAAATATTTCATTTAAGTAACAGCTTTTTGGCTGTAGGGCCATCATGAGGTACAAAAGATAAGTTTATATGGCTCTGAATTTTCTGAGAACAAAGATTTTAAATAACGTATATCCAAAGTGTCTTCATTGGTCGTCAAAAATGTTAGTTGACAGCCTTTCCGCTGTCCCCACCCACAGCGCTCCCGTAATACGACGCGCAATGAGAATGCGCTCCAGGTAAGGGCAAATCTCCCGACCCCGTCGTAATCGCAACCGACAGACCACACAGTCCCCCACGCTGCTTCGAGGCTGCTGACTTAAATAGCCGGCTCGCAACGAACAACTGCCTCGCGGCCGGCCAAAAGGAAATCGAAAGCAAGGATGACACCAGCGGGACAGAAGTACTGGCGCCTGCAGCGCGACGTAACAGCTTTCATTCATAACATATCAAATATTTTACCAAGAACCAACGGAAGAGTCAATAAGTGTATGGTATTTTTCAAAAATGCAGATGCCAATAACATAGGAGAAATGGAAGAATCCAAATCGGGCGTCAGATTGCGCTATCCCTTTAATGATTTCCTCTTTCTCTACACTCTTCTATCCCCTTCTTGGTATATGTACGACACATAGTTTCTCTTCGCAGATGTACACACTCCTGATACCGGCAACACATGTATCAGTTTATTACAACATTCGTTTCAAAAATGGCCCCGAGCACTATGGGACTTTAACATCTGAGGTCGTCAGTCGCCTAGCCGGCACGGTAGCTCAGCGTGTTCGGTCAGAGGGTTTTCTGCCCTCTGTAATAAAAAAAACTGAGTTAATCGATCAACGACGAACTGAAATGGGTGTCTTGTGACGTCCGCCCCGAGCAGATACAACGAACGAAAACGAACATAATGAGATTAAAAAAAAAAAATGTTCAGCGCGACAGACTGTCAATCCTAAGGGCCCGGGTTCGATTCCCGACTGGGTCGGAGATTTTCTCCGCTCAGGGACTGGGTATTGTGTTGTCCTAATCATCATGATTTCGTCCCAAGTGACGCGCAAGTCGCCGAAGTGGCGTCACATCGAAAGACTTGCATTAGGCGAGCGGTCTACCCGACGGGTGGCCCTCGGCACACAACATTTTTTAGTGCCTTTGTTAGATAGTTGTATACGACTGTAATTGCTTAAATTTTCACATACTAATAATGTAGAAAAGCACCTTCTGCCATGCATTGTGAAATCGCTTGCGGAGCGTACAGCGATATATTTATTTACAACAACAAATCTTTTCAAAATGCAAAAAATGGTTCAAATGGCTCTGAGCACTATGGGACTCAACTGCTGTGGTCATAAGTCCCCTAGAACTTAGAACTACTTAAACCTAACTAACCTAAGGACAGCACACAACACCCAGCCATCACGAGGCAGAGAAAATCCCTGACCCCGCCGGGAATCGAACCCGGGAACCCGGGCGTGGGAAGCGAGAACGCTACCGCACGACCACGAGATGCGGGCTTTCAAAATGCAGTTATCGGTTTCGAAATGGCTCTGAGCACTATGGGACTTAACATCTATGGTCATCAGTCCCCTAGAACTTAGAACTACTTAAACCGAACTAACCTAAGGACATCACACAACACCCAGTCATCACGAGGCAAAGAAAATCTCTGACCCCGCCGGGAATCGAACCCGGGAACCCGGGCGCGGGAAGCGAGAACGCTACCGCACGACCACGAGCTGCGGACTATCGGTTTCGATCAGCTGATGATCATAGAAGTGTTTAAATGCACATGCTGCAAACGGTGACGTGAAGTTCCCGTTGCTTTGTTTGATGGTGACAGTTGACAAGTAGTAATCAGATACTGCTTTTTGAAATGTTTTTGTGACTGTTGTCACAAGAAAACAAAGGACAATTACCGAGTCACTTATTCTCCGTTGACAGTTCCCATTTTATCCGAAGATCTGTCATACCAGAATGTTATAAACACTATCAGATTTCGAAAATCACTGTTGACAATTTATGAATGCTTACTGCGGATTACTTGAATACATAATAGAAATGTTTTCGTGGTGTGACTAATTAATACTACGTTTCTAGGTGTTCTATCAAGTAGTTTCCATTTTCTGTACAGCATTTCGACGACGACCTAGCCATCATCTTCAGGTGCTGTGAGTTTTGCTGTTGTGTGACTATTTACATCCGATTCCCGACGCTAACTTCGCCCTTTGATGGTCTTTTTTTTAGGATTCCGTACTGTGGTGCGCGTACTAGAAGACCTTCGGTACACACACCATCGGATTATTTGACTTGTTGCTCTAACGAAGTAGGCGAGTGTCAGCAATATGTCTCGTGGTCTTATCGTGGCGTGTTTATCTTCTGCCGTTGGGTCAGACGACAGAAATGCCACTTGCACGCTTAGAGTAGCAGATGACGGTGAGCAACTTTAAACAGAACTTGATTAATTTTCACACACATTTATTAAAATAATAACAAGCATAAAAATAACTTAACTGGTTTCTGGATGCTATTTACAATTGACAATCTGAAGTTCCTTTGGTCTTGGTACATTAATCTTATTCTCACATACCTCTGATACTTGACAAAGTGTCTATACATTTCTCTTCATGGCTATGTACAGGAATATGATAATCTTATTAGGCGCAGACTGAAACTTGACTATAGACTAATGCAGACTAATGCAGACTGACTAATCGGAGGTCTGTACACTCGTTATAATAGCTCGAGCGTTCAGGTATCACTGCGCGAGTGTGATCCGTGAGGAGAAAAGGTTCTACGTTAGCAGCAATCTCATTGGCTGCGTTACATATTAATACGCGGATCGGCAGAAGCAGAATTTGGTCCGTCTCTAAGACAGCACCATCTCGTAGTGCGGAGACGGACGAGCGCTGCGCCTGCGCTGTTGTGCTTAGCGGGGCGCGCTCTAGTGGGAAAGTTGTGTACGCGCTGACTACGCGGAACTATGTACACAACACGTACCTTTACCGGTAAAAACGGAACACTTGCACGAACACTTTGTTATCCGTCTGTCTGCTTGTCCGACTACTAAACCCCTTTTTCTCGAGAACTGGTAGACGTATAAAATTGAAATTTGTCACTTACTAAGGTATAAGGCCCCTTGGCGATGTAAAAAACAAACTTCTAAGTCCACATTTGAAAGATACGGTCATGTATGTCACATATTTTGATACTCACGAAGTCTGTGTTTAAAACCTCTAAGGGTACTTTCCGTTGATGTAGAATCATGAAATTTGGCACGAGGCAATGCTTAAAAGTACAAGTAAAGGAAATAAATCAGGCAATGGTTACTTTCTAATTATATCACACGAAAAATATATTTCTTTTGTATCCATTTGTTATTCGACATTAACCTTGAAATTGAAACATTTTTGGAAGTCTTGGGATTCCTGGGGCAGGTCTCTTGCAAGTATCAGTGTTGACAATACACAAAATTCGTCTAAATCCTCCATTCCCGGCATGGATGAACTGTCTACATACATAATTAAGTCTTTGTGGAACCCTCAAATGGTTCAAATGGCTCTGAGCACTATGGGACTTAACAGCTATGGTCATCAGTCCCCTAGAACTTAGAACTACTTAAACCTAACTAACCTAAGGACAGCACAAAACACCCAGCCATCACGAGGCAGAGAAAATCCCTGACCCCGCCGGGAATCGAACCCGGGAACCCGGGCGCGGGAAGCGAGAACGCTACCGCACGACCACGAGCTGCGGACTGGAACCCTCACTGCACTGTCCTAATCGCAATGGGCAATGCTTATGTCTTTTTTTTTTCCAGACCTCACACTAATATTCCGTGATCCGAAAATTCTCTCAGCCTTTTCCAGCTCTTGTGGATGTGATGGCCAACTTGTTCGGCTGTCGAAATATTGTGCCGAAAATGGGTGCAACTCAACAGAACCTGAAACTCAGTATAAATTAGACGATAATAAGTTTGCAGAGACATCATCGGGATGGTTAAATACGATCTTGGAGCGAGATCGACATCGGTAAACATTCAAATGATTCTGTCACCATCACTGACCGCTCAGCTTGCTACAATCGTAGAACTGCTATCTTGGGTCATACGTTTAAAGTGCACGAGAAAGCAGTTCATCCTCGAGAGGTGATCGTTGATGGGAGGCTGTACGCTAAATCAAGAAAGCATTTCATGTTGTAGACTTTTGGACTTTACCGTCGACTGGACTACATTTCATTGTTCGTTTATTGTATAGTTGTGCAATATAAATTTACTGGCATGCGTTGCAGTGCCAAGCAAACAAATAAAAGTACTTGATTTATAATCTGTTCAAATGGTTCAAATGGCTCTGAGCACTATGGGACTTAACAGCTGTGGTCATCACTCCCCTAGAACTTAGAACTACTTAAACCTAACTAACCTAAGGAAATCACACACATCCATGCCCGAGGCAGGATTCGAACCTGCGACCGTAGCAGTCGCGCGGTTCCGGACAGCGCGCCTAGATATAATCTGTTATTAAAATACTTTTGGATACATAATATTTTTGGTTTTTTTCTGTTCGGGGCGCCTTGACCGACTACTTTGAAATTTTGAGACAATGTTGCTTTAGAATACGACCATGGTTTTATCTAATTTTTAAAAATACGTTTGCGAAATATGTTGCGAATAGCTTTGGTAGTGAAGATGTAATAAAACAAACGTCAGGCCTGACGCAACAGTTTATCATGCATTTCAATTTTTTACGACGTAATATCTTCTCAACTATATGTTAAACAGCGATATACATTTGCCGGCAAATTTAGTAACTTATATGGCTACTGTAGGCAAAATATGTTGCGAATAGAGTTAGTAATAACGAAGTAATACATTAAAATGTCATACCTGTTGCGGAAGTTTTACGGCACGTACAGAGAAAATGTAGTAAGCGAGGGCCGGCCGTGGTGGTCGAGCGGTTCTAGGTGCTACAGTCTGGAACCGCGCGACCGCTACGGTCGCAGGTTCGAATCTTGCCTCGGGCATGGTTGTGTGTGATGTCCCTAGGTTAGTTAGGTTTAAGTAGTCCTAAGTTCTAGGGGACTGATGACCTCAGAAGTTAAGTCCCATAGTGCTCAGAGCCATTTTTCTAGTAAGCGAGAACCTTTTTTCCTTTCTTCATTTTGTGGGGGTGCGAGGGGGGCTGTCCACGAGAAGAAATTTTCGTAAAAGGTTTTAAATTATAAATTATATAATGTATGTTGCCAGTTATTCTCAAATAGTGGATGCATAAATCTTGGCATTTTCACGCGGTGGAATCTCATGCTTTATGACGTCATGTCTCCTGAACTCAGTGTGGCATTTTTAATTTTTTTTGGGGTGGGGGGTGGGGTTAGAAACCTTCTCGGGCCTACGGGGAACAAATCATCAAAATTTCATCGCAGTCGGATGAATGGTTTACGAAAGCATAGAGGACAAACACACAAACATTAATTTTTATTTATATATACAGAGGGGTCCACAGATAGTGACCGGGCCAAATATCTCACTAAATAAGCGTCAAACGAAAAAACACAAAGAACAACACTCGTTTAGCTTGAATGGGGAAACCAGATGGCACTATGGTTGGCCCGCTAGATGTCGCTGCCTTAGGTCAAACGGATATCAACTGGGTTTTTTTAAATAGGAACCCCCCCCTTTTTTTACATATTCGTGTAATACGTAAAGAAATATGAATGTTTTAGATGGACCACTTTTTTCGCTTTGTGATAGATGGCGCTGTAATAGCCACAAACGTATAAGTACGTGGTACCACGTAACATTCCGTCAGTGCGGACGGTATTTGCTTCGTGATACATTACCCGTGTTAAAATGGACAGTTTACCAATTGCGGAAAAAGGTCGATATCGTGCTGATGTATGGCTATTGTGATCAAAATGCCCAACGGGCCTGTGCTATGTATGCTGCTCGGTATCCTGGACGACATCACATCTGGTTGAACACCTCCTGTTCCCTTAAATAACGTAACTATCCGGCGAACGGTCCGGACACTTGGATGATGTCGTCCAGGATACCGAGCAGCGTACATAGCACACGCCCGTTGGGCATTTTGATCACAATAGCCATACATCAACACGATATCGACCTTTTTCCGCAATTGGTAAACTGTCCATTTTAACACGGGTAATGTATCACGAAGCAAATACCGTCCGCACTGGCGGAATGTTACGTGATACCACGTACTTATACGTTTGTGACTGTTACAGCGCCATCTATCACAAAGCGAAAAAAGTGGTCCAACTAAAACATTCATATTTCTTTACGTACTACACGAATATGTAATAAAAATGGGGGTTCCTATTTAAAAAAAACGCAGTTGATATCCGTTTGACCTACGGCAGCTCCATCTAGCGAGCCAACCATAGCGCCATCTGGTTTCCCCCTTCAAGCTAGACAAGTTTCGTTCTTTGTAGTTTTTTCGTTTGACGCTTATTTCGTGAGGTATTTGGCCCGGTCACGATCAATGGACCACCCAGTGCAATACTATGCTGTGGATATGTAAACAGAGAGAGGTGATGCAGTAGTTAAGAGACTTGAAACGCTTTCGAGAAGACGAAGATACAGTTCCCCAGCCATCGAGATACAGGTTTTGGATGGTCTCCCTCAATTAAAAGAAAACTGTCACAATTTTACAATGTTTTTTGGAGAAGTGTATGGTTTATTACCTTATCCGTTCTTCCTCTGCCTGAGTTTCTGATCCCTCTCTAATGTCCTCCTCATCGGTAGATCTTCAAATCAATCTTCCCTCATTCTGGACGGGTAGTAAGCCGTAGTAATAGTAATAAATTTGTGAATATTGAGGATTCCATTTTTCAAACCGATGGTTCAGTTGGCTGGACAGTGAGCTCTTTTGGACAGCTATGACTATTACAAGCTGTATAATGTGCCTTTCTGTGGAAACCAAGCGAGCTTCAGACCTTCTCGTGAGGTGGCATAAGGCACTCGAGTGGAGAATTGCCTTAGGCTTGGCTGTCGTAAACAGACGGCCGCGCGTGGTTTCCGCAGCTATTTCTCATGTTTATGGACCGCGGCACTGTCACAACAGCATTATTACCTCAGCGGAGCATGGGCGGGAAGTGGGTCAAGATAGCGGCGTGAACTCGTGTGCCGCGACCCAACCTTCGGCGGCGTCAACAGGTGCCACTGGGCGGAGACCGACGTCGTGAACGCGCGTTTATCTCAGTGGGCTACGAAAAAATTCCGTTGCAGTCCAACAGGATGTTTTACGGCACTTATCTGCCATCCTGCCGAGTAAACAGACACCATTTTCCACTCGCTCTACGTGTCTTCCGTATTTCTGTAACGTAAGAAACGCATTAAGGTATTAGTACAGAAAAAAGACACATCACCTTGAAAAGGACAAACATTTTTAATGACCCATTACCTATTGGCTTTTAGTGTCTGAATCTCCGGCCGACGTTTGTTTAATGAGCACTCTGACGTTTCGCCAGCACGAGCGGCTGGCAGTGTTAAAGATTCACCCTGCATTGCTGGTGGCAGACTGGAGTCGAGCTTGCGTCCTTAGGTTATACGTACAATGGAGTGCAAAAATTAAGAACGAAAGTAAGGTTCGCACGTTGTGTCGCTGCCAGGTCACATAACTCTATGAAACTTAGACCATAAACAGAGAACTACTATACTATAGTACAGAAGGCAACGGAAAGAAACACGCAATGGCAATTTTATTCAAAGACAATAATTACACTGACGTCATGGGGATCCATCACAAATGGAGGTACAAAGTACTTAATAGGGAGACTGATCACTACGGACGGTAATGCATGCTCTGCGATCGGCTCCTATACTGACCACAACAGCACAACCCAACGACAAATCGATACATTCAATTTACGGATCCATGGGTTGGAACAGGGGGTGAATTCTTGTGGATGGGCTTCCATTCCTCCGCCTGTGCGGTTGACAACAGCTGGATGGGCGTTGGTGCACGCGGACATGTTGAAATACGTCTCTCCAACGCACACCACACGTACTCGATGAGATTTAAGTCAAAGAGTTCCTGCAAGTGCGCTATTTGACACGGTCGCGTATTATCCGTAAAAATGAAAGTCAGGGTCGAAGACATCTCTGAAAACGTGTCGAAGGTGTACGCTTTCACCAAAATGTTGACCAGTCAGTGTACCGTGCTCAAAGATTTGGAGAACAGCACATCGTTGCCACATTAAGCCCCCACACACAATAATACCTGGACCACCAAAACGATCATGTTCGACAATGTTCCTCAACGCATTACGTGTTCCTGTCTCTTGAATATGAGGGAGTGCCCAGAAGGAGTACTCAGATTGAGTCTTCTCTCATCCGAGAGGGGTAGGCGACTACACTACTCGTTACACGTCGAAAATGATGGTTTTTGTGTTCAAAATGTTACGGTGTGGGTAGGCATAATGTTCCACGGGAGTACTGACATCCAAATTGGCCAAGTTATTGTGGCGCTGTATTCCTTACCCATGTGGATCCTTCCAGGGGTGCATTCGGACCTGACTTCATTTTTGTGGATGACACTGCGCGTCGGTATGGAATGTGCAGGTGAAGGAGTTCTTGAAAACGGAGGATATTTGGCAAATGGAATCGCCTGCTTGTTGCCGCGACTAATATCCCACGAGCACGTGGGGGATGCGTTGAGGAGACGTACTGTAGCATGTCCACATGCACCAAAGACCGCCCAGCGGGTGTCCACCGCGCTGCAGTAGGAATGGAACGCCCTACCACAACTATTCCGTATCAGCCATGTGGCCAGCATGAGAGCGTGTCGCAGAGCATGCACTGTTGCCCGTGGTGATCACACACCCTAATTTTCATCGAATTATGTTACCTAGCAGTGAGAGGTTGTATTGTAAGAGTTGTCCACTCCTAGGCTGTTTTTCCAGGATGAAGGCCGAGGAATCTGTGCTATTTCTCTGAACACAACTTTTCACCGTATCTTCGGAGGCAGCTGGTGGCTGAACAAGCCGGCGAGAAATCTTATCAACCAAGCTGCTGGCTCAGGCTGCCGTAATTCGTTGCATCAGCCCTGTGCCCAGGCCGGTGACTTCTAATCAGCGGGTGGCCGCCCATGGTGTGGAAGGCGTGCCCCATCGGAAGCTTTGCGCGGAAATGGTGGCGGGCACGGCGAGAGTGTGTTGTGTTTTACAAACCATCCTGGGAGAACTCTGTCCTTCCCAGCTCACTTACCGTGTCGTCCCATTGGATGGAACGCGATTTCGGATGCCGTGAGGTCGTACTGAACACTGACCCTAACCCTCAGTTCGGCAGCGACGTAGGAGTTCAGACGTAGGAGTTCAGAGCAGTTTGTGTCTCAGGTTCGAACGGTGTTGGTAGGACCCTGGACTAGCCATCAGTGGGGGCTGCTACTGGAGGCTGGCTTCTACCATCGATGTCTGTGGACCAGTGGTCATCTAGTAATGCAGAAGGAGTAAGACCAGTACCAAAACAATCTCATACACAAGATATCACAATGAAGTAATCAGAGAATCGAATACGAACGACGTGAACGACATCGATCCTACTGACTCTAGCGTAGCGAGGAGGAGTATTTATGGCGTCTAGGAGAGACTCTGCTTTTTTATGTCATTCATCATCACCGAATCCGTTCCACTCTTTACGAGTTGTCAGAAGTCTTCCGTTCTGCTACATTCGCTTAACCAATTTGTTTGTCAAACTCCTGACATGCGTCGTTGCGTCGACCTTAGCGTTTGTTACATAATTTTGCAAGAGTAAGAGACAGACTGGTATGCACTCGTCTAACAAATTTCCGCTGAGCTCGCTCACACTCATACACAGATGTCGATACCGCATTCCAGTGACCGACAAACTCTATCGAAATTTTTACACCTAGCGGATGTCTCGTGTTTATGCTTCCAAGTCTTTCAGCAATGCCCTCCTGTTCGGATTTAGAAAATTTCACTCCCCTGTTCCCCTACTTTCTTGGTGCGTAACACTGCAAAAGTTTTCTTTCGTCTTTAAGTTTTGCACACCAGTGTACTTGTCGCACCTACGTCTGAGAGCCGTTCTCCAGGTCATTACCGCTGTGACTGGAAAAAAAGCAGGTCACTCCTGTTTTCAACATACGCACAAATCTATAAGCCTATATCTCAGACGTCCGTTAAAATTTTGAAACATCTTTTATGTCCTGTTTTAAGACATTTCTGTTGACCGAAAATTTTTGTAGGAGTCAACACGGATTTCGGAAACAAAGATAATGTGAATCCCAGCTCGCTCTGTCCTTGAGCTGCAGAAAGGAGGTGACATCGGCGTCCATATGGATGCTGTTTCCCTTGACCACCGGGAAGCGGTCTATACGGTTGCGCACTGCCACGTAATGAACAAAATACGAGCGTACGGAATATCAGACCAGCTATGTGACTGAATTGAAGAGTCTCTAGTACGTAGAACACATCATATCATTCTCAACGGAGAGGACCTTCAGACGTAAAAGCACCCTGAGAGAGTACTATAGGACCGTTGCTTTCCACAATACACATAATAACTTAGTGGATATTGTCGGAAGTTCCATGAGGCTTTGTATGGATGATGCTCTTGTATACAGAGAAGCTGGAACACTAGAAGATTGTAGCGAAATACAGGAAGACCGGCAGAGGATCGACGCTTAATGCAGGGATTCGCAGTTCATTCAACGTAAATAAATAGAGTATAATGTGTTGTGCGTAAGTAGGCAGAAAGACCTATTATTGTATGATTATATGATTACAGTACAACCACTGCAAGCACTCACACCCATAAAATATCCAGAAGTGTGAATACGGAGCGATTCAAGGAGAAACGACCACATAAAAGTAATTCCAGTTAAGGGGGGTTGGGTTGTTTTAGGGGAAGAGACCAAACAGCGAGATCATCGGTCTCATCGGATTAGGGAAGGAAGTCGGCCGTGCCCTTTGAAAGGAACCATTCCAGCATTTGCCTGGACCGATTTAGGGAAATCACGGAAAACCTAAATCAGGATGGTAGGACGCGGGATTGAACCGTCGTCCTCCCGAATGCGAGTCCAGTGTGCTCCAGTTAAGGCACTTGCCAAATAGATTCACTGGAAGAAACCTCAGATAGCGTAATTCAGCCACAAAGAAGATAGCTTACAAAGCCCTCGTTCGACCGTTATATTAAACTTTCTACTCAGTCTGGGACTCGTACGGGATACGATTGATGGAGAAATTAGAGAGAGTCTAAAGAAGAGGAGAGTGCTTCGTTATAGGTTCATTTAGTAAGCGCGAAAGCGTGCCAACTCCAGTGGCAGACGTTGTAAGAGGCGTTCTGCATCACGATGTGCTTTAAAGTCCCAAATCGTATGTTCCTAAAAGTTTCAAGCAATATATTGTTTCCTCCCACGTATTTCTTGAGAAAAGACCATGAAGATAAAGTTAGATTCGAGTTCACACGGAGGCTTCCCAACACTCGTTCCTCCTTCGAAGCACTCGCCATTGTGAAAGTGCGGAAGTGGCAATGGTACACAAAGTTCCCTCCGCCACACACTGAAAGGTGACTTGGGGTATATAGGCCTAGATGTGGATCTAGGTTCTCCACTTGTTACTTTCAATGGTCGTTCACTGCTCCATAGGAATTTAGGATCTATTTTTCCTTAGGTTTTCTTCTTTCTTATTAAAACTAGTTCATTTTTGTGAATTTCTGTGGCTTGCTTGAACAAATGGGCGTGGTAGGGTCTTTCCGTAGCGAGAAACTGCTTGTCGGGAATTTTTTTGTTGCCCGCATGGTACTACTCCAGTGGTCGACGTCGGCACCAACGTCTTGCTGCATAAATAAGCTCCCCATCATCAACTTACACGTGGAGTGCATCCTTTATTGTGCCAAACAAATGGAAGTCTGAAGTTGCGAGAATCAGACTGTAGGGTGGATGAAGAAGAACAGTCTAATGGAGTTTTGTGAGCTCCTCTCGAGTGCACAGACGTGTGAGGCACTGATTTGTCATGGAGAAGCAGAAGTTAAATTGCATTTTTGTGGCAATGAACACCCTGAAGTCGCTTATTCAGTTTTATGAGGGTAGCACAACACGTTACAGAGGTGATGGAGGGCATCAAACAGAATCACCCCTTCAGAATCCCAGAAGACTTTACTGACTGAGTGTGCGGCTTTGAAGTTTTTCTTCACCACTCCGTGGGTTGCTGTTTTATTTCCGGTCTGAAGTGATGAACCAGTGTTTCATCGCCTGTTACGTTGAATTTTCACGATCAGCCTCGTAATGAGCAAGCTGTTCCGCACGGATGGTCCTTCGTTGTTCTTTACTGTTTTCTGTTAGATGGCGTGGAACCCAGCAGGCACATATCTTTGAGTACCCCAACTGGTGGACCAGTGTGTCTGCATTACCAAAAGGCATTCCAGTGGTGCAGCAACGTGTTTGATTCGCTTTTTTTTGTGTACATTAATGATCTTTCATCAGTTACACTGCCAGAAGCAGAGTTTTTTTTTTGTTTGTTTGCAGATGACACAAGTATAAATAGTATATCGAGTGTAGTTCTAGAAAGATCTGCCAATGATATTTTCATGGATATTAATAAATGGTTTAAAGCCAACTCACTGACATTAAACTTCGAAAAGACTCACTATATGCAATTCAGAACCTGTAAGAGGTTTCTACCCAGCATATGAATAAAGTATGAAGAAGAGCAGATAGAAGAGGTTGACAGTCTTAAATTCATGGGATTACAACTTGATAATAAATTGAGTTGGGAGGAGCACACCACAGAACTGCAGAAACGCCTTAACAAATCTGTATTTGCAATTCGAGTGTTAGCAGACATAGGCGACATAAAAATGAAAAAGCTTGCATACTTTGCCTACTTTCATTCCATAATGTCATATGGTATAATATTTTGGGGTAACTCTTCAAGTCAAACAAAAGTTTTCAGAGTCCAAAAGCGTGTAATACGTATTATTTGTGGAGTAAATTCACGGACGTCCTGTAGAAACCTCTTCAAAGAACTGGGTACACTAACTACTGCCTCTCAATATATTTACTGCTTAATGAAATTTGTCCTAAATAATATATCTCTTTCTCCAACAAACAGCTCAGTTACTACATACAATACCAGGGACAAAAATGATCTGCACAAGGACTTAAAAGCACCTACTGTTGTTCAAAAAGGGGTCGACTACTCAGGAACACTCATCTTCAATAATTTGCCAGCAAACATAAAAAATTTAGTTACAAATAAAGATCAGTTTAAAAGGAGCCTGAAAGATTTACTAGTGGACAACTCCTTTTACTCCATTGACGAATTTTTTAATAGTAACAAATAATGTATTGTATATATTCATACTATTAGTATTGTTATTTCAGCTTAAAAAAGAAATTGACATGTTCCACATCCACGAGGATCTCCTCAGCACGGATCTATGGAACGGAAAACTAATCTAATCATCTAATCTAATCTGTGATCTGCTGATCATCTCGAATGAGAGCGTCTGTCAGTGGCGACTGATCAGAGGAGGCAAGAGAGGCTGGGCCTCCTCTCTTTTCTGTGGCAAAAGTAGAAGTATTGGTAGTAGTAGCAATAACTGTTTTTTAAAATAAACCTTTCTGCACTTTTGTCAGCGATACGGAAGATATTAGCTTACATTATTTCTTCTAAACTGCCAGCACTAGAGAGCAAATGAAAGTGCAAAAGCTTAACCCTAACCTAAGACAGCCGGAGGCGTGAAGTATATGACGAGGAGGTCAGACACACACAAGGCCTCCTGCAAACGCTTGCCATGGTAACCTGACGTCACTACTAAGAGCAGAACAGGGGAACAGGCTGTTATAGCTATGTTACCATGTACTATGATGGCATGGGAGGCCAGTAGCTGTGGTGCCGCCTCTCTAGGTTTCTCTTACGTTAGATGTCCTGAAAGCAGTGAATATTTATAAAGTCCAACCTTGCGCAAGGAATGACGTAACGCTTTCGAGTGAGGACATCATTACTTCGTTACAGGGGCTATCGTTTTCAAAGAGATGTGAAACTGAGCGACAAGAAAATTGAAGAAAGGACGTCAAACACTGGCGCTACATCTTCTTCAGAAAGATAACTTCAAAACATTTGCATTCCAAAGTTCATGGTATGAGTAGCACAAGTACGAGGGTTGAATGAAAGGTAATGCCTCCACCTTCGTCAATTGGGTTTGGATGGGAATAGTTTAATAAATCAAACGCAGAATTAATCCTTAGAATGTGATCTTTAATTACTAATATTCACTTTTCCACATAATTACCAGCCAATTGGATACATTTCTGCCAATGATGAACAAGTTTTCCGAAGCCGTCACGGAAGACGTCAACATTCTGTTTTCGCAACGACAGTCTCACAGTTCTCTCGACGTCTCCATCAGAAGCATAATGATGTCTCCGCACATCGTCTTTCATGATTGGGAACAGATGGAAGTCAGACGGTGCTAAATCTGGACTGTATGGAGGACGCCGTATGGTGGTGAGATTCAGTCTCTGAAATTCTGCTGTGGTGGCACGTGAAGTGTGTGGTTTGGCATTGTAATGCTGTAGGAAAACATTTCATTTTTCCTTATGAAATGCCGATTGTGCTTGCAATTTCTCTCTGAGTGATACGACGATCGTCCTGAACCAATGTGTCAACATTTTACTTGTGAAACTCGGTGGATGCTGTCACAGGCCGTCGAACTCTTTGTTTGTCACGCAGGTCAGATTTTCCCGCCTCAACATCTTTGAACCTACTCTCCCAAAGACGCACAGTACTCACATCAACACAATCACCATAAACTGCTTTCATTCTCTGATGAATCTCCTTTGGGATGACACCTTCTGCTGTCAAGAATTCAATGACTGGCTCAAAAATGTTCAAATGGCTCTGAGCACTATGGGACTCAACATCTTAGGTCACAAGTCCCCTAGAACTTAGAACTACTTAAACCTAACTAACCTAAGGACATCACACACACCCATTCCCGAGGCAGGATTCGAACCTGCGACCGTAGCAGTCCCGCGGTTCCGGACTGCAGCGCCAGAACCGCACGGCCACCGCGGTCGGCAATTCAATGACTACACGTTGCTTAAATCACATTGACCGACCGCCTGCGCAGGGTTCCATACTTTACACTTTAACAGAACAACCGTTCAATGCTAAGGCTTCCCGCCAACTGGAGCTGCAGAGAAGAGGCTACACAACAAGCCATTATCTGACGCATACCAATGCTACCAACTGTTGAAGAATTACGGAGGTGGAGGCATTATTTTTCAGTCAACCCTCGTAATTATGTGCTAACCTTACAAAACAGAAACTATTCTGCTCGCCATGTTTACTCCTAAGCACAAGAAAAACAGTAAGATCCGCCCTACATGAAGAATGTGTCTAGAGATTTAGCGTGGTATGCTTCTTCTAAAGATATCTAAGTAGTTTTATTTCTTATAAACAGCTATGCAAACAAGTGCTTAGTATTTCTGAACTACTTAATGAACATCACAAACCGATGAAAATCAGACAACAATGAAACGAAAGTCAACAGAAACATCATGAAAATTCTAACTGACTTCACAACTCTTTTGGGAAAGCAGGAGCTAACTTTCAGAGGTCATGACGAGACAGAAGGTTCCCTGAATCCTGGAAATTTCAGACCCATTTTTATACTTGTGCTAAAGAGAAACGAAGAATTGAAAGCAAACTGAAAGAAAATGGCCTATTGTTACGTATTTTCAAGAACTATACAGTATGAACTGATTGAATGTATGGATGTGTGAATGTATGGATGTGTGAATATGTAAATTACGGTTTGGGTAGAACTTCATTTTATTCCTCAGTGTGGACGAAGCAACGGAAGTTTCAGGGAAGTCACAATGCTCTAGTGTTGTGAGACTAGTGGAGTCCAACATTCAAGAAAATTTTCTTGGTTTTCATGCTGTTAACCAAGCTAGAGCTGCTGCTGTTTTACTGACTGTTCTAAGTGGCGTTATAATACGAAGAACAACGTGGTGGTCCAAACTTAAGTTGGTGCTTCCGTTTTGGCAGGAGAATTGAATGGCCTGCAAAATAAGGTCCGTGAGATTGCCGCCCCCCCTCCCCCCCTTCCAAGTTCATTTTACTCACTGTTTTGCACAGCGATTAAATTTAGTTTTGGAGGAGGGCTATTCTTTTATAGTACCATTATTTAAGGATATTTTTATCAACGCTTCATGGTATTCTTGCTTTCTTCCATCGGCCTTCCAAACGCATAGCAATTCTCGACAGCACTGTTGATAAACGCATTCCTTCTGGCAGTGAAAAGAGATGGAACTGTAACGCCAGAATAATATCTGCTGGTCACGAAAGCGTCCGGGGCTGATTGAGGTTTTAAATAAAGTCATTGACAATCCAGACTCTAGTGCAACGTGTAGAAAAGAAGCTGCGGATTTCAAAAATAGCATCTTAGACTTTGGTATTGTTCTTATTCTCTCTCTTTTTAAGGTATTTTTAAAAACTGAACAGCTTTTCAAAATTCTTCAGAAAGAAACCATGATGCACGATTTTGTAACAGTGCTGTCTCAGAATGCATAGCTTACATAAAAAAAACTTGAGAAATGAAGATAAACTGACTGACTTTTCAAGTTCCGCGAAACGCTGGACTAATTCGTACCTGAAGTTTCCATGAATAGAGCTGAAATGATGGATGAATGTATTAGCAATCCATTGATGTCAAAACACAAACAGGTGTATTTAGAGGTATTTGACAATATTGTAATCCGATTGGAAGCAATATGTTCACGTCGCAATAAACTGTTCTTTCAAAAAGTTGGCGATGCCACTCAGTGCGTCAGTTAAGCCCACTGTTTCCCTGGAGACGGTTTGGATTCGTTACGGTGCGTCCTTCAGTCGCTCTGGGTTACGTGTAGAAATGGAGACTGTATTTTATTCTCAGCCTACAAAAATTTCACTCTGTCAGTTTGGGAGACATCATCAAAAGAATGATTGAGAATGAAACGGACCGAATTCTTCCAGAAGTTTTCAAACTATGTGTCTAATTGCCACCATTTCTGCAACAAGTGTTTCAGTTAAAGTTTTCCTTCGCTTAGACATGTAAAAGCGTATTTGGGGAACGGTGTGACCCAGGATATCTTATCAGCTCTTGGTTGTAATTCAGTTGAAAATCCAGTACTGTGAATACTTGAAAGCGGAGAGCATGGCTATGTTATCGAAAGATTCGGGAAGAGGAGGGATCACAGTGTTAACTTATTTTATAAGTAAGAACGCATAAATGCCCAATCTACCAGTTCGTTTATAAATAAGATTATTATTATTATTATTATTATTACTATTAGGAGTAGTAGCTATGGTAGTCGTCATTGTCTTAGTAGTAATAGCAGTAGTAGTAGTAGTAGTAGTAGCGGTCTTTAGGAACGCTAGGTGTGCGTGCATTAAAAGGGAAGGAAAGGACATTTTCGCCGGCTGCGGCGGCCGTGTGGTTCTAGGCGCTGCAGTCCGGAACCGCGGGACTGCTACGGTCTCAGGTTCGAATCCTGCCTCGGGCATGGATGTGTGTGATGTCCTTAGGTTAGTTAGGTTTAAGCAGTTCTAAGTTCTAGGGGACTGATGACCTAAGATGTTAAGTCCCATAGTGCTCAGAGCCATTTGAACCATTTGAACCAAAGGAGATTTTCCATTACATTTCCTGCCCACCCCAGAATTTAGGTGTATGATCTGTCACTGGTGTTCGAACTTCCAGTACTGCAGGAGTCAGAGCTGTGTGCGGTCGACCGGCACGAGGGGAATCGGACGGGATTGTACGAACTTAATGCGATGATGACAGACGCCTCGCCCAACGACTCACTGTGCTTTTGTTCACTGTCAGGTCTCCTTAGACACTCTACAAGCGCCTGTGAATATTTACGATGCTCCGGTTTATCGCCAAAAGAAACTCAAAGACAACTTTCTGCTTGGAGCGCAACTCCGTTACAGACGCCATTTTGAAGGGAAGAAAACCAATGTGCACTCCGTGTGCATACCGTGGGGAGTCATTCCAGAAGTGGAAAGGATCCTTCCGGATGCCATGAAGGGTACAGGGTGCACCTATCTGCAAGTGGTCGCCCATATCGGCACCAATGATGTGTGTCGCTGTGGATAGGAGGAAATCCTCTCTGGCTTCCGGCGGCTATCTGATTTGGTGAAGACTGCCAGTCTCGCTGCAGGATGAAAGCAGAGCTCACCATCTGTAGCATCGCCGACAGGACTGACTGCGGACCTTTGGTACAGAGCCGACTGGAGGGTCTGAATCAGAGGCTGAGACAGTTCTGCGACCGTGTGGGCTGCAGATTCCTCGACTTGCGCCATGGGGTGGTGAGGTTTCGGGTTCCGCTGGATAGGTTAGGAGTCCACTATACACAGCAGGCGGCTACACGGGTAGCAGGGGTTGTGTGGCGTGGGCTGGGCGGTTTTTTAGGTTAGATGGCCTCGGGCAAGTACAGAAAGGGCAACAGCCTCAAAGGGTGCGGGGCAAAGTCAGGATATGCGAGGACCAAGCAGTAATCGATATTGTAATTGTAAACTGTCGAAGCTGCGTTGGTAAAGTACCGGAACTTCAAGCGCTGATAGAAAGCACCGAAGCTGAAATCGTTATAGGTACAGAAAGCTGGCTGAAGCCAGAGATAAATTCTGCCGAAATTTTTACAAAGACAGAGACGGCGTTTAGAAAGGATAGATTGCATGCAACCGGTGGTGGCGTGTTTGTCGCTGTTAGTAGTAGTTTATCCTGTAGTGAAATAGAAGTGGATAGTTCCTGTGAATTATTATGGGTGGAGGTTATACTCAACAACAGAGCTAGGGTAATAAATGACTCCTTTTACCGACCTCCCGACTCAGCAGCTTTAATGGCAGAAGAACTGAGAGAAAATCTGGAATATATTTCACATAAATTTCCTCAGCACGTTGTAGTCTTAGGTGGAGATTTCAATTTACCAGATATAGACTGGGACACTCAGATGTTTAGTACGGGTGGTAGGGACAGAGCATCGAGTGACATTATACTGAGTGCACTATCCGAAAATTACCTCGAGCAATTAAACAGAGAACCGACTCGTGGAGATAACATCTTAGACCTACTGATAACAAACAGGCCCGAACTTTCCGAATCTGTAAGCGCAGAACAGGGAATCAGTGATCATAAGGCCGTTGCAGCATCCCTGAATATGCAAGTAAATAGGAACATAAAAAAGGGAGGAAGGTTTAGCAAGAGTAATAGAAGGCAGATTTCAGACTACCTAACAGATCAAAACGAGCAGATGGGCAAAACTATAGGCCTATGTCTCTGACATCTTTCTGTTGTAGAATTCTAGAACATGCGTTTTGCTCGCGTATCATGTCATTTCTGGAAACCAAAAATCTACTCTGTAGGAATCAACATGGATTCCGGAAACAGCGATCGTGTGAGACCCAACTCTCTTTATTTGTCCATGACATCAAGAAAATATTATATATAGGCTTCCAGGTAGACGCCATTTTCCTTGACTTCCGGAAGGCGTTCGTTACAGTTCCGCACCGTCGCCCGATAAACAAAGTAAGGACCTACGGAATATCAGATCAGCTGTGTGGCTGGATTGAAGAGTTTTTAGCAAACAGAATACAGCATGTTGTTCTCAATGGAGAGACGTCTACAGACGTTAAAGTAACGTCTGGCGTGCCACAGGGGAGTGTTATGGGACCATTGCTTTTCACAATATACCGGGTGATCATAATGTCATTATAAATTTGAAAACTTAATACACCACGGAATAATGTAGATAGAGAGGTAAAAATTGACACAAATGCTTGGAATGACATGGGGTTTCATTAGAACAAAAAAAAGTTCACAAAATGTCCGACAGATGGCGCTGGACAGCAAAACGTCAGTGACTGCGCATGACAATCGTGTATAAAAGGAGCTGTAATGAGAGAGAGAATCAGATGCGCCAGCAGTCGCAGCATGTTGACGTTACCTGAAAAGGCGCTTTTAGTGAAGCTGTGCTATGAGAATGGGGAATGTGCTAGTTCAGCGTTACGATCCTATCGCCATAGGAAGGGGATTCGAACGGGTAAAGGTCCGCTGACAAATGCATCTGTGGCGAGAATGATTTCGCAGTTCGAAGCCACGGGTTGTCTAGACGATAGACCCCGTAGAGGCCGACCGAGCACAAGCCGTAATGCTGCTGAGACAGTTCAGGGAGAAATGGAGACTGTAGCGGGTTGGGTTCGTCTGTGCACGGGGAAGTCAGCGCTCGTGCAGTCGCACGTCGCACCGGCATTCCATGCACTATTGTTTGGTTGGCACTGAGGCGTACCCCCCGGTGCTATCCGTACAAAATCCATCGGCATCATGAACTGTTACCTGGCGATTTATTGAAGCGGTGGGCATTTACGGTGTGGGCGTTTCAAAAGATGGCGGAAGATGACGATTGGTTGAGTAATGTGTTATGGACCGACGAAGCTCATTTCACGCTCCGAGGGTCTATCAGCGCCCACAACTGCAGAATTTGGGCTACCGAAAATCCTAGAACTGTCGTGGAAACTCCACTGCACGACGAGAATGTCACGGTATGGGTTGGATTTACCACATCTACCGTTATCGGGCCTTTTTTCTTCGAGGAAATGCGTGATTCTGGATGCGTGACGGGTGAGAGGTACGCCGATTTGTTACAGAATCGATCATCCCCAGCCTGGTTTTACTCGGCACGTACCTGTCTAAAACGCATTTTACGATTTCCTTGAACTTTTTCCATAAACATTCAACATTGTCAATGCCAGAACAGAAATTTTCGTTTTGATCTGTTAGGTAGTCTGAAATCTGCCTTCTATTACTCTTGCTAAACAGATAAACCTTCCGCCCTTTTTTTATATTCCTATTAACTTCCATATTCAGGGATGCTGCAACGGCCTTATGATCACTGATTCCCTGTTCTGCACTTACAGAGTCGAAAAGTTCGGGTCTGTTTGTTACCAGTAGGTCCAAGATGTTATCTCCACGAGTCGGTTCTCTGTTTAATTGCTCGAGGTAATTTTCGGATAGTGCACTCAGTATAATGTCACTCGATGCTCTGTCCCTACCACCCGTACTAAACATCTGAGTGTCCCAGTCTATATCTGGTAAATTGAAATCTCCACCTAAGACTATAACATGCTGAGAAAATTTATGTGAAATGTATTCCAAATTTTCTCTCAGTTGTTCTGCCACTAATGCTGCTGAGTCGGGGGGTCGGTAAAAGGAGCCAATTATTAACCTAGCTCGGTTGTTGAGTGTAACCTCCACCCATATTAATTCACAGGAACTATCCACTTCTACTTCACTACAGGATGAACTACTACTAACAGCGACGAACACTCCACCACCGGTTGCATGCAATCTATCCTTTCTAAACACCGTCTGTACCTTTGTAAAAATTTCGGCAGAATTTATCTCTGGCTTCAGCCAGCTTTCTGTACCTATAACGATTTCAGCTTCAGTGCTTTCTATCAGCGCTTGAAGTTCCGGTACTTTACCAACGCAGCTTCGACAGTTTACAATTACAATATCGATTACTGCTTGGTCCTCGCATGTCCTGACTTTGCCCCGCACCCGTTGAGGCTGTTGCCCTTTCTGTACTTGCCCGAGGCCATCTAACCTAAAAAACCGCCCAGCCCACGCCACACAACCTCTGCTACCCGTGTAGCCGCTTGTTGCGTGTAGTGGACTTCTGACCTATCCAGAGGAACCCGAAACCCCACCACCCTATGGCGCAAGTCGAGGAATCTGCAGCCCACACGGTCGCAGAACCGTCTCAGCCTCTGATTCAGACCCTCCAGTCGGCTCTGTACCAAAGGTCCGCAGTCAGTCCTGTCGACGATGCTGCAGATGGTGAGCTCTGCTTTCATCCCGCTAGCGAGACTGGCAGTCTTCACCAAATCAGATAGCCGCCGGAAGCCAGAGAGGATTTCCTCCGATCCATAGCGACACACATCATTGGTGCCGACATGAGCGACCACCTGCAGATGGGTGCACCCTGTACCCTTCATGGCATCCGGAAGGACCCTTTCCACATCTGGAATGACTCCCCCTGGTATGCACACGGAGTGCACTTTGGTCTTCTTCCCCTCCCTTGCTGCCATATCCCAAGGGGCCCCATTACGCGCCTGACGTTGGAGCTCCCAACTACCAGTAAGCCCACCCTCTGCGACCGCCCGGATCTTGCAGACTGAGGGGCAACCTCTGGAACAGGACAAGCAGCCATGTCAGGCCGAAGATCAGTATCAGCCTGAGACAGAGCCTGAAACCGGTTCGTCAGACAAACTGGAGAGGCCTTCCGTTCAGCCCTCTGGAATGTCTTTCGCCCGCTGCCACACCTTGAGACGACCTCCCACTCTACCACAGGTGAGGGATCAGCCTCAATGCGGGCAGTATCCCGGGCAACCACAGTTGTAGCCCGATCGGGGGATGCGTGGGACGAGCTGGCCGTCCCCGACAAACCCCCATCCGGACCCCCACAGTGATGCCCATTGGCAACAGCCTGAAGCTGTGTGACCGAAGCCAACACTGCCTGAAGCTGGGAGCGAAGGGATGCCAACTCAGCCTGCATCCGAACACAGCAGTTGCAGTCCCTATCCATGCTTAAAACTGTTGTGCAATGAACGTCTGAACTAATCTACAGAGAGCGCAAACAAATCGACACAAAATTTAAACGGTTATTGAAATACGAGATTGCCTAGTAAATGCAGTAATTCTGCCACTTGTGCACTGCTGACGCATTGCTCGGCGGCGGAAGGAGACTACGCGATTTTACACTATTCAGGTACTAAAACGCGATGCTACAACTCTCAAATACTATAATACGCCCGAAATTTATGAATTAAACAATGCAAGTACAAAAACACGCAAAGAAATTAAGAATTAAACTATGTAACAAATGAGTGAGCTAGGAGTATACGACTTGCTGCTGCAGCTGCTTATCCAACGGCGGCAGGGAGCACACTGACTCTGACCAACCGACACTGTCGTATGTTTCAAGAATGACAAATCATTCAAGATGACACCTGGAGGCTCTTTTCTTCCACGCCACAACGAATAAAGAGTGTTTAGGTGCCAGTCACTTCTTATACTGGTGATAATGGTGGAATGAATTATTTAATACCCTTTATGTGATGAACAGTCCACAAATTTCGATGAATGTCGGACTTTTGCTTCGTAGTGTAACACTTCCCATTTCCATCATTGTACACTATCTGATCAAAAGTATGCAGACACTCTGAAAGATTCCCGACTAACCTCCTTGCCTAGGGACGCCAGATAAAAGTTGATGTCGTCAAGCCCTGAATGAAAATTGCTCAACGGATAACTGAAGAGGGGAGCTTGATAGCGCTACCTAGAGAGCGTGCTCTTTCTGTACGATACTAGGTAAGGGGCTGGAGGGCTCACACGCTGATGTGTGAGTCCCTACATTCTATATCTTTTATTTTAAATGAATTCCTTTAACTTGACTTCTTTTTGATTTTTAAGGTATGTTAAAGATTGACGACAATTGACTACCTATTTATTTTAAACATTATCTCCCGACTTTACAGCGATTGTAGCAATAGTTCCAGTTTACAGATATTACAATTTTACAACTTATAGCTCGGGTATATTATATACTAATCTGCATGCACATTTCTACGGGCAAGAAGGAATTGCGTTGGCCAAATGTATACCACCAAAGTCTCCCAATATTTTGCGTAGGACATCCACTACGTGAGGAGGATAATGGGCAAACTGGGGACCAGATACATTAACACAGGGGGTCAAATTTCCGAAATTAAACGAGAACATTCATTTCCTTACACAATCCGAAGCTGGAAATAAAAGAATTAGTACAAATATTCAAATACCTCTCTTCCATTCTTGAACATTGAGACAGACGCACTGAGGGCACGTCTGCTCACTTACCCGTCTTCTGTAACACTCCACGAATATGGCGGGCACCCGAAGGTCTTCCTGGGCCCCGGTGGAGGGGATGGTCGAACCACTTGGCCGTGACCAACCTGTCCACCCCAAATCTTGTGACACTGGAACGTCTTTGACTTTTACCTGTCTGTGATGTCTCTCTGATCCCCTACCCAGGAGTGAGGTTGGCACTACTATTCTACAGAACTACTTCACAACTAAAATTTGGCCACGTTTTACGGAAAGGTGTGAGGAGGATTAGCAAAGTTCATGTGCAGATTCACATTCACGTATAAGAAATGCATAATACACGTCACAAATAAATACGTATTATGAAGCCTGACACACTTCTTTCCAGCCGTCCACATGGGTTCTGTCGCACCCGCGGCCGGCCGCGTCGTGCAATAAAATTGGCGGCGGAGCCGCCTCTGTTTGTATTTCTCGGTGCGAGCGAGCAGCGAAACCTGCTGCTTATAGAGCGGAAACTACTGTACCGTTTCAACTCTTATGTAATGTGGAACTGATCACTGAATGTCACGAGGGGAGGAGTCTTGTGTTGTCAGTACAGAAGCAATAACAGCAGAGTGGTTCGGTCAGGTGGCTCAGTGACTTCGAACATTAACATTTCATTAATGTTTGAGGTGTTGGCTGAGCATTAAGTATACGCCTGAGATGCTACAGAATCTATCCCCAGTGTCCTGTTGTGATAGATTGCTCCCCATAAGATTATGTGAACTAAAAGAAAGCAAAGTTGCGCAATGAAAAATGGCTTGTCTAATCTAATGGCCATGGATGGTCCAATTAAGCATAAAAATGTGGGTACCACACCTCACACAAATATACTGATAACCACAATAAGAAATTCAAAAATGTTCAAATGTGTGTGAAGTCTTATGGGATTTAACTGCTAAGGTCATCAGTCTCTAAGCTTACACACTACTTAACCTAAATTATCCTAAAGACAAACACACACACCCATGCCCGAGGGAGGACTCGAACCTCCGCCGGGACCAGCCGCACAGTCCATGACTGCAGCGCCTCAGACCGCTCGGCTAATCCCGCGGGGCAATAAGAAATTAAAGGTCATTCTAACAGCCTGTTAAAAGACATAAAAAGGTTTTATCCAGTGAATCAAGAATACAGCTAGTTGTCAAGGGAACAAGGGATTGAGGACACGTACAAGAGCCTTAGCACAGTTTGGTGGATACATGATAGAAATGATGTAAAACTGTTCGTAAATATGATGAATGATTGCAGAAAATGTTATGAGCTAAACAAAAATCCCAGAAAGGGATGAAGAAACACCACTTCTCTGGCCTAAGTGGATAGAGTGTGCAGCTAGTTGGCTGTGAAAATCAGATCAGCAAAACTAAACCTTCATGCAAGATATTTGGCTTCACGCTCATGCCGTCCCAGTGGATACAAGTATGACCCATTCTTACCACAATACTGTAGTACGAGAACAGAGGTTGGTTGCAGTAATGGCTAGGAATTCTAAGGTCAGCGCCAGCATCTGAGCTCTGCTGTGTCCACTAGCCTGCGTCTGGAGAAGTGTTTTTTTACTCTCCTTTACAAAGCTCAGCTGGTTATGCCAGCACCTCAATCTCGTCAACCAATTGCAACAGACCTCGTAAGTTCTAACCAATGATAGTTTACTAAACATGCTAACAAATTCCTTACTCTTACAAATTCTGCTGTGCTTAACCGACAAAGTACACTTCTCAATCGGAAGAGGGGTGGAAGGCAGAAAATCTACCCCACTATGGGACATATTTCTAGTTACAGCCAAGAAGAAGGCAAGCACGTGCACACATGCTGGATCTCTTCCTGCTACTTTTATAATTCCTATGCGGCAATAGGGGAGTACCTTACTAAATTTTGAACAAAAGTTCCAGCTGGACTCCTTCGGGTCTTGCGGATGGAAGCCACACTAACAGCCTCGTATTTATCCTTGTTCTTCACATTTTATCTTTGCTAAAAGCATTCTCTATGCTAGGCAAGCAGTGAAACGTTGTTATGGACTGGGCCGCCCTCGCTTGTTGCCCCTCATGCGTTCGCCCAGCGTAGCCCTCTTCCAATGTGTACCTGGCCAAGACGTTGGCTTGCAACAGAAACATTTTTATGACCCATGCGGTTCCTGTAGTGACTCTCGCCTTTCGCCAGCCAGGTGAAAGCCCCAGGCTACGGAATATTGCAAGACTCCTTCACAATACCAAAAAGAAGGGACATAGTGCTAATTGGATCTGCGGCTTCCAAGCAGTTTTAGTGATTCGATTGGATTTACTAGTCAGATCTTATTGAATTATTAAATGGGTTCTGGGTCAGATATGGAAAAAATACTGCAATGAATCGAGAACAGCTGCCAATATGAGTAACGTAGAAGTAAATGTCGTAGTAGTGAAGAAACTTAAATCACTTAATAAAAGAAAGTCTTCTGGTGCAGACTCTATACCAACCAGGCAGGTTCCTTTCGGAGTATGCTGATGCATTAGCTCCATACTTAACTATCATATACAAACGTTCGCACGACGAAAGGTCCGTACGGAAAGACTGGAAAGTTGCACAGGTCACACCAATATTCAAGAAAGGTAGTAGGAATAATCCACTAAATTACAGGCCCATATCGTTAACGTCGATATTCAGCAGGATTTTAGAACATATATTGTGTTTGAACGTTATGAATTACCTCGAAGAAAATGGTCTATAGACACACAGTCAACATGGGTTTAGCAAACATCGTTCCTGTGAAACACAACTAGCTCTTTATTCACATGAAGTGTCGAGTGTTACTGACAGGGGATTTCAGATCGATTCCGTATTTCTGGATTTCCGGAAGGCCTTTGACACTGTACCACACAAGCGGCTCGTAGTGAAATTGCGTGCTTATGGAATATCGTCTCAGTTATGTGACTGGATTCGTGATTTCCTGTCAGAGAGGTCACAGTTCGTAGTAATTGACGGAAAGTCATCGAGTAAATCAGAAGTGATTTATGGGGTTCACCAAGATAGTGTTGTAGGCCTTTTGCTGTTCCTTATCTATGTAAACAATTTGGGAGACAATCTGAGCAGCCGTCTTCGGTTGTTTGCAGATGACGCTGTCGTTTATCGACTAATTAAGTCATCAGAAGATCAAAACAAACTGCAAAACGATTTATAAGAAATATCGGAATGGTGTGAAAGTTGGCAGTTGACCCTAAATAACGAAAAGTGTGAGGCCATCCACATGAGTGCTAAAAGAAACTCGTTAAACTTCGGTTACACGATAAACGAGTCTAATCTAAAAGCCGTAAATTCAACTAAATACCTAGGTATTACAATTACGAACAACTTAAATTGGAAGGAACACATAGAAAATGTTGTGTGGAAGGCTAACCAAAGACTGCGTTTTATTGGCAGGACACTTAGAAAATGTAACAGACCTACTACGGAGACTGCCTACACTACACTTGTCCGTCCTCTTTTAGAATACTGCTGCGTGGTGTGGGATCCTTACCAGATAGGACTGACGGAGTACATCGAAAAAGTTCAAAGAAAGGTAGCACGTTTTGTATTATCGCGAAATATGGGAGAGAGGCTCACAGAAATGATACAGGATTTTGAGTGGAAATCATTAAAAGAAAGGCGCTTTTCGTTGCTACGGAATCTTCTAACGAAATTCCAATCACCAACTTTCTCCTCCGAATGCGAAAATATTTTGTTGACACCGATCTACATAGGGAGAAACAATTACCACGATAAAATAAGGGAAATCAGAGCTCGCACGGAAATATGTAGGTGTTCGTTCTTTCTGCGCGCTATACGAGATTGGAAATAATAGATAATTGTGATGGTGGTTCGATGAACCCTCTGCCAGGCACTTAAATGTGATTTGCAGAGTATCCATGTAGATGTAGATGTAGATGTAACAAATGTCAACTGAATAAAAAAATCCATCAGGGACATTTGAAGCCTCCTAAAGCTGCTCAAATCACTATTGAGTTCCAAAGTGCTACCAGCAGCCCAGCTGACACAACGATTGTGCATAGGGACCTAAAAAGAAAGGGATACAATCACTGAGCAGCTCCTCGTAAGCCACCTGTTTCTGTAATGGATGCCAAACGGTGCTTACGTAGAATAAAAGCAACGCCGCTGGGCAGAATTCCGATGGAAGGTTTTGAAGTTGGTGAATGCCTGGAGAACGTTACCTGTCATCATGTGTAGTCCAACAATGAAGACTGGAGAATATGAGGTTACGGTATGGCGGTGTTTTTCATTGTTAGGGTGTGGTTCCGTTGTTGCAGTTAAGAAAACCCTAAATACTGAATTATGTCAACACAACATTGTATAGTGCAAACAGTGGAGGAGCAGTATAGATACGATGATTGATTGCACCCTGCTATAAAGCAGCATCTACAAAGGAATAGTATGTGGACAACAACATTCCTGAAAGGAACTGGTTTGCCTAAAATCCTAACGTGAAACCAGTAGAACACCTTTGTTTCAGCTCTTTTTTCGAGTGCTATCGATTTTGGTGGTAGCATCGACTTACGTGGAAGACACGTCATTTTCGAATGAAACTGCCTTTTCTCCCTCGTTCCAGACCCTAGCGTCCAAGATCACTACTTCGTCTGATTTCGGCTTTTGAGTAAGAGTAGGCTGCCATTCCTCCAAAGGCATTCAGACACCTCAATGAAAGTGTGCCCAGCAGTTTTTAAGTCATCATAGAGGTGAAGGGTTGGCACACGCCATTAGATGTCCAGGTGCTTTTGTTCGGATGTGTATATGGTCGCAATAGTCACTCGTTTATTTGAGAATGCAAGAAAAAAGTTCTGTAAATTCTTCATTCGTAACTGATTTCAGGTGCGTATGTAGTGACCAACGATTGTACGAGGAGTAAACTGGTGTCAAAGCAGTATAAGGTGCTTCCCCTTTCCTGCAGACAGCTAAGCAATTCCCTACCTGATTGTGATGAAATGAAGACAGCTCGAAAGACCCAAGGGCTTCCACGTAGCCGGAACGGATAGCGCAGGTTTGTATGGGGAGCGGCGATGCGCCGTGGTCGATGTGAGGCATTGACCCAGTGCTGGCTATGGAAGTCAAGGGCCGGCCGCGCTGCGCTCGGAATACCGGAGGATCGCGTCCACCGCCGCGCAGATAGGGTCAAGGGCGGCGGACGCTGGACGCCTGCTGCCTAGGCAACGCTCGCCTCTACCGCCGCTGGGGGACGGCCGCTGCTTTCCGTTCCGGATGGGGAACACTGCGCTGACGCACGCAGTGCCGCTGGAGAGACGTTCCAGGGCGTGAACCGCTGAAATCTGCAAGCAAAGAAAATGAAGGGAAGTTAGAGCCAGTAATGCAGCGAAATTTTCTCACCAGAAAAGAAATTTAACTGTTCAGTTTACACCATCGCTACGTAGCACATAGCATAAAGCGGTCATCAACTAGATAATTGATTGTAACTATTGGAAATGAGTCGCCTTTGCCTTGCTACAGTGTGTAAACAGACCTATCCAACCTCTTACAGGAAGAACAACACGTTGTGCTGAAATCTGTAAACGATGCAATTCGATGGTTTCCACTCATACATAATGATGGTGGAGATAAAAGTGGCAAACAAAATCTATGAATCGACCAGAAATCGAAAAACGAAATCTATGAATCAACCAGCAATTGACTCTGGAACTTCTTTCTATGATAACGGAATTTAAGCTCTGTTTCCATGCTTGCAGAAAATAAGAATGAGTTACAGGAGGTCCACCTTGTTTTCTTTAATCCCAGAACATCTTTCACCACAGTTCTGGCATCTTGTATGAGTTTTTTTTCTTTAATTGTTCTTCGTTCATTACGTTATGTGAGTCCTGTCGCTGCCAACTGAAATCAGTGACAAATCTGTCTTAACACGACAGGTTATCATTGCTGTAGTTTTCTTGTCCTGAGATTTACCTGGGACTCATTTTTGTTGGCAGCCACAGGGCACACACAACGTAAAAAAGAAGAACCAATAAAAAATCACTGAAAATACCAAACAAAACTCCCCTATGGGCACTGAACAAAACAAAGAAGGTGGACCCACTGTATTTCACTATTGGAACTCGTCTGACTCTTGTGCAATGGGCTACTAATCTGTGACACTTTAAGAAATGTCTAGTGACTTCTGAAAAGAGGTCTATATCATCCATTTTAGCATAAAAGAAAGTTCAGTACTGTCGGAATCGAGGTAATTAGAGACAGAATAAACATTCGTTTTAGTTACTTATCCTGAAAGCATTAGAACAATCAGGTCCTCTCTTACATTCTGTATATTTTACATGTGCACGTAACGACACCGATGTTATACAAAAACTTACATATCAAACGGGATATAACACTTAGAATTAACGAGAATACAAACAGTGGAAAGCAGAAGTATCTGTAACACAAAATAGTTTATGTTAGTTCATGAAACGTGTAATAACAAAGACACACTGTAATCAGACTTGGTTAAACCGAGGGCAACGGCTGCAACGGAAGTGGGAGAAGAACGTCATAAATAACAAGTAATGAAGAGAGAGAGAGAGAGAGAGAGAGAGAGAGAGAGAGAGAGAGAGAGAGAGTGAGAGTGAGGAGCAGGGCGAGGGGGGGGGGAGGAGAAAGTGACGTTTGTAACTGAGAAAGCAAATGGGAAACAAACATAACTTGGAGATGATGGAGGCATTTGCTTCATTGTTCGACATAAAGAAATCTGGCCACGTGTGTTAATTTAGTTGTAGGAAGAACTATGAGTTTGAAAAACAAGAAGTGTTTCAGCATTTTTATTAAACGCAGGTTCATCGTGGATGAAACTGATATGGCATTTTTAAACAAATCATCCCTGCAATCGCCTACTGAAATTTCTAGAATATTTTCAATCAGTGTCTGTTTAAGGCTGATTGCTGAAACCCATACATAACAGAAAATAATTTGTCTATCATTTTGATGGAATTAGTTAATAAATAGTGAATCCATGGGGAAAAATGAAAGATGGATGGACGGAACGGAATCTGAACCTCTATTTTGCCGAATACGAATTTACTGTATCGTCTGCTGCTCCACTGATCAACTTGTGGACGCTGATGAGGCCTAGCCAAACAACCAAGAAGTCTGAGAATGTCATTGCCGACCGTGTGTAACGTGTGGTCGACATTAGAAGAGACGAACATTGTTTTTCCATAATACGTACGTTGCTGGATTGTAACACTGTTAGTGAAGTTAAACATGACCTTTTCCTGTAGTTCACTTACTGATAAACTAAGTACTGACAAACAGAGATTTGAGCCATAACCAGGAGCAATTAAAAGGTTTAATGCTTTGTTTGAATTTGGTACATATTCAATATTAGTTGCTCTAATAATATATGAAGTGAACCGCTTTAGCTGAGTGTTATTGCACGCAAACATATCAGAAGGTGCACATTTCCATCATAATTGTCGGCAGGAATAAGCTAGAGAGACTAATCCATATCTTCTTATCTGTATATACTGTGACAGTATACCAGACTGTGATGAAATCTGACACAGATAACCAGAGGATGGTAGGGGGGAAGGGAGGGCAGGGGATTGCATAGGTTTATAATAAACGAGTTTAGTCCACAGGACTAGAAGCACAATTGATTTAGGTCGGGTAAATTTTGAGGCTAGACTTATGCGTTATTCTTCATATATTTCTTATACAGTTTGCAAGTGATTGCTGACACGCTCAGTCATTTCATTGGCAATCATTCCAATAAACCAGAAAACAAGAAAGTGGCCATTCGGTTTATTTCAATCACGTCGACTGGTCAAACGTCTGGAAAGAGTAATGTACATCATAAACTTCATTGGGATTCAGGATAATAACATACTGCAGTAATATCTGTAGGCTGACAAAATGATTGTATGGATCACTGCTGCAGATTAAGCAGTGACAAACTGCACATTCTGTGCGAATCGTACTTCGTTACATATCCCTTCAACAAGCTTTATAGTCCGCCGCTCGTGGTCTCGCGGTAGCGTTCTCGCTTCCTGAGCACGGGGTCCCGGGTTCGATTCCCGGCGGGGTCAGGGATTTTCACCGGCCTCGAGATGACTGGGTGTTTGTGTTGTCCTCATCATTTCATCATCATCCAGGAAAGTGGCGAAATTGGACTGAGAAAACGTTGGGAAATTGTACGGGCGCTGATAACCGCGCTGTTGAGCGCCCCACAAACCAAACATCATCATCATCATCAACAAGCTTTATAAACAGTTATCAAAGCACGGTGTTCGTGAAATAAGTGTGTTAATTACCTTATTCTAAGGCATATCACCATATCAGTGTGCGCTTTTACTTAGCTGTTAAGAGCGGAAGTAAAGAAAAAGAAACAATTATATCATACAATAGCATCATGGAGTTCTTAAATTCATACCAATTAAAAATACAGTTGATATGATTTTCATACTTTCCCTACCGCAATTATTAGCGCACCCTCAGTTTATTTCGCTACAGAACTTGGCTTCACGAAAAATTCTTCGTACGTGACAGTTCAAGGTGTTAATCAGAACACTTTTCGAAACGCCCGACCCGTAATTCGTTTCTGAAACTGGGATAGCACATCTTCTGTCTAGCAAATACATGAAGGTGTTGTATAATTATGTCCCCTAAATCACCGAGTTTGCTTCTGCTAATGTTTTATTGTCAGCTCATGCTCCTTTTTTTAAACCCCTTTTTCCCGGAGAGTTTTTGCCTGTTACCTGCTCTTGTTTAGTGCCTCTGTTGTCTGAGGTTAGCTTCGTCTTGTCTTCTCCACTTACTTTTTGATTTATCAACGGATCTTTTCTCAGTTAGTCGGTAATTCATTATTCGAGTTTTTCTGTTTTCATCTCATTCTTGCTGTTTGTTCAAATGTGTGTGAAATCTTATGGGACTTAACTGCTAAGGTTATCAGTTTCTAAGCTTACACACTACTTAACCTAAATTATCCTAAGGACAAACACACACACCCATGCCCGAGGGAGGACTCGAACCTCCGCCGGGACCTATCGCACAGTCCAAGACTGCAGCGCCCCAGACCACTCGGCTAAACCCGCGCGGCTCCTGCTGTATGATTTCTCCGTTTTCTTGCTCTCTTCATTTATACTTTTAAGTCACTTGACTGATATTCCTTATCTTTATCAGACAGTCTGTAGCCAGTTCATCTTAAAAACTCTGCTTCCGCAGCTTGTTTTCTGCCTTCATTTCCAGCTGTTATTTTCCAAGTCTCTCTTCTATAAAGTATAGATGGTACTGTTATTGTTTTGTTCAACTTTTGTGGGTTTCTTTCTTCATCTTTTTGTTCTGTGTTCTGTGCACGGTCTCACTAATGAAACTGAATATTTTAATTTCTTCGGAATCTCTTTTTCGTTTCTGAAGGACACGGAATTCATTTACTCATACTACTTACAATTAGTTTATTACAGTTTTGCTTGGGACAGGATCTCGACCTTAAAAAACCATGATTTTAGTTTTTTTTCGCTCGATATTGTTAAGTTACAACTCTTGGTAGTTATGTTTAATTTATAAATGGCTTTTTGGAGGATGTCCACGTTGTTAGCTATAAGATGTCGGCTATCAGCAAACAATGTTTTCATTAGATAATATCGTTGGTTAAAGTTATGGGTCTAAACTTTTCTGAACGTAAATCTTTTAATGTTCTGTCAAAGCAAGATGGCGTATTCACATCACCCTTTTTCATCTTATTTCACACATCTGGATACTTATTTCCACCGGAACTTGCTTTAAACATATACTGTTTGACTGTACTTTCTTCTGAAACTGACAGCAAATTCTCATCTGCGCAAAATACCTATATTAACATTTTATCTTTCACTTACGCAAAGATGATTTTAATATTAATCTATGTAGCTTCAGTTCTTTGATTACTCATGTCTTTTTTAATTGCTCCGCTTGTTTTTCAATGAGTGCTTGCTTGAACGTCGTATTTATTTCTTTTCTTATCGCCGCAAACAAACTGCATCTTACTACACCATGAATGCGTTTAACAAAGGTTATAAATAAGCGCTGACTGTTGTCTAAAATAAATCCAGTCATATAAAAAATTTCGACTCTTTGAAGAAAAAAGACTAAGAAGAATTTTGCTATCATGCCAATAGAACAACTGGGACTTGTTTCCGATCAGACAATCTTCACTGCATTTCTGTAGTCCGCAAAATTCGAGCAGCTATTATTTTTAATAGCGAATGGAATACGTAAGTTACAACTGGATGTTTAAAAAATAATTGCTGTGTGTGTACAAGAGCTAAAGTACCTGAGAGGTTGATATTCACATATAAATAGTGAAACGCCTAAACATACATCATTGTCTATAAATAACGCCCTTACGGATGATGAGCGATCCCATTTCACTGCCTTGTTTCACCAATAAAATTGCAAAGCGGCAGCAAAAAATTTGACAAACAGTTCTGCAAGATAGAAAAAAAAGCTGATGTCAACATAAGGAATGGAGATGAACGAACTTTTAGTAATTCAGGATTTGCAGTTTTCCTTGCGTCGACGTAAGCAATGAATGGTATTAACGGAATGAAGAAGAGATATGTTCGTAAAAAATCTTTAAACGGAGAAACATTTAAGTTCCATTGCAGACATAAATGCAGGTACCATATAACTGCTGATGGCAACATGTAATGCGAACAGTTGTCTGATTGTTCAGATGGCACACTCAAGTGAACTTGCAACTGCGCGGTCGTCCAAGTAGGTTCCATTTTAGGCGTCACAAACATATGTCATTTGGTAGGATCATAATTGTCAATGTAGCTGGATAAAAATATTTACATTTATAATCACAAAACAAAAAAAATCGAACAGAAGTTACAGAATATATAGGAAAAATTGAATTCAGAAGAAAATGAAAAATGTTGACAAGTTTTATTTAATTTACTTCTTGCTGCAGAAAAGTCATAGTGGGGTTTACAGTACACTTGCAGCTTGTTTTCTGCCTTCATTTTCAGCTATTATTGTCTAGGTATAGCTGGTATTGCTCCATTACTAATCCCTGTCGTAAAGCACAGCACATTGCGTCATCAACCAGAAAAAGTACTGATAATGCTTTTTCTGCTCAAAGTCCTTCAGTAGAAGTTTTGTGTGTTTCTGAATCTTTGCAGTGTGGTGTCACTGGAGTAGTCCAGTTGTTACCTAATGAATGTTAAGTTTCGTGGTAAGGAAGAAAGCTTAAATTTTGACAATGATGTTATTAGAGATGAAAAATAGGGTCGGGCTGAACAAGAATGTGGTACCAAATTGGCTGTGTCCTCATTGGAGATACTACGCCGGCTTTGGAATAGGCCGCTTTAGGGAAAGTATAGAAAGCTTTAGTCACGATGCCTGGGCGGAAGTTAGAACTTCGACATCTCTAATACGTCTCCAGTGTGTTAACCAATGCGACATTTCTCTTGGTTTTGTGGTCAGTAGCTGAGTATTTCGCAAAATAAGTAGATCATGACCTTAATGGACTGACTTCATTTACATGTAGGAAATACCAGGAGGACGTCACTGCAGTGGTTAGCAGAATAACAGCGTGGGTTATTTTGCATTTCTCTTTGAGAGCCATTAGCGATTGAAGAGAATATGAGAAGGCGACTTGTAATGTTGTTGCCTTAATTTGCTATGAAAGCGGTACTTATAGACAATAAAAGCGGGTTAAAAGCTGTGAGCTGTCTGGGGAAGTTAACCTTGCATTACTGAGCAACTGTTTCACCAGGGATCCAGTCTAGCTTACCAAATTCCCAACCAGACTAACATTAATTATAATCTTTTAATAGTCATACGACAACCGGTGATTATATATATATATATATTATATAAGAGAATTTAAATAAAAAGAAATAAATCAGTTTATATTTGGAAATTTATTTTAACATTGATCATTGAAATTTCAGCATATTAAACTTGATACATAACTAAACTGGTGCCTTATTTAGGATTGTGAAAATGTGAGTTTGTAATCTTACAGAACACATCAAATATGGAGCCAAGATTGGGAGACGGCATACAACACTGCATTCATAAAACAACACATGAAGAAGTTGAAACATATGCAAGAGGAAATTAACCACTACCAACCGATTCAATTTTCACCCAAAGAAGTTACGTTCGTAGCGCAATCCTGTCCGTCATGTAATTACCACACACTGGTATACTAAATTCATACTAACTCTCTGTGAAATCTTCCCGAAAAGAACAGCTGAGGGCTACTTTGATGATTACACCACATGCTTCACGTGGTCAACTTGGTTTACACAAAGAGTGTAACTCCACAATAATTTTGATAATTAAAATAAATTAGATCGAAAAGCAATTTACAAAAGAAAAACCTCGAACTGGTTACTATCGTCTTACTATTAACCTGATGGGTCAAACAATTGTATAAGCACGTGGTACTGGTCTCACAAAGGACACCCCACGTGGGTTGAAGATAAAGAAAAGTTGCTATATTGAAAAATATTGTCAAGACGAGACGTTATAATCTCACGAACATTCGCATTTAAAATTGATGATCTTAGTTAGAGTTACTGATCAACACGTGGTTCCACTTTACTCACAAAGTAATGACAAAGCAACTACTGGAAGATATTCTGAACTGTACACTCGAATCACACTGCGTTGCAATTTAAGATAACATTAGATATTTTTAAAGCTAAACCTGAAATAAAGGTGATTAAATTTTCAGTTAGGCTGAACTTAAGAAATCCATTGTCCTACGGACTTAGCAGACACGCGCTTAGCCGGAGATCTTACCACTTCAGACGCTCGCCGCCAACAGACTGACGTGGTCCCTTCCTGAGGGTGGCTCACAAATACAAACGGAAGTGGCCAGAGGGGCAGCTTCCTATACCAACATGACAAGGGACGGACAGGACCATACTAAGGATAGAAACCTCTTTGCTTTTAGAAAGCGTAGCTACCTGTTCCGACGTTGGTCCTACTGTTCTCTAGCAGACAGGCTTGTCTGCTAGCCTCAAGCATGCAACTAGAAATACATTTGCTCATTCATCCTCTCACACAGAAGGGAAGGGGGATGACAGTATCTTATCATATACAGTATATAAAAGAAAGTGGATGTAGGTTCCGTATGAGACTGTGTGACATGAATTACATATAAACTGTGTTTTAAAGTGTAGTTGTGTGACAGATCGTTCTTGTTTATGTGTAAAAGTAACACGTTTCACTGCTCAGTCTCCTCCCAGATAGTCAGAAACACCACAGAAAATTTAGAAGAGGAATTTATGCCTTTAAATGACAACAGATTTCAGTAATTAACATGAAAGGAATCCAACAGAGACCTTTCAGACTGCTCACTCCTTTCGAGGCAAACTGAATATTTTCATGCAGGTAGAAGAAGCACGACACCGACAATAATTATTTTTTCCCTAATGATAAAAATTACAGGTTTTCATAATTATCACGAAGGAGAAAACTGTAACCAGCAACACTTTTGATGAATGATCTATTTTACCGTAACTTGCTTCGGGCCTGAGCCCATCGTCAGACAGAAACGAGGATTTCTTGTTCAAATTTCAAATTATTTTGTTCCTGTAATGTAACAAAATATTCAAGATTTCTTGTTTACAAAAGCTTATACATTGCACATATTTTAATTACTCGAGCTGTTTTTCGTTATGCACTACAACATACGGATCTGTCTCAGTTACATGGAACACATAGAGCTGGAGTTTCACTAACGATAACATGTCGGACACACGTATTTTCATCTGACGTCACGTCAGCTACCAGAGAACAAGATGGTGCAGTAATGGCATACTTCTACAGCCTTTGATGAACATTATTGCAAAGATTCTTTTTCTTAGCCAAGATCTTCAAGGAAGTTTGATTTTATGAACATAGTGGCAATGTAAACTGGAAGTTACTTCAAGTGATTTTGTGGAAGGGAGTACTGGGGAATGCTGACACCTTAAGAGATTTTTCGATTTGTTTTAGAAATTGTTACTTCTGTAGAAAAATTCATCTCGCCCTGTGTGACCCAGGAATATTTGACACATAGCTGCACCAGGAAAATCTAAAAATATTGGATACCTTCGGAACTATATAAACAATTTCTTAAGTGTGCAACATGTCAGCACCTGGCTGATACCGACAGCCTTACAGGGTAATATCAACAGTATGAAATACAATCAGAATAAAATTCCTGTTTTAAGAAAGTAACACATTTTATTATCTTAACATACAAACTGATTATAATTAAAGTTCCAGTTTCAAAACGCTGTAAAAAAGAATCGCTGCCAAACACGACTTCATGTTTGAACGGAAGATTATCACAGAAGGGGGGAAACATTAAGGAAAAAATTAACGTAAATTTCACCACAAGATGACGCTGTAGACTTCAGAGCATGCAAACGAGATATGCCGCTATTCCTCATTTTGCCCAAGGGAAATTAAAATTCCATATCATTGTTGCTTTTTATGAGATTTTTGGTTCCAGGACAGCAACCGATTTTTCCTTCCGATGTGGTACGACCTTGCCGTCGTGGATGGGCTTACGGAAGTAACAGAGCCACAAGTGTTGATTGCTAAAGTTATTGCACAGTGCACACAACGGTTGGTTTAATGTGCAGCTCACGCCATAGCCGACGTATTGCGATTCATCTGTGATTTGTAGCGGAACCAATTTACGTTACGATGCTTACAACGCCATCTAGTGAGAAAATTTTCGTTAAATTTTTTTGTTTCTCGAACGCTTCCCCATTCCGCTCAAATTTGAAGTCATTCTGTGCAGTGATTCTTTTTTTACGTCGTTTTAAAACTGGAACTTCAATTATAATCACCATGCATGTTAAAATACGTATGCAGAATGTTTTTCGAAAATGACATCGAAGATGGAAAGCATAAATCAACGTCAGCTTTAACTAAACCTGGAGGTCCGTTGATACTTGTTGTTTTCGGTTTCCTTAGGCTTATTTTAGGATTTGTCTTTTCAGAAACAGAAACCCAGTCTGATCCAACCATTTTGGTAATTTTATTGAATTTTTGCTTAAGGCCTAGTTTTTCGGCGAAGCCATAGGAAATTCACCGCAATAAAACGAGGGAAACAGAATAAAATAATTGTCCCAATATAGTCACATGGTTGACTAATTGTTGTTGTTCAGGAGTAAAAACAGTTCTTCTCCCCAAGAATGTAGTTCTTGGTATGTTCAGCTTCTTTGACATTCTGTTCATTGATCTTTCTGACTTCACTAAACTAAATATCATTTTTTTAGGATTTCTTCAGTCGATTTTGCCCTCTCGGATTTTAGTTACTACATTCATAAAAGTAATGTAACACTTGCTTTCATTTAAGACAAAATCAAATATAACATCAAAATTCCATAAAAATGAATTTTTTGCGCTGCAATAAGACTGTCATTTACAAGAACTCACTCGTCGCCTCTGCACTCAACTTCTGGCATCGTCCGCTATTCTGCAGCGCTGTCTCCCACTATTTATATCGCTTCTTAGCTGAGAAAACGCCGGTGTAGGTATTGCCCAGCATGACGATATCACCTCCCCCGGTATCCTCTGCTAACTAAGCTAACCATGGTATCATACATACTTCCCCTGTTGATACAGTATTAAAGAAGTTGGATGAAATTTTATAAGCAAATTTGGTTTCTTGGCTCTGTTTGGTCATTCAAGATATAAGCAGGTTTATTGTGAAGCTACCTGTATAAGTTATTTCTATTTCTCCCTATCAATTCATTCTTACTTTTTTCTCAGCAAAATACAGTATTTGTAAGTTGACTTGAATGCTATTGTTTGTACCGCTATGTTGGACCATGTGAGCATCAGAAGTTGATTTAAGTTTTTTGTCTGTGTCCATCTAGGTGTTCTCTGTATTTAATACCGGAGCTCCTACTAGCTTGTCCAATATAAAATTGAGGACACACGGAGCAATTCAGTTTCCAATTATCAGCTGTGTTGTGTGTTTCACTTTTAAGAGTTAAATTATGAATTAGTTTATCTTTCATTTTCTTATTTTTGGAGAAACTGATCTGGATACTCTTAGCATGGAAGAAGTTTACAGCCTGATATGGGTGTGAATGAATGGTATGTTGGGGTTGGAGGGAGGGAGTAACTGTGCTGAAGAGTGGTTTGTTGTTACACATGGAATTATTTTTGTTGTTGTACCTGTGTTTAACGTTATTGTGAAACGTACCGATGGTGGCAGGTGAGTGACGATTAATTTGGGATATCATTTTAATTGTGTTAAGTTCTTGATTATCTTTAGCACTCAATTGAATTTTTTCCAGTCTGTTGAGCATTGCCCTGTAGTACGACATTTTATGTTGTTCAGGATGACATGAAATGCTGATGATTGCCACATCCGTTGTACTGGGTTTTTGTATGTTGGAAATTTATGTTTGACGTTATATTTGCTAATATTTAAATCAAGAAAGTTTATGTTGGTAACAGTTTCATGTTCTTTTGTGAATTTTACGTTATGGCGCAGACTGTTAAGTGTTTTCGCAAAATAGTCTACTTCTGCTCCCGTTACATCAAACAAGATGAATGTATTAACCAGATATAGTTTACAATACTTAACTTTTTTGTTATTAGTAGGTTAGCTTTGAGAACAGATGTTTCTGAATTACTTATCTAGATATTGGCCAGCAAGCTAGCTAGGCAACTGTCCATTTCCAGCACATTTTCTTGTTTATAGAATTTCTCATGAAAACTGAAATGGTTTTGTGATAGTACAATGTTAGTGATTCCACAAATTCATAGATTTCTGGCAAGCTGAGCTTTTTATTTTATGCGTATTGTTTTTAATTAATGAGATTGTGTTTTTCACCAGCATAGTTGGGTATAATTTAACTATATCGAAAGAAATGCTTCGAATCGTATTCAGATGGAAATATCCTTAACGCTTTCAGTAAGTTCATTCCTATTATTATCTTCTAATGTATAAGACTTAGTGAGAAACTCATTAAGGTTTTTACTAATTTTGTAAAAATAACTCTTCTGTGAGCTGAAAATCGGGCGTATCTGGCAGTTTGCTTTGTGAATTTTTGGCAGTAATCACGGTTTTCATTTCTGAATAATAGGAAGTCACATTTTTTAAACACTTGTTTTAGGTATTGTATGTAATTTAATGGCGGTATTAATTTTTCTATTGTTATTTTTGAAAAGTCTAGTGTATTGTTTAGGTAACCGTCATCATACATTATTACTGCAACGAGAAGATGTAATGCACGACGAAAAAGCATTTCCTCGAATAAGAAAAATGTAAAGACCTTGTATATAAAGTAAAAGCTTATGTGAATGGGAAAATCATGAATATTATCACAAATTTTAGGAGAGAAGTACTGTGAAATCATTGGTGCCGTATGACGACGGGCTCTGTTTTTTGTTTCCCTTCAGTGGTATTATAGTGACGATAATATCAGATGCAGTTATTAAAGATTTTCACAATTTGCACTTCGCGGAAGCTGTAGGTTAAGCTAAAAAAGTCCCTAGTTTGTTGATAATGCGTGGAGAGCGCATTTGCGTTGCGTGCGGAGATGCGTGACAGTCACAAGTGTTTGCGTGCTGCGTGATAGTATCCAGATCTTACGGAAATGAAAGGAAGGGTGAACGTGGAACGTAATGCTAGCAGGTAGTTGGTCAGTGGGGAGGACCCGTTTGACAACATGAATCACCAGCAGTTCCTCGTGGTGGACTATGTAGTGACGAAGATACCTTCCACTACGAGGATCCGAAGCAAATACCTCTGGATTGAATACATCTGCAATATAATATGCTAATGTCTTCTGCTAAAAAAGAAAAAAAATTACCATCGTTTCTTGCTAATACACTTAATCCAACCAAAATAAATTAGATTACTAGCTAGAAAAATTTTACACAAAACAGTAACAATAGTAATACGAATAATAATAACCCAGCTGTCACATTTTTGTGTATTAAATGTGCAAGATTTTTTAAAGGTCTAAAATCTCATCTTCAAAACAAGAATTTTACATATTCTAGGGCGAATATTGTTTGTATTGTCCGGCAAACATCTATTCTGAGTATGCGCGTTTTCCTGGTGGTGGGAAACAAAGCTCATCAGCACGATATTGCGGGAATGTTGTGCACGAAATTACTAACCCAGGACACGTGACGACGTGACATTAACTCTTAAAACGCATCACATGAAAATAATACGATAATACGTGTAGCTTAGACGTGAAGAGCAGCCAACGCTGTAGAATTATGGCAGCAGCACTATTCCAACGTACGTGTCACACTGGCGTCGACGTTTACTTTAACGGAATGCGTAGAACGATTTTGACAGGAAAATCCAACGCACTGTGTCACGGTTTTCTTTGTCGTTATTTTGACGCGCACGTGTTTCGCAGAATAAGTCCGACGATAAGACCCTGAAATACTCACCTGTCAGTATGAAATGGTGTAAACCATTCTTCATTAGTGGTATTTCACCACTAGCTGTTTCTCATTGGTTACTGGAAGAGGAAGAAATGGGCGGGTATCTCAACACGTAACAATTAACGTCACCTTTGATAAAATTCGTGGCTTATCAGAAGTAAATATGGATTTCGTAAGGTGGACAGACTTCTACAGTATTAAGATAAGCGACGTACTAATTGTCAGTATTAGTGCGAGCTCACGGTTAGAATGCATGATGTCATCGTAGAGATATATCTGAAACATTTCGCTTTCGTTAAAAACTCTCCTTTGGCAATAAGGGCGTGCTGTAAGGTGGCGATTATTTTGTTAGTTTGAGACAGAGACGTCATCCGCCCACAAAACTGCATGTTTTAGGGTAGAATCGCAGTTGGTACTGCGAGACTGAGAGAAGGCAGCTGGGATAGCCGATGTGGTCGCAATATTTCGAGACATCAGTTAACAGACGAACAGCGATAACTGTCCTTTCGGAGACTGGAGACAGGTCAGGCTTACATGTGACCAAATGGTTCATCCTGCTATTGTTTGCAGACTGTGGCAAGGAACTTTCAGATACGCATTTAAAGTATGATGTAGTAGGATACAGTGTGAAGAAAGCCTTATGAATGAACATCTGCACTATGTGAACAAAAGTATCCGAACACCTGGCTAAAAATGACTTACAAGTTCGTGGCGCCCTCCATCGGCAATGCTGGAATTCAATATGGTGTTGGCCCACCCTTAGCCTTGATGACAGATTCCACTCTTGCAGGCATACGTTCAGTCAGGTGCTGGAATGTTTCTTGGGGAATGGCAGCCCATTCTTCACGGAGTGCTGCACTGAGGAGAGGTATCGATGTCTGTCGGTGAGGCCTGGCACGAAGTCAGCGTACCAAAACATGCCAAAGGTGTTCTCTAGGATTCAGGTCAGGACTCTGTGCAGGTCAGTCCATTACAGCGACGTTATTGTCGTGTAACCACTCCACCATAAGCCGTGCATTATGAACAGGTGCTCGATCGTGGTGAAAGATGCAGTCGCCATCCGCAATTGCTTTTCAACAGTGGGACGCAAGAAGGTGCTTAAAACATCAGTGTAGGCCTGTGCTTTGATAGTGCCACGCAAAACAACAAGGGGTGCAAGCCCCATCGTCGGAAAGCACGACCACACCATAACACAATCGCCTCCGAATTTTACTGTTTGCACTACACAGGCTGGCAGATGACGTTCACTGAGCATTCGCCATACCCACACCCTGCCATCGGATCGCCACATAGTGTACCGTATTTCGTCACTCCACACAACGTTTCTCGACTGTTCAATCGTCCAATGTTTACGCTCCTTACACCAAGCTAGGTGTCGTTTGGCATCTACCGGCGTGATGTGTGGCTTTTGAGCAGCCGCTCGACCATGAAATCCTAGTTTTCTCACCTCCCGCCTAACTGTCATAGTACTTGCAGTGGATCCTTACGCAGTTCGGGATTCCTGTGTGATGGTTTGTATAGATGTCTGCCTACTACATATTACGACCCTCTTCAACTGTCGGCGGTCTCTGTCAGTCAACAGACGAGGTCGGCCTGTACACTTTTGTGCTGTACGTGTCCATTCACGTTTCCACTTCACTATCACATAGGAAACAATGGACCTAGGGATGTTTAGGAGTGTGGAAATCTCGCGTACAGACCTATGACACAAGTAACACCCAATCACCTGACCGCGTTCGAAGTCCGTGAGTTCCGCGGAGCGCCCCTTCTGTTCTCTCACGATGTCTAATGACTACTGAGGTCGCTGATACGGAGTATTTGGAAGTAGGTGGCAGCACAATGCACCTAATATGTAAAACGTATGTTTTTGAGGGTGGTCGGATATTTTTAATCAAATAGTGTACATCTATATCGATACAACGTAATCTCCCTTGCGGAGTGTGGTGGATGGTCCTTTGTGTACCATCCTCATTTCTCTTATTCCAGACGAGAATGATTCGCGGAAAGAACGATTGCCGATAAGCCTCCAGGTCTCAAATCTCTCTCTAATCTTATTTTCATGGCCTCTTCGCTAGATATTCTTTGGAGGAAGTGGTATACATGGTGATTCAACTGGAGCTATCTATGGGATTCGTGCAGCTCGCAACGCCTTCAAATACCACACACAAGATTTTCATATTCTCTCGTTCGCTATATAGAATCTTTGATACCTACAGAAAAAATCAACAAGATTTCCTTGTAGGAAATTCAATGTAGTTAATTTTGTATTGGGATATATCCCGCTAGAGGCCGTAGTTTTCGAATTATTTAAGAAAAACCCACAAAACTGATCTTCAAATGCGTTTTTCTTCACTAACTGTAAAACAGTGTCCTCCAGCGGAAACGGACCCCAGTACAAAGTTTAACTGTATTAAATTTCCTACACAAAAAATCCCATTCATTTTTGATGTATAAGTAATACACTGCTGGCCATTAAAATTTCTACACCAAGAAGAAATGCAGATGATAAACGGGTATTCATTGGACAAATATATTATACTAGAACTGATATGTGATTACATTATCACGCAATTTGGGTGCATCTATCCTGAGAAATCAGCACCCAGAACGATCACCTCTGTCCGTAATAACGGCCTTGATACGCCTGGACATTGAGTCAAACAGAGCTTGGATATCGTATATAGGTACAGCTGCCCATGCAGCTTCAACACGATACCACAGTTCATCAAGAGTAGTGACTGGCGTATTGTGACGAGCCAGTTGCTTGACCTCCATTGACCAGACGTTTTCAATTGGTGAGAGATCTGGAGAATGTGCTGGCCAGGGCAGCAGTCGAACATTTTCTGTGTCCAGAAAGGCCCGTACAGGAGCTGCAACATGCGGTCGTGCATTATCCTGCTGAAATGTAGGGTTTCGCAGAGATCGAATGAAGGGTAGAGTCACGGGTCGTAACACATCTGAAATGTAACGTCCACTGTTCAAAGTGCCGTCAATGCGAACCGAGACGTGTAACCAAGGGCACCCTATACCACCACGCCGGGTGATACGCCAGTATGGCGATGACGAATACACGCTTCCAATGTGTGTCCACCGCGATGTCGCCAAACACGGATGCGACCATCATGATGATGTAAACAGAACCTGGATTCATCCGAAAAAATGACGTTTTGCCATTCGTGCACCCAGGTTCGTCGTTGAGCACGCCATCACAGGCGTTCCTGTGTGTGGTTCAGCGTCAAGGGTAACCGCAGCCATAGTCTCCGAGCCGATAGTCCATGCTGCTGCAAACGTCGTCGAACTGTTCTTGCGGATGGTTGTCGTCTTGCAAACGTCCCCATCTGTTGACTCAGGGATCGAACGTGGCTGCACGATCCGTTACAGCCATGCGGATACGTTTCACCAGGCAACGCCGGTCAACTGCTGTTTGTGTATGAGAAATCGGTTGGAAACTTTCCTAATGTCAGCACGTTGTAGGTGGCGCCAACCTTGCGTGAATGCTCTGAAAAGCTAATCATTTGCATATCATTGCATCTTCTTCCTGTTGGTTAAATTTCGCGTCGGTAGTGCGTCATCTTCGTGGTGTAGCAATTTTAATGGCCATTAGTGTAGTTTTCGCATAGTCAGCGAGAGAATATGAATATCTTGCTGTGGTATTTGAATGTGTTTCGGGTTGCATAAAACCCATAGGTAGGGGCTGCTGAATTATCCGATATTTGTTTACTCTTGTAGGAACGTACGCTCTCGTAACAGTAAAACTACGCGTGATGGAGAACGCCTCATTTGTAGCGTCGGCTACTGCAGTTGGTTGATCATTTCCGCGGTCCTTTTATGATTACTAAATGAAGCCCTAACGAAACGTGCTCTTTCCTTCGGATCTTCTCTGTTTCCTCTATCAATTCCATCTTCCATGGATCCCATACTGTCGAGAAATATTCAAGTATTGGCCAAAGAGTTTTGAAAGCTACCTCCTTTCTTGATGGACTACATTTGCTGGGGTTTCTTCTAATTAATCTCCGTCTGGCATCTGCTTTTCCCACGAATAGTTTTATGTGGTCGTTCCACTTTAAATCGTTACATTCACATACTGCTTCCAGTGATGACAATCGTACAATCATCCAATAACAGAAAAGTTTCGAATAAGGCGTTGTAACCCTTGGTATCGGTCTTTCCCTAACTGTCGCTTCCATCCATACTCTCACAAAACCAATTTCTTACCTTCAGAGAAATTATCATGTCACCATGACTGTGGCAGTGTTGGACTTTCGTCGTTCAGCAGGTGTTTCTGTCGAAACTTTCTGTACGTATATACTGGCACAGGCGGGACCATTAGAGACGAGTAACAGGAGAATTTTAACATAATTTACATATTTTCTTCAACAGAAATGGAATCGGAGGCAACCTTTCCATTGTGGAAGCCACTATTCCACAACGATTAATTATCAGTGTAAACAATCCTGTTATACACGGGAAAATATCATAATTCAAGTAAATTAAAGAGACAGAGAAGTTCAGTTTCTCCAGGGCGTAGCATGTTAAAATGGAAACACAAGGTGGTAGCAGACAAAGTAACACCCATGCTTTCACAGAAGAAAAAAAAAAGTTTCGAATTTGATATGCACTCGGGGGAAACTAAGCGGAGAGAGAGCATGGGAGTCGTTACTCAGCTATGAGAGTTCTCGAGATTCGTTGCAAGGTGCGGCATTGACCGCAGCACTTGCCAGCTTAACAACAAAGAGGTCGGTAGCTCGTAACCACGACACCAGGTGATTGTGCCCTTAAATATGGCGTCCATCCATACCACGTTCTCATGATACGACGGAATTAAGCAAGGCTGGACTCCACTAATCTGATACGAAGATAATAAAGATCAGAAATGAATAAGACAAGACTGAGCAACGAAGTAGAAGAATGAGGTGAAGAACGGTGTCCCTCGCCTTTTAATAACGGTTTATTATACCACCTCGGTTAAAAATATAGTCCTCGTAGCCAACACTTTAAGGAAGCTGCACTGATCTACCTCTGTTACATCTTTTTGGTAAGGGCAAGGACACTTTAAACTCTAGGGTTGTCCTCTCTACGTGACGCCAACCCGAAGTCACCTAGATGAACGCCTCCTTCCGCGACCGCATGGACCATGAACAAAACTTGAACGGAAACAGGTTTTCCTAAGGGCCAACATTATTGTGGCAGCAGGGGAACTGAGCTGTGAGCGGTCTCTCTTTTTCAATTCTGAATTTATGTTATGCTGCGTAATGTATTTAACAGTTCAACGCTGAAGAAAGCCACAATGAAATTTCACAATTAAAAAGAAAATTAACACTCCCCAGATATCCCAAAATAATATTCAAATACAAGAGCAACAAATTACTTGAATAATTGTGTAAGTTCTTGAACCAAGAAAATTTCCCAACGGCAGACAGCAAAAATTATGGTTGGTAAACTTCTTTGAAATACAAATAAAATCCAGTCATACAAGGAGCGTAGCGCTGAACACAATGTGTAACAATAAAGGTAATTACTCTCACGTGGAACTTATTTCAAAAATTGTGGACATATTGTGGCCACTAAAGCAACTTCTACAACGCACCATCTGATCATACGCGCCAGATTACAAAACACCTAGAGGTACCTCAACTTATCAAGAAATTTTAAAACTCCTTACGTGACTTATATTCATTGAAACACATTAAAGAAGGTAATTGAGAAGGAACTTTATCAAGACAAGCGGACTATGATTATACTACAGGCATATTGCCATTCTGTGTGCACACATGCCCAGATAACAAGTACAAAACATGTGTAGTGCGCCAAATACTACTGCACTGATTAAGCAATATATCTTGCGCAAGGCAACGTAATTTCACAACCAATTTGCGTAACACACAGTAATTAGAGATCAGCCTAGTAATGGTAAGAAATGTTGCACCTAGAAATCACTGCGCTCTCTCCAGTTGAACACATTACTGATTATACCACGGAGAGACCCAATCACCACTCGTCTGACCACACACTCACACAGGCTCAGTCGCTGCCCTCAGTGTTGCCTAGCAGGAAAAGGCTGGCCAGATAGCCCTAAGCCAAACAGCGCCCGCATCAGCACGGTTTTTGAATAGCTGCGGCTCACTGAAGACTTATGAAGGCACTATTGTCGTGAAATTTATTATAAAAACTTTATATGGTAGGCTTATAAATATTCTGATATCACTAACTTATAGTCCTATCCTTGAACAAAACGATGGTAGTTTCAGAGTGTCATTGATAATCAATTTAGTGAGAGATAATCGAATATAAAGTTTATGTATAATAGTTGGACAATAATATGGAAGTACTGCAAGAAATGCATTCCTGAACATAAATGCAGAAGATAGCTAAGCCTGCAGGTCGTGCTGTTGTATTTGACCCAAACAGCAAGTGTAAAATTTTCTCAATACGATTCAAGGATAAGCGGTGGTCAGAAAAGTTTTTAATTTTTTTTTTTTTAATTTGTTGTAAGATCTTATGGGACCAAACTGCTGAGGTCATCGGTCCTGAAGCTTAGACACTATTTAGTCTAACTTAAACTAACTTACGCTAAGGACAGCACGCACACACACACACGCACACACACACACACACACACACACACACATGCCAGAGGGAGGACTCGAACCTCCGACGGAGGAAGCTGCGCGGACCGTGCAAGGCGCCCAAGACCACGCGGCTACCCCGCGCGGCTCAGAAAAGCTTCCTGAGAGCAGTATGTCGGAGCTAAGTGAATACACTGGAAAATTTTTCTTGCTCCTATTATGGATGCTTCCGAAAGCAGCCGAAGTATTTGGCGTTTCAAGAGGCACGGTATCGAAAATTTATACCGTGTACATGGAAAGTGTAAAAACAACAACCACTTAGTCACACTGCGGACGACACTATGTTGAGTGATCCTGACGGACGGTCGTTGAATAGGATTGTGACAAAGAACAAGAGGATGACAGCTGCAAAAGTCACTACAGAACTGATTGTCGCTCCCGCGGACCCTGTCAGCACCAAAACAACAGGAAGGGAGCTCCACAAACTTGGAACTGCAGGGCGAGCTGGAACTGAAAATCCACTCATCGGTAGTGTCAATGCCCGTAACAGGAAAACATGGTGTCGAAGCCATAAAACTTGGTCTGTGGAGAATTAGGAAAAAGTCATTTGGTCGTATGAGTCAAGTTCCACACTGTTCCCAACTTCTGGCCGTTTTTACACCTGAAGAGGGTAAAATTCTCAAATGGGGGAGATATTCGGTGTCCTTGCTGGCCAAGGTAGCGTTTGCAAGCACGAAGACAAGCAATAGATACTCTCGCCGCGTGCGCGCAAGTATTATCTTGCTGAAATGTAGGCCCAGGATGGCTTGCCAAGAAGGGCAACAAAATGAGGGTAGGATATCGTCGACGTACCGCTGCGCTGAAAGGGTGTCGCGAATGACATCCGAAGGGGTCCTCCTGTGAAAAGAAATGGCTCCCCAGAGAATCACTCCTGGTTGTCGGGCCGTACGGCGGGCAAAAGTCAGTATCGTATCCCTCCGCTCTCCAGGGCGACTCCAGACACGTCTACGCTGGTAATCGGGGCCCAGTTCGAAACGGCATTCATCACTGAACACAATTCCACTTCAGTCAATGAGATTCCAGGCTGAAGACCTGTCTGGAGACGCCCGAACAGCTGTGGGATACCAACCTGTCACCCGGCACACGGTATGACAACCAAAAGTGATGGTATGCCGTGCTATTCTATTTCATTTCATAACAGGACTGCTTTGGTTGCCATTCACGGAACCCTAAAAACACAACGATACCTCGTCGATATTTTACGGCTTGGTTTGTTGCCCTTCATGGCAAGCCATTCTAGGCTTACATTTCAGCAGCATAATGCCCTCCCGCACACGGCAAGAGTTCCTACTGGTTGTTTCCGTGTTTGCCAAACCCGACATTGGCTAGTAAGGTCGCCAGATCTCTTCCCAAGTGAGAGGGTTTCACTCTTGAGACGTAAGCTCGGCCAGAAGTTGGAAACAATGTGAAACAGGACACATCCGACCAAATGACTTTTTCCCGTTGCTCCATAATCCAGGTTTTATGGCTTCAGCACCGCAATTTCTGTTAAGGGCATTTGCATCACTGGAAGAGTGTCGCATGCCATATCCTGGAGAACTGAAACGCAAAGTTCGTGTATTTTTATGATCGTCGGGACAAAAATGCTGCAGTAATTGCAACTTGTAAGGCTTCATACGCAAGCGTCATTTCAGAACACCACCCACCGTTGTTTAAGAAAATAGGATTTCCTGGTCTGCCCATCTTGTGGACTTCCGAAGGCTTGTGTGAACGTATCTCGAAAACGCAGGACATTTTCATCAGTCGTGCATGGACGACCAGTGCTCTTCCCTGTGCATATGCAAGAATTTTGTATGCCAGTCATAAGTTTGCTTGTTCAGAGGCAAATTCTTGCTGACTCGACGTCGAAATGCACGTTGCATTTGAATAATGGACTGGCTTCGAGTAAATTCTAACATACAAAATGACTTCTCTTGTGGTCTACTCGCCATGCTACTACAAACGAACAGCAGCATAGCTGTGTAGCTGTGTCAAAACTTTGAACCTTCCTCTATGCAGTGAAATTTGAAATGTGTTTCTATCTTTTATACTCGTAGTTTGTCTGTAATAAACAACTAAAATCTGTTCTTTCTTTTTTAATTACCCGCTATATGATTTTAAACAAAAATTGTATATACGAGGGCTATCCACAAAGTACATTACGTTTAGGAATTAAAAATAAATAAAGTATTGGAAATTTTTTTTGTTATATACAGATGAAAGCCACACTTAAATACTACTTTTCTACATAGTTGCTATTTAAATTAAGGCACTTATCGTAGCGATGGACGAGCTTGGAAATTCCTTCGTCGTAAAATTCGGCCGCCTGGGCCTTCAACCACGTGGTTACCTCTTCTTGAAGCTGTGCGTCGTCATCAAAACGCTGCATAGCCAACCACTTCTTCATTGCTGGGAATAAGTGGAAGTCGCTCGATGCCAGGTCGGGACTGTACGGCGAATGAGGAAACAACTCCCACTTAAAAGATTCGAACTTCACGAGTGGCATTTGCCATGTGGGCCCGGGTGTTGTCGTGAATCAGCAAGATCTTTGAGCCCAACTTTTCCCTGCGCTTGTTTTGTATTGCTCTTCTGAGGTTGTGCAGAGTTTGGCAATACCTTTGAGAGTTTATTATAGTGCCTCTTTCCAGGAAATCCACAAAAATCACACCTTTTCTATCCCAAAAGACAGTCGCCACGTGGTTGAAGGCGCAGGCGGCCGAATTTTACGACGAAGGAATTTCCAAGCTCGTCCATCGCTACGATAAGTGCCTTATTTAAATGGCAACTATGTAGAAAAGTAGTATTTAAGTGTGGCTTTCATCTGTATATAACAAAAAAAATTCCAATACTTTAATTATTTTTAATTTCAAAACGTAATGTACTTTGTGGATAGCCCTCGTACAACAACGTATAGATTCTTCGTTCTAGTCGTTTATAACAGAAGACAGGAAAGTTGTATTTATGGCTTATCGATATTTGATAAGGATGCTACCACGGAATGTGAATCGTCCAAAACTTTGTGATCCTATCCGTTCATAGATTAAATAGATGCGAAGTCCTCAAGTATCCAGCAGCTGGCGAGGTCTTCTCAGGCTTCGTATACCAATGATTCAAACAGTTTTACCCATTCATTTCAAGGTTTTATTTGCAACAACAATAAACAAGCTTCCCGGTCAGAGAAGGGTGTAGAGGAAGAGATGGACAGAGGGGGGGGGGGGAGTTGGACACAGAGAGGGGGAAGGAGGGGATGGACAAAGAGGGAAGGAGGAGATCGACGGACAAGCGGGGCAGAAGGAGATTAGGACGTGTATCCAATTCCCGTACATATTTAGCGATTACGAAGGGTTGTTGGGTTCGCTCATACTGAATAATCTCACAAAAACTGAAATAATATGAAATACTCTTCTGCAAAACAAAACAAGAACGATAAGATAGTGTCGAAGAAGTTACTGAGTTTTAAGATCCACGTAAAAATTTAAACTGATAATGAAATGTAGGTATCTAGTGACATAAACTGTTGCTTCTCTTAGCCGGCCAGAATGGCCGAGCGGTTCTAGGCTCTACAGTCTGGAACAGCGCGACTGCTACGGTCGCAGGTTCGAATCCTGCCTCGGGCATGGATGTGTGTGATGTCCTTAGGTTAGTTAGGTTTAAGTAGTTCTAAGTTCTAGGGGACTGATGACCACAGCAGTTAAGTCCCATAGTGCTCAGAGCCATTTGAACCATTTTTTGTTGCTTCTCTTAAGTGATGATACTATGCTAACTTTCACGGCCAGTAATTGCGTTCTTGGCGTATTTTGTTTGATGGGCATTAGCCGTGCTCCAAAACACGTCCCTCTGCTTAACGTTTCGTTTCCTAATGCTGGAGACACCGTCAGACAGCAGTATAAAATTCAAACAAGCTCAGCAAGCTGAACTGTTTATACGTTTCCGTGGAAAAGTCTTGTCGTGACGTCATAGACCGCTGCCTGAGGTCGCGGCGTCACGCTGACGTGTGTTAGGGTGCTTTTGCGCTTGTAATAAGGAAGAGTTGCATTGTTCGCTTCACTTAGCACTGATGTTGTCAATTTGTCTCAATCCTAGTGTAAGTTTATGTGCTTTTGAAGGATTCTTTTCTGTTCTGTTTTGTGTTTGTGCTTTTTGAAGGATTGAAATTAGACAAGATGTGAGCCTTAGTGCTAAATAAACCGAAGAGCGCCAGCTATTGCTCCGTCGAAGATGTGGTTCATCTGTAAAGGAGACCGCTTATAAAACACAAGTACGAAATATTCTTGAGTACTGATCGAGCGTTTGGGATCCCTATCAGGTCGGATTGAGGGAGGATATAGAAGCAATTCAGAGGCGGGCTGCTAGATTTGTTAGTGGTAGGTCTGATCATCACGTGAGTGTTACGAGTGCTTCAGGAACTCGGGTGGGAGTCTCTGGAGGAAAGGAGGCGTTCTTTTCGTGAATCGCTACTGAGGAAATTTAGGGAACCAGCATTTGAGGCTGACTGCAGTACAATTGTACTGCCGCCAACTTACATTTCGCGGAAAGACGACAAAGATAAGATAAGAGAGATTAGGGCTCGTACAGAGGCATATAGGCAGTCATTTCTCCCTCGTTCTGTTTGGGAGTGGAACAGGGAGAGAACATGCTAGTTGTGGTACGAGGTACCCTCCGCCACGCACCGTATGGTGGATTGCGGAGTATGTATGTAGATGTAGATGTAGATCTACCCCACGTAGCTGCGATTACGCAAGTTTAAACAGTTCGGTTCATAAAACAAATATTATTTAAATGTGTTTTTCGTCACTGTTGTGTGTGCAAAATAATCCGTTATTTTTTTAAAAAAATCATTTCTTTCACGCTATTTCATTTCCTGCAACATTTATACGACTGCACCTTCGTCTTTAATCTGTAAATCATTGTAAAGTGTGTGGACGAATACTTTTTTAAAACTATACATCAAAGTCTGTTCCCGTTGCATTAGTGAATGGAACGTGGTGAGAGTAACTGCTTCTGCGCCTCAGTTGCAGGATTACTTTCACCTGCACAATCTCCACAGATCAGCTGCGTACTGGATTGAGCATCGGTGGTCTCTGCGCCGAAAGATGAGTCTCGAAATTTTCCAAGCATGGTCTTGAGAAATATGTGGCGTCTTGCTGCGAGTTATGCTAGTTACGATTCTTCGACATTTGTGTTACACGCTCTCTTGCCAGTCAAACAATCTTCTGACCATTCGCTTCACACTTCCCCTATTGATCGTTACCAAACCGGGTAACTATGCCTGACTCACTGTAGCTCGTAAGTTCAAAAATGGTTCAAATGGCTCTGAGCACTATGGGACTTAACATCTGAAGTCATCTGTCCCCTAGAACTACTTAAACCTAACTAACCTAAGGACACCAGACACATCCATGCCCGAGGCAGGATTCGAACCTGCAGCCGTAGTGGTCGCGCGGTTCCAGACTGAAGCGCCTAGAACCGCTCGGCCACACCGGCCGGCAGCTAGTAAGTGCTTCTCAAAAATCTGTTTAGTTTGCGAGAAGTTCGCTCAGTTTTTGCAACGGTTGTAGCTCTTATTAAACGTCTTGGGTAGTCCTCTTGGGTATTAATAACCGCTTCAGCTGTATTTAGTGCTTTATTACTGGATCACTACCGGTTTCCTGGCGCTAAAAGCCACATCTTCAGGTGAACATATGATTAAAACATTAAAGCGGAAAAGCTCGGGATCTTTTTACCCAACATTCGTTTTCCGTCAACACAGAACACCGCTAAAAGACGGTACGTCATTGATCAAAAACTGGCAGATTCCAATGTAGTGGATGGGTAAAAAAAAAAAAAAAAAAAAAAAAAAAACTCGCACCGTAGTGATCGCTTCTCCGATCTATACGGAACCTCGTACAGGGGACGCAACCATGTGCTCTGTCATACTGATGGCAAGAAATACATCAGGGCGGTTGCGAATACATCAAGGTAACTCGACATGAGCTCTCTCAGTATTGTAAACAAGTTACTGTTTTCTATGTTTGTGCTTTAGGTAAACTTTTTACCAACATTAGCAGTGATGGAAACAGAAGAGAAAGGTCATGAGGAAATTTCACTAAAAAGCTTAAGTGATTCAATATTAAAATAGTCGTGACAGGCGGTAGATATGTAAAAGCAGTATTGTTACGTACGCACCTATAACAGCACATCATTCTATAAAACCAGGCATTTAGTTGCAAATAATACCGTCAACCACTGGATAAAGCGTCACATTAAATCCACTTAAATGCTCTGTCAGCCTCTAGTCCTCGCAAAGTTTGTTGACGTACGCCTCTTTGAGCGTTTTAGCTCAATGGCCCATCTTTCACAGACGTTGAACGTTTCGTCAAGTAGTATATCGTGTGATCCTTCGATGGTAGCTATTTCTGACAGCACCCGAGCGGTATGTCGTCCGAGCGGTATGTCGCAGTGGTAAGGCACGAGACTCACATTCGCCAATTCAGATTTAGATTTTCCGCGATCCCCTCCTCCCCCCCCCCCCCCTACCACTAACTGCTTAAGGAAAATCCCAGGATATTTCCTTTCTAAAAGATACGGCCTATTTCCTTACCCACCCTTCCGCTATCGCACTCGCGGGCCGTCACTAGTGACCTCGTCGTCAACAGAACGTAAAACCCAAATCTTCAATGTTTACTTCTGAGAGCGCCGTTCCTATGAAGTCTTTTGCAGCTGTAACGTCTCATTCGCAGCTACAACGTTCATACTTCCACACTGCAATGTCCTACGTGATGTATTAATTGTATCTAATGGGATACAGCCTGATTCACTGCCCCAAGCTGTGGGTTTTAAGCAACCTGCAACGCCTTCAAATACTATGCGCACGATTTTCATATTTTCTATTTCACTAAACGCAAACTGTTACCCCTACAGAGAAAAAGGACTGAAACATTTTCTTGGAAATTTAAAGTAGTAAAATTTTGTAACTGGTTGCGATTTTGCTAGAGATCGTAGTTTCTGAATTACTAAAAAAATAACATAATGAGCAAGACAACATGAAAATTTTGTTCGTGGTATTTGAAGGCGTTGCAGGATGCATAAAACCCATAGGTAGGAGCAGGTGAGTCAGCCTGTATAATGAATCTGAAACGGCTGAGATTATATTTTTGATCTATCGCTTTGCTTCGTTAGTTTTTCTTAATAATACGAACTATGTTTGCCACAGTTTTAAGAACATCGACACATCTCTAGGTGTATAAATGGTTCCTTAACTGCCAGCCCAACACGTTGGATTCGGTGTCTTCAGTGTCAGCTTGGTAATTCTCATGGAACAAATTTTTAAATCCCACCGCTGCAGCATGCTTTGACTCAAAAATTTACGCACAGGGCTGTGTCTCGATTAGCTTCTTAGCCTACAAAGCGCCATTAAGAACAAATTTAATGTAATGATTTCACTGTTATTTGCACTTCAATGTATAAGCCACGGATATGGATGTTCTACGATAGCCTTGGCCGAAACGAATGACCGCTAGAATGGAATCGTAAATGATAAAACTTATAAACCAGGTGCGGCGAATTATTAATGCTGAGAGTAGCACAAACTGCCTGCGAGAATTAGACGATCCGTGCTGCGGACGCATCTCTCTGGAATAGGTAACCAAAGATGTATATTTGAAGACTCTGTGTGAGGCGATTACAGAGATCGGACGTGTTTTATGTAGGAGAGATTTTGCTATTGTTGTGCGACGCTATTAATCTCCATTGTGAATGTTTAGTTAGTCGATGGCACAATAAACAAATTTAAGAAAATAATACGCATTCAAGGTGTGTATTTATCAATTTATAAAAGATTTGACAAACATTCTTCAGATATCACGTGACGTAGATCGATCGGAGGTGCAGTGTGGAATGATAGTGCGGGCCTGCATCTTTTCATGGTCAATATTCTTCGAGGGAATATCTCAGAAGCAATAAACTTTTCGTCGATAAAAAAGTTAGACACATTCTTCGTAGCGAAACAAACATTTTAGAGATTTCAGTTGGAGCAGTTCCGACGAGGAGTATCAGCGAGATCGATGCTGCGGGATGCTGTGGTATTTCAAACCGAAGACTTATATTCTTTAGGTTTTAAAAGACTGAAGCTAAAACCTAAATACAACCACTGGAAATCATGACTAAAAATGCCAAAAATAAATAAGAAGTAGAAAATTTCCTTAAACTAAATTTCTTAAATAAATAAATAAATTAATTAAAATATAATAAAATGGTGTCCGAGTACAGGACGGCCAATAACTAAAATCGTTGTATGCATTTCATAAATTTGTGCATGTGTGTGTGTCCCGATCCCCACTGCAGAACTTCACATCGCTGCAAGCTGGATAAGGCAAGCACACACACAACTATCAGCAATCTCACCTCAATCTGGTCTTTTAAGCTGAATAGTCTTAATCTTTATATCGTCATTTCCGTATTTTCTTCAGAAGTAGTCATAGACACTTATTTGGTGTGTTATTTTCAGGAGGAATTTTTGTATGAGATAGTGTAATTAAGTGTGTACAAACAAATAGGTAATTTGTGTTTTCTAATTTCGTTATGGTGAAAGCTAGATCACAAGTTAAAATGGTTAAAGAGAATGTGTTAGATGTTCATGAAATAGGTGGAAATACGATGTAGAGGAGACAGCAGCTTAGTCTCAACAGGAGACAAATCCTATGACTCAAATTTTAGAACAACTAAGACTTTTTCAGTATCGGTAACGACTATGTCAGGTGCGGTACAAGCAGTATTACAAAAGCAGGAAGACATGTCACAGAAGCAAATTGATATGTTATTGGTGGTACAAACAGTATCACAAAAGCAAGCAGATTTGTGACAAAAGCAAACAGACATGTCAGCTGCAATTCAGGCATTAGTTAGCCAGCAACAACAAATCTCAAATGAGATAACCGAGTTGCGAGATGCGCAAAAGCAGTTCCTTTGGCTGTCTACCATAGCTTCTGGATGTCATCAATTGATACGAGAGAATTTCAGTAAACATAAACAGGATTTCTCAAATAAATTAGATGAATGGGCACCCGCTAATGAAAACCAGTTGATGCTATGTATACAAGTATAAAAGTATACAAGTATAAAAGAAGCGGTAAGCAAGTTGCCTGTTGACAGCTTATCTATTGCAGAAAATATTAAAGAACACATTAAAGAGGTAAAAGAACAATCAGGGGTGAATTTTAAACAATGGAAGCACGAAATAGTCCATTCTGTTGAAAATATGTCCAGAGATATGGAACAGATGCGGGGGGCAGTAAAAGACTGTAGAAACGTGCTGCGTGAAATATAACGAACGCCGGGCTCAAGCCATGACTCATGTCATGGTAACGGACATGCTTCGCCGCAGGGAAATATAAATTATAACTGAATGCATGCAGAGCCGCAAGCTAATAATGTGTACGCTGCAATGCTAATGGATGAAAAATTGTTAAAACATAGGCAGTTTCAGACGTTCTCACCTGACCAAAAATCCATAAACCCAGTAGTATTTAAACGAGGATTTTGTTGAGTACTACCAAGGGCATAGACTGAAGCGCAAAAGATCAGTTACGTTTCGTATATTCAAGGTGATGGTGCGTTATGGGCCACGGATATGATAGATACATGCGAAACGTACGAGGAATTTTAGAAGGCGTTTCTTGCTAAGTATTGGTCACGGGGTGAGCAAGAACGATTAAGATTTGAGATCTTTAACCCGGAGCCGTTCTGTGTAAAAACAGGAAGCCTACGGCGATACTTCGAGAAGTATTTAAGTAAAGCAAGATACTGCGATGAACATATAACGCACAAGGATATTATGCGGATTTTGAAGGCGAAACTTCAGCTGAGACTAGAGGGAATTTAATACACGCATCGGAGAAGAATTTAGAATTCATGTCAGTCTCGGACTCCATTGATTTGATCCAAGAAGATAGTAAGGTATTAAGGCAAGACCAGACACACATAGAGCGTATTCACAGTTGAATAAAACTTACGGCAGTCGAGCGAGCAGTCAGCTGATTCAGGAGACAAATGCAAATCGCGCTCCGCCGCACTGCAATAATTACGACCAACATCGTAATCCGCGTAGCGGTAATGGAACCAATTTCAGATACGGGAAAAACAGACAGAATCTACATGACAGAAGGTACAATCCAGGTTATAATGTGAACTCGAATTCTACCAATTGGCAAAACAATAATAGGCAGACACAATCTTCTGTGCCGATGGACAATGGTTCAAATGGCTCTGAGCACTATGGGACTTAACTTCTGAGGTCATCAGTCCCCTAGAGCTTAGAACTACTTAAACCTAACTAACCTAAGGACATCACACACATCCATGCCCGAGGCAGGATTCGAACATGCGACCGTAGCGGTCACGCGGTTCCAGACTGTAGCGCCTAGAACCGCTCGGCCACACCGACCGGCGATGGATAATGACTAGAGGCAACTAACGCCAGTTATTACAGAAATGAGAGAGGGTGCGGTTCATGCAAATGAATCGCTCTCGGAAAACTGATTCCGACCGAATCGTGCCCTGGAGGAGCAGTCAAGGAAGGGTGCAGGGCTATGAGCAGAATTTAAATACACTCCTGGAAATGGAAAAAAGAACACATTGACACCGGTGTGTCAGACCCACCATACTTGCTCCGGACACTGCGAGAGGGCTGTACAAGCAATGATCACACGCACGGCACAGCGGACACACCAGGAACCGCGGTGTTGGCCGTCGAATGGCGCTAGCTGCGCAGCATTTGTGCACCGCCGCCGTCAGTGTCAGCCAGTTTGCCGTGGCATACGGAGCTCCATCGCAGTCTTTAACACTGGTAGCATGCCGCGACAGCGTGGACGTGAACCGTATGTGCAGTTGACGGACTTTGAGCGAGGGCGTATAGTGGGCATGCGGGAGACCGGGTGGACGTACCGCCGAATTGCTCAACACGCGGGGCGTGAGGTCTCCACAGTACATCGATGTTGTCGCCAGTGGTCGGCGGAAGGTGCACGTGCCCGTCGACCTGGGACCGGACCGCAGCGACGCACGGATGCACGCCAAGACCGTAGGATCCTACGCAGTGCCGTAGGGGACCGCACCGCCACTTCCCAGCAAATTAGGGACACTGTTGCTCCTGGGGTATCGGCGAGGACCATTCGCAACCGTCTCAATGAAGCTGGGCTACGGTCCCGCACACCGTTAGGCCGTCTTCCGCTCACGCCCCAACATCGTGCAGCCCGCCTCCAGTGGTGTCGCGACAGGCGTGAATGGAGGGACGAATGGAGACGTGTCGTCTTCAGCGATGAGAGTCGCTTCTGCCTTGGTGCCAATGATGGTCGTATGCGTGTTTGGCGCCGTGCAGGTGAGCGCCACAATCAGGACTGCATACGACCGAGACACACCGGGCCAACACCCGGCATCATGGTGTGGGGAGCGATCTCCTACACTGGCCGTACACCACTGGTGATCGTCGAGGGGACACTGAATAGTGCACGGTACATCCAAACCGTCATCGAACCCATCGTTCTACCATTCCTAGACCGGCAAGGGAACTTGCTGTTCCAACAGGACAATGCACGTCCGCATGTATCCCGTGCCACCCAACGTGCTCTAGAAGGTGTAAGTCAACTACCCTGGCCAGCAAGATCTCCGGATCTGTCCCCCATTGAGCATGTTTGGGACTGGATGAAGCGTCGTCTCACGCGGTCTGCACGTCCAGCACGAACGCTGGTCCAACTAAGGCGCCAGGTGGAAATGGCACGGCAAGCCGTTCCACAGGACTACATCCAGCATCTCTACGATCGTCTCCATGGGAGAATAGCAGCCTGCATTGCTGCGAAAGGTGGATATACACTGTACTAGTGCCGACATTGTGCATGCTCTGTTGCCTGTGTCTAAGTGCCTGTGGTTCTGTCAGTGTGATCATGTGATGTATCTGACCCCAGGAATGTGTCAATAAAGTTTCCCCTTCCTGGGACAATGAATTCACGGTGTTCTTATTTCAATTTCCAGGAGTGTATGATGAGGTACAACACAGGAAGATTAATATAAGAGGACACAACTAAATGTATGGAGGAATACCCATTGGAACCCATTTCTGCAATGAAAGTTGAAATAGAGGGTATTCCAGTAATAGTAGTTTTGGATACGGGTGCATCACTAAACGCAGTATCAATGAGTTTATTTAATAAAATAATGAAGAAGACCCTGTTACCGACATTTCGTGCATAACACTGTAAAATACTAGGAGAGTTTGGCACGTGATCACAACGTTTAAAGACACAGACGGTGCTAAAATTGGATCTAGGAAATGCAGCGATAACATGGGTGTTCCTAGTAGTGGATAAATTAACAGTCACTGTGTTCTGGGATTAGAAACTAGCTGGGAGAAGGACGCAAATTAGACTTCTCTACCAGGAAAGTAAATTTTTGGATCGACGGTGCCCTAGCCCAGGTAGATTTGCTAAGGAAAGAAGGAAAACATGGAAGATACTGCAGAGGGCCAAAGTTGCAATTGATAACGAAAGAGCGCTGAAAATACAAAACAAGTTTGATTTAAGTTATCCAAGTAATAGAAATATCCGAGCAGATAAAACAGAAGTTGAGTGAGCCAGAGCACCTTAGGGATGAACATGGGACACAATTGTCTATCCTATTAAGCAAGTATATGAAAGTGCTTGAAGAACAACCCGCTATCATTAAGGGTTATACATGTCATTTGAATGTCAAGCCACACACAGCATACTGCCATAGTTTCTACCCTGTTCCTTGGAAACAACGCAATGCAGTGGACCAAGAAATACAGAGGATGTTAGATTGGAATCTAATCGAACCTTCAAACAGCCGTTACTGCAGTCCATTTCTCATGGTGCCGAAACCAGGTGGAAAGGTACGTCTTGTACTCGATGCTCGTGTTGTTAATGCAATTATTGTACGAGTATGTTCTGACCCAGAAAATATAGATGAGTTGATCCAAAAGTTCAATGGAGTGAAGTATTTTACAACAATCGATTTGCGTGCTTCATAATGGCGAGTCAAGTTAGATGGAGAGTCAGGAAAGTATACTGCATATATATATGTCGGAGGAAGTTATCATTTCAAGGTTCTTCCGTTTGGTTTGAATATCAGTGCAGGAGTATTCATATCTGCATTGGATGCAACATTAGCACCTGAACTAAGGATTCAACTAACATTGTTTGTGGATGACATCTTGATAACTACAAATTTCACTGGATATAAGTGGAGGCATGCATTAGCTCGAGCCAACATCACACAAATATTAACATCCAGATATAACCCTGGCGCGAACCCGATCGTGAGAACTTCTCATAAATTAAATAGATTTATGTGAACATATTACCATGTGAAGTAAACAAGATGTTTAGAATATCTCGATACATTTGAGGAAATCATGAATAATTTGCCTCATATGTCCACAAACATTACACCTGCTGAACTTACGTTCGAGAGTAGAGACAGAAACGAATGGACAGATAAGATTCCAAAGATATCAGAAGGAGAAACCCAATGGCAAGATAAGATAAGATCAGCTTCAATAAATCTGCCTGAAAGGAATAGAAAGAGGAAGGTAGATTTTGACAGAAGAATATTGTGCAGACAATCCTTTGGCATTGGCGAAAGAGTATTTTTACGTACACATCCTCACGTGCATCGCTACTAAACAAGACAAATAAAAAATGGCAGTTGATGTATGAAGGACCATTTGAAGCGATTAGGATACGAAATCCAGGAGCATATGTCTTAGGATATCCTGAGACAAGAAATATAAAGGGATTGTATCCTCATCATGATTTAAAAAGTTTCATTCCTGAGGGAATGAAGAAATACAAGAAAAGGAAGATAATTTTTCTAATAGTAATATTAGTAATTTTCTCATAATTTCATATAAGATTATGTTGGGTCGACAGGGATCCATAAGAGATGAATTATAATGATTACGTAAATATATATGTTTTCTTTCAGCAACATGATTTAGTATATTTTTAAAGAAAAGTAATTATGATGTTTTTTTTAATTTCAGTAAAAAATATAGTTGTACAGGATAGCTGTTTCAGTTTTCCTATAATTTTTAGTAATAGGTACATTGGAATATTCATGATGATGATGATGTTTGGTTTGTGGGGCGCTCAACAGCGTGGTTATCAGCGCCCGTACAATTACCCAATCTTTGCTCAGTCCAATTGCGCCACTTTCCTGGATGATGATGAAATGATGAGGACAACACAAACACCCAGTCATCTCGAGGCAGGTGAAAATCCCTGACCCCGCCGGGAATCGAACCCGGGACCCCGTGCTCGGGAAGCGAGAACGCTACCGCGAGACCACGAGCGGCGGACGGGAAATATTCATGTTGAAGGCATAGGAATATATATATATATATATATATATATATATATATATATATATATATATATATATATATGTGTGTGTGTGTGTGTGTGTGTGTGTGTGTGTGTATGTATGTATTCAAAGCAACGACACAGCAATATAGCTGATTAATTATTTTAAAGAATAAAGTCAATTCACTGGGTGCAGTTTCAGGAAATTTTATTGAGGTAGACTACCAACGAAAGTATTTGGAAGGACAAGCTGGACCAGATTCAGAGGGATATGTGTGATCTTTATTTGAAATTTCGTTATCTTACATCTTCCAATTCTGTAGCACTGTTTGAAGTTATACAGCCACCCATTGCTTTTCTTGAAATCATTGTAATCTATGACGCGCGCAGCTTGATGTGCATAACGTAGTAGGTCACTATAGTGTACATCCTGTAGATTGTATCGAGTACCCTTGAAACGCGCGAGCACCAGTATTCGTAACAAGTCAGTCTTATCCTCCCTTGAATATCCGTAGTTTTTCTGATGCACTGCATGGGCATATTGTTGCGGACTTATCCGAACTCTGTTTATATTACAATGCTGCGGATGATCTTCCATAAACGTAATCATGTATAGTACGCACTACCTGTACAAGGATTGACCTTTACTACATTTTACTGGAGACGGGATTTGTGGCTCCCTTTCCGAAAAGGATGATAAACTTCAGCAGTAGACATCTGTTTCAAAATCACTTTCACTTACATCACTTTCACTTGTTAAGCATGTATCGTCATCATTGTACTCCTCACGAAAGCCGCGCGGGATTAGCCGAGCGGTCTGAAGCGCTGCAGTCATGGACTGTACGGCTGGTCCCGGCGGAGGTTCGAGTCCTCCCTCGGGCATGGGTGTGTGTGTTTGTCCTTAGGATAATTTAGTTTAAGGAGTGCGTAAGCTTAGGGACTGATGACCTTAGCAGTTAAGTCCCATAAGATTTCACACACATTTGAATATTTTTTCCTCATGTAAACTATCCGCACAGTCGAGCGTGTATAACACAAGTCTCACTGACTAATCTTGCAGAAACGCTAATATTTCGACTGCCACTTCTTTCTCACTCTCCGAAATTCCTTGCGTTCCTTTCTGACGAAATGTCAACTTCGGCAAGTGTTGTAGATATAACGCTGTTGACTTTGTTTATCGTTGCCATTGCTCTGCTTTGTATCAACACCACTAGTATTGTAGCACTGTTGCTACTCGTCGAACTAACAAGGTCAGCTTCATTCCTTAGTCTCATGCTGTGCTCACCATTGGATACCTCCAGTCCCTTCTCCTGTTGCCATTAGCAGCCAATATTGTGGCTGTATATTAGACAATATGTGGGGAGTCGAATGCCATAGACTTACACTACTGGCCATTAAAATTGCTACACCATGAAGATGACGTGCTACAGACGTGAAATTTAACCGACAGGAAGAAGATACTGTGATATACAAATGATTAGCTTTGCAGAGCATTCACACAAGGTTGGCACCGGTGGCGACACCTACAACGTGCTGACATGAGGAAAGTTTCCAACCGATTTCTCATACACAAATAGCAGTTGACCGGCGTTGCCTGGTGAAACGTTGTGATGCCTCGTGTAAGGAGGAGGAATGCGTACCATCATGTTTCCGTCGGATTGTAGCCTATCACGATTGGGGTTTATCGTATCGCAACATTGCTGCTCGCATTGGTCGAGATCCAATGACTGCTAGCAGAATATGGAATCGGTGGGTTCAGGAGGGTAATACGGAACGCCGTGCTGGAACCCAACGGCCTCGTATCACTAGCAATCGAGATGACAGGCATCATATCCGCATGGCTGTAACGGATCGTGCAGCTACGCCTCGCTCCCTGAGCCAACAGACGGGGACGTTTCCAAGACAAGAACCATCTGCACGAACAGTTCGACGACGTTTGCAGCAGCATGGACTATCAGCTCGGAGACCATGGCTGCGGTTACCCAGACAGGAGCGCCTGCGATGATGTACTCAAGGACGAACCTGGGTGCACGAATGGCAAAACGTCATTTTTTCATATGAATCCAGGTTCTGTTCACAGCATCGCTGTGAACGCACTTTGGAAGCGTGTATTCGTCATCGCCATACTGGCGTATCACCCGGCGTGATAGTATGGGGTGCCATTGGTTACACGTCTCGGTCACCTCTTGTTCAAATGGTTCAAATGGCTCTGAGCACTATGGGACTCAACATCTATGGTCATCAGTCCCCTAGAACTTAGAACTACTTAAACCTAACTAACCTAAGGACATCACACAACACCCAGTCATCACGAGGCAGAGAAACACCTCTTGTTCACATTGACGGCACTTTAAACAGTGGACGCTTCATTTCAGAAGTGTTACGACCCGGCCGGCCGGGGTGGCACAGGGGTTATAGGCGCTACAGTCTGAAACTGCGTGACCGCTACGGTCGCAGATTCGAATCCTGCCTCGGGCATGGATGTGCGTGATGTCCTTAGGTTAGTTAGGTTTAAGTGGTTCTAAGTTCTAGGGGACTGGTGACCTCAGTAGTTAAGTCCCATAGTGCTCAGAGCCATTTGAACCATTTTTTTGTTACAGCCCGTGGCTCTACCCTTCATTCGATCCCTGCGAAACCCTACATTTGAGCAGGATAATGCACGACCGCATGTTGCAGGGCCTGTACTGGCCTTTCTCGATACAGAAAATGTTCGACTGCTGTCCTGGCCAGCACATTCTCCAGATCTCTCACCAATTGAAAACGTCTGCTCAATGGTGGCCGAGCAACTGGCTCGTCACAATACGCCAGTCACTACTCTTGATGCACTGTGGTATCGTGTTGAAGCTGCATGGGGTGCTGTACCTATACACGCCATCCAAGCTCTGTTTGACTCAATGCCCACGCGTATCAGGGCCGTTATTACGGCCAGAGGTGGTTGATCTGGGTACTGATTTCTTAGGATCTATGAACTCAAACTGCGTGAAAATGTAATCACATGTCAGTTCTAGTATAATTTATTTGTGCAATGAATACCCGTTTATCATCTGCATTTCTTCTTGGTGTAGCAAAGTTTTAATGGCCTGTAGTGTAATTGGCATTTTACGACCTCACAGTGAAGGGGTACTTTGTAAGGAGACTGTTGCAACAGTGGCTGACGGACATAGCTATCTCAATAAAAGTCGGAAGACTGTGTATGACTTAGAACTGATTTTCACTTGTTTCCGGTCGCGTCGACCTTAGCTTTCAATACTGTGTGCAAAGAGTATCTTCACTGGCCATATCAGTAACTTTAAAACATTTCAAACTGAATTACATATAACAGTTCTGCGACCTTTAGCTCTGTGTGTGTTGTCTGAATTCGTTTACCAGTACATATACGTACTCAACACAATATCGTTTGTTAGCTAAACGTGACTAAATGAGTCACATATCATTGCGTCAGAATGATTTCTAAAACCAACTTTGATTATTTTTATGTAGCTAAAGACAGCACTTGACTGATGCACGACAGCATGTTGCAGGGCCTGTACTGGCCTTTCTCGATACAGAAAATGTTCGACTGCTGTCCTGGCCAGCACATTCTCCAGATCTCTCACCAATTGAAAACGTCTGGTCAATCTTCCGTGTGTATTTGCTTTTAGGAAGCTTTAATTGTCGGGTGCTATTAATAGTGTTCCATAGATTTCGTGTTTGTTTTGAATACAGTCAGAGAGAGTCCCTTTAGTCAACCATAGTGCCAGTAGTGCTAGTGTTTGTTTTCAATACAGTCCAGAGACAGGTAGTGCTATTTTCATTGTTTTCTACAAGAAGTGGCTAGCAACCACAGTTTAGTGAATAAACAGCCGCCTTTAGTGAATTAGCAGTCTAGTTAAAGGTTGATTAACTCTCTTCAGTAAATTGATTCCTTAGGATGGATAGGATGTGTGACTGCTGTGTACGGACGCAGGAGGAGCTGGCCACTATTCGCGAACAGCTGAGCGTGTTGATGGCCGCGGTCAGCCGTCTTCAGGCTGCTGCCTCGGAGTGTAGCGGCAGTGGGGAGTCTGGTGCGTCGCAAGGTACACCCCAGGTGTTACATGCTTCACCCACTGTCCCTGCTGTCGAGACATCTTCGCGGGAACTGGGCGCGGTTGGGCCACCCTCTCCCCAAGGGGAGTGGCGGGTTCAGCGGCGTTCGCGGCGCACGAGGCGGAGAGTCAATGTGGAGGCTGGCCGTGTGGCATCGCCCGCTCTGCCTGTGAGTGGACATGTGGCTGCTCCTTCAGCAAGGTCCGAGCAGGCACACGGGGGGAGGGGTTTATTAGTTATTGGGAGCTCCAACGTTAGGCGGGTGATGGAGCCCCTTAGGGAAATAGCGGGAAGGTCGGGGAAGAGGGCCAGTGTTCACTCTGTCTGCTTGCCGGGGGGTCTCATCCGAGATGTGGAGGGGGCCCTACCGGCGGCGATAGAGAGCACTGGGTGCACCCGACTGCAGATTGTTGCTCATGTTGGCACTAATGACTCCTGCCGTCTGGGTTCAGAGGTCATCCTCAGTTCGTACAGGCGGTTGGTGGAATTGGTGAAGGCGGAAAGCCTCGCTCGCGGGGTGAAGTCAGAGCTAACTATTTGTAGTATCGTTCCCAGAACCGATCGCGGTCCTCTGGTTTGGAGCCGAGTGGAAGGCTTAAACCAGAGGCTCACACGATTCTGCGGAGATCTGGGGTGCAAATTTCTCGACCTCCGCTATCGGGTGGAGAAATTTAGGGTCCCCCCGAATAGGTCAGGCGTGCACTACACGCCGGAAGCGGCTACAAGGGTAGCGGAGTACGTGTGGAGTGCACATGGGGGTTTTTTAGGTTAGAGAATCCCCTCCCTAGGCCCGACAAGACGCCTCCTGAGACGCGGCAAGGCAGGAGTAGGCAAAATACAACAGGGAATAACAATATTAATGTGCTAATAGTAAACTGCAGGAGCGTCTACAGAAAGGTCCCAGAACTGCTCTCATTAATAAACGGTCACAACGCCCATATAGTACTAGGGACAGAAAGTTGGCTGAAACCAGACGTAAACAGTAATGAAATCCTAAACTCAGATTGGAATGTATACCGCAGAGACAGGCTGGACAGTGAAGGGGGAGGCGTGTTTATAGCGATAAGAAGTGCAATAGTATCGAAGGAAATTGACGGAGATCCGAAATGTGAAATGATTTGGGTGAAGGTCACGGTTAAAGCAGGCTCAGACATGGTAATTGGATGTCTCTATAGGCCCCCTGGCTCAGCAGCTGTTGTGGCTGAGCACCTGAAGGATAATTTGGAAAATATTTCGAGCAGATTTCCCCATCACGTTATAGTTCTGGGTGTAGATTTTAATTTGCCGGATATAGACTGGGAGACTCAGACGTTCGTAACGGGTGGCAGGGACAAAGAATCCAGTGAAATTTTTTTAAGTGCTTTATCTGAAAACTACCTTGAGCAGTTAAACAGAGAACCGACTCGTGGCGATAACATATTAGACCTTCTGGTGACAAACAGACCCGAAATATTTGAAAAAGTTAACGCAGAACAGGGAATCAGCGATCATAAAGCGGTTACGGCATCGATGATTTCAGCCGTAAATAGGAATATTAAAAAGGGTAGGAAGATTTTTCTGTTTAGAAAAAGTGACAAAAAGCAGATTTCAGAGTACCTGTTGGCTCAACACAAAAGTTTTGTCTCAAGTACAGATAGTGTTGAGGATCAGTGGACAAAGTTCAAAACCGTTGTACATAATGCGTTAGATGAGTATGTGCCAAGCAAGATCGTAAGAGATGGAAAAGAGCCACCGTGGTACAACAACCGAGTTAGAAAACTGCTGCGGAAGCAAAGGGAACTTCATAGCAAACATAAACATAGCCAAAGCCTTGCAGACAAACAAAAATTACGCGAAGCGAAATGTAGTGTGAGGAGGGCTATGCGAGAGGCGTTCAATGAATTCGAAAGTAAAGTTCTATGTACTGACTTGGCAGAAAATCCTAAGAAATTTTGGTCTTATGTCAAAGCGGTAGGTGGATCAAAACAAAATGTCCAGACACTCTGTGACCAAAATGGTACTGAAACAGAGGATGACAGACTAAAGGCCGAAATACTAAATGTCTTTTTCCAAAGTTGTTTCACAGAGGAAGATTGCACTGTAGTTCCTTCTCTAGATTGTCGCACAGATGACAAAATGGTAGATATCAAAATAGACGACAGAGGGATAGAGAAACAATTAAAATCGCTCAAAAGAGGAAAGGCCTCTGGACCTGATGGGATACCAGTTCGATTTTACACAGAGTACGAGAAAGAACTTGCCCCCCTTCTTGCAGCGGTGTACCGTAGGTCTCTAGAAGAGCGTAGCGTTCCAAAGGATTGGAAAAGGGCACGGGTCATCCCCGTTTTCAAGAAGGGACGTCGAACAGATGTGCAGAACTATAGACCTACATCTCTAACGTCGATCAGTTGTAGAATTTTGGAACACGTATTGTGTTCGAGTATAATGACTTTTCTGGAGACTAGAAATCTACTCTGTAGGAATCAGCATGGGTTTCGAAAAAGACGGTCATGTGAAACCCAGCTCGCGCTATTCGTGCACGAGACTCAGAGGGCCATAGACACGGGTTCACAGGTAGATGCCGTGTTTCTTGACTTCCGCAAGGCGTTCGATACAGTTCCCCACAGTCGTTTAATGAACAAAGTAAGAGCATATGGACTATCAGACCAATTGTGTGATTGGATTGAAGAGTTCCTAGATAACAGGACGCAGCATGTCATTCTCAATGGAGAGAAGTCCTCCGAAGTAAGAGTGATTTCAGGTGTGCCGCAGGGGAGTGTCATAGGACCGTTGCTATTCACAATACACGTAAATGACCTGGTGGATGACATCGGAAGTTCACTGAGGCTTTTTGCAGATGATGCTGTGGTGTATCGAGAGGTTGTAACAATGGAAAATTGTACTGAAATGCAGGAGGATCTGCAGCGAATTGACGCATGGTGCAGGGAATGGCAATTGAATCTCAATGTAGACAAGTGTAATGTGCTGCGAATACACAGAAAGATAGATCCTTTATCATTTAGCTACAAAATAGCAGGTCAGCAACTGGAAGCAGTTAATACCATAAATTATCTGGGAGTACGCATTAGGAGTGATTTAAAATGGAATGATCATATAATGTTGATCGTCGGTAAAGCAGATGCCAGACTGAGATTCATTGGAAGAATCCTAAGGAAATGCAATCCGAAAACAAAGGAAGTAGGTTACAGTACGCTTGTTCGCCCATTGCTTGAATACTGCTCAGCAGTGTGGGATCCGTACCAGATAGGGTTGATAGAAGAGATAGAGAAGATCCAACGGAGAGCAGCTCGCTTCGTTACAGGATCATTTAGTAATCGCGAAAGCGTTACGCAGATGATAGATAAACTCCAGTGGAAGACTCTGCAGGAGAGACGCTCAGTAGCTCGGTACGGGCTTTTGTCAAAGTTTCGAGAACATACCTTCACCGAAGAGTCAAGCAGTATATTGCTCCCTCCTACGTATATCTCGCGAAGAGACCATGAGGATAAAATCAGAGAGATTAGAGCCCACACAGAGGCATACCGACAATCCTTCTTTCCACGAACAATACGAGACTGGAATAGAAGGGAGAACCGATAGAGGTACTCAAGGTACCCTCCGCCACACACCGTCAGGTGGCTTGCGGAGTATGGATGTAGATGTAGATGTAGACTGATTTTATTGCTGATACTGACTGTGAATTTAAGGAAACAAAATGTCTAAGGTCATCAGTCCCTTGTTGATGCCCCAGAATGCGATCAGTGTATTCCATCTATCTGCGTCTAGAGTAAATTCCATGTGAGAGTTTGAGAAAGCGTTCTAAACGTTTGCGCACCGCATATCTACTGCGATACGTGGGTACCACCCCGGTATTCATCTAGTGCGATATGGGAAACCACTTAAAGTCCGTATCCAGGCCGACCGGCACACCAACCGTCGTCGTTAATCCGCCGGGCGGATTCGAACCAGGCCGGCGCGAATCCCCGCTATAGAAGTAGGCACTTCAACGCGCGCGACTGTCCATGCGGATTAACTTTCCAGAACGAGTATTCATCGTCACGGATGCACGTCATAAGAATCACAATTTGGCATATCACTTGATAAGTGTGATCTGCGGAACTAGTGGTGCATAAAAGAACAATTGAGTAGATTTTTGACAGCCAAGTTGGAAGCAAATCAAGGATTCCATGTATTAAATGAACTGGACACTTCTAGTAATTGATTTAAGTATTTTAGTGCGACTGCAGCAATTGTCGGCTTCTACGACTATTATTAATTTCGGTCGTAGCATTTCAACAGCCAGGAAGCTGATTGTTGTTTTCACAATTGCGATGAAACTAAATTTTCCATGTTTCTTTGCTCTATAATTGTTCCAGAACTGACGCGTGTGAGCGACAAAGATTACGACGCGCGCAAACAAGCTGTAGCGCCCATAATCGTACTCTACAGGGGAACTACTTGACCCTTTCTGTTACAGTTATAAGGGGCGATCGCAAACTTTCCGTCCTGAAGCAGTACAGTCCGGAATCGGTCAGCCAGTCACGTAAAACCGATGTGAACATTGAGGCAATCATCCCACAGACGCCCCAGCCTGCTGCACATCTTCGTTCGACAGAAATCGTCGCCCCTTCAAGGTCTTTTTAAGGGACCGAAGGCATGGTAAGTGCGTGGGGAGAGATTAGGATTATAGGGCGGATGCTCGAGTGTCTCACACTTGAGTTGTCGCAGCTTCTGCGTTGCGACATTTGGGGCATGACGGGCGTTGGCATGAAGCAGCACCCCTTGTGGTTTTCGACAGACAGGCTGCCAGTTGCACGTTCTTCACTCTCCGATAGATCTCTACCGGTGTTCGTCATTTTTGAAACGGGAATTCATCCTTACACGTGGATCTCTTCGGCAGCCAAGAAAGAATGACATCATAATGGTTCTGTTTGGACGCATTTGGTGGTAACATCGCCATGTTTCACGTTTTCGCATTTACCGCATTTACCGCACGCGCTCGGAAATACACGAATGCTACACTAATCGCTTGCCTGCGTGTCGGTGCTTGCGAACCGCATTGGAGCCGCGCTACGTTGCATACACGGAAACGTTTTGATTACACCTTATACACTCCGGAAATTGAAATAAGAACACCGTGAATTCATTGTCCCAGGAAGGGGAAACTTTATTGACACATTCCTGGGGTCAGATACATCACATGATCACACTGACAGAACCACAGGCACATACACACAGGCAACAGAGCATGCACAATGTCGGCACTAGTACAGTGTATATCCACCTTTCGCAGCAATGCAGGCTGCTATTCTCCCATGGAGACGATCGTAGAGATGCTGGATGTAGTCCTGTGGAACGGCTTGCCATGCCATTTCCACCTGGCGCCTCAGTTGGACCAGCGTTCGTGCTGGACGTGCAGACCGCGTGAGACGACGCTTCATCCAGTCCCAAACATGCTCAATGGGGGACAGATCCGGAGATCTTGCTGGCCAGGGTAGTTGACTTACACCTTCTAGAGCACGTTGGGTGGCACGGGATACATGCGGACGTGCATTGTCCTGTTGGAACAGCAAGTTCCCTTGCCGGTTTAGGAATGGTAGAACGATGGGTTCGATGACGGTTTGGATGTACCGTGCGCTATTCAGTGTCCCCTCGACGATCACCAGTGGTGTACGGCCAGTGTAGGAGATCGCTCCCCACACCATGATGCCGGGTGTTGGCCCTGTGTGCCTCGGTCGTATGCAGTCCTGATTGTGGCGCTCACCTGCACGGCGCCAAACACGCATACGACCATCATTGGCACCAAGGCAGAAGCGACTCTCATCGCTGAAGACGACACGTCTCCATTCGTCCCTCCATTCACGCCTGTCGCGACACCACTGGAGGCGGGCTGCACGATGTTGGGGCGTGAGCGGAAGACGGCCTAACGGTGTGCGGGACCGTAGCCCAGCTTCATGGAGACGGTTGCGAATGGTCCTCGCCGATACCCCAGGAGCAACAGTGTCCCTAATTTGCTGGGAAGTGGCGGTGCGGTCCCCTACGGCACTGCGTAGGATCCTACGGTCTTGGCGTGCATCCGTGCGTCGCTGCGGTCCGGTCCCAGGTCGACGGGCACGTGCACCTTCCGCCGACCACTGGCGACAACATCGATGTACTGTGGAGACCTCACGCCCCACGTGTTGAGCAATTCGGCGGTACGTCCACCCGGCCTCCCGCATGCCCACTATACGCCCTCGCTCAAAGTCCGTCAACTGCACATACGGTTCACGTCCACGCTGTCGCGGCATGCTACCAGTGTTAAAGACTGCGATGGAGCTCCGTATGCCACGGCAAACTGGCTGACACTGACGGCGGCGGTGCACAAATGCTGCGCAGCTAGCGCCATTCGACGGCCAACACCGCGGTTCCTGGTGTGTCCGCTGTGCCGTGCGTGTGATCATTGCTTGTACAGCCTTCTCGCAGTGTCCGGAGCAAGTATGGTGGGTCTGACACACCGGTGTCAATGTGTTCTTTTTTCCATTTCCAGGAGTGTATATTCGCCAACTACACTCATGCTCATAAATTAAGGATAATTGCAGAATGTGGTGCCACACAACGTGGCACTACACAAAACTGGCGCTAATAGCATAGGTACATAGGGAACACACATCACACAGATCATAAGTCCACGGTATTGGTGATAAGTTGAGGAAACCGCCCCGAAACACATCTGCTACAAAACGCCACTGTTTCCCGCGCCTGTACCCCGACATCAATATGGGATATGATCACCATGCACACGTACATAGGCCACACAACGGGTTGGCATACTTTGGATCAGGTGGTCGAGCAGCTGCTGCGGTATAGCCTCCCATTCTTGCACCAGTACCTGTCGGAGCTCCTGAACACGTGCAGCGATACGCCGACCGCGAACATCCCACAAGTGCTCAATGGGGTTTAGGTCTGGAGAACAGGCAAGCCACTCCATTCGCCTGATATTTTCTGTTTCAAGGTACTCCTCCACGATGGCAGCTCTGTGGGGCCGTGCGTTATCATCTATCAGGTGGAAGGTGGAACCCACTGCAACTCTGAAAAGGCGGACATACATGCTGGTGCAAAATGACGTCCCGATACACCTGACCTGTTACAGTTCCTCTGTCAAAGACATGCAGACGTGTACATGCACCAATCTTAATCCCACCCCACAAACCACGACCTCCATACAGGCCCCTTTCAAGGACATTAAGGGGTTGGTATCTGATTCCTGGTTCACGTCTGATGAAAACCCGGCGAGTATCACTGTTCAGACTATACCTGAACTCGTCCGTGAACATAACCTGCGACCACTGCTCCAATGACCATGAGCCGGCCGAAGTGGCCGTTCGGTTCTAGGCGCTGCAGTCTGGAACCGCGAGACCGCTACGGTCGCAGGTTCGAATCCTGCCTCGGGCATGGATGTTTGTGGTGTCCTTAGGTTAGTTAGGTTTAACTAGTTCTAAGTTCTAGGGGACTAATGACCTCAGAAGTTGAGTCCCATAGTGCTCAGAGCTATGTGAACCATTTGAACCAATGACCATGTACTGCGTTCTTGCCACCAGGCTTTACAGGCTCTCCTGTGACCAGGGGTCAGTGGAATGCACCTTGCAGGTCTGCGGATGAGTAAACTATGACTGTTCAGTCGTCTGAAGACTGTGTGTCTGGAGACAACTGTTCCAGTGGCTGCGTTAAGATCCCGAGCAAGGCTACCTGCAGTACTCCGTGGCTGTCTGCAGGCACTGATGGTGAGATATCGATCTTCTTGTGGTGTTGTATACTGTGTACGTCCCGTATGGTAGCTCTTGGACGCGTTTCCTGTCTGCTGGAATCGTTGCCATAATCGTGAGATCACACTTTGTGGCACAAGGAGGGCCCGTGCAACGACCTGCTGTGGTTGACCAGCCTCCAGTCGCCCTAGTATTCTACCCCTTATAACGTCATCAATATGTGTTCTTTGTGCCATTTTCAACACACCGTCACCATTAACACGTCTGGAAACGTCTGCACACTTACTCGCTGTACCGTACTCTGACATTCACCAACACACCTCTGCGTATGTGGACTGCTGCCAGCGCCAGCGTGAGACGACCGCAAGTTAAATGCACCGCATGGTCATACCCCGAGGTGATTTAAACCCGCAAACCGCCCACCAGAGCGTTGTTTCGCCATGTATCAGCATTATCGTTATTTTATGAGCAAGAGTGTGCATGTTCTAGAATTACATCCATATTCTGAAAACCGGTAACGATATTGCACATAAGGGTGTTATTCCCTAATCAAAAGATAAGGTGCACATTTAGGGCCACAGGTCACTTGTAAGCAATAAAAATGACAAAAAGGCAAAAGATGATGATGATGATGATGATGATGATGATGGAGGAGGAGGAGTACATGGAAAGAGATTCCAACTATACTGTTTTATTTTCAGTTCGATGCTTTCGTGATGAAGAACGGGCAACATACCTTTCAGCTAGAAACTTCGGATGCAGGACAGACGTCTTTGTTGTACTGACATGTAGATGGTGGCTACCATTATGAATTTACTTTAATTATTCTTCGCAGAAGCGAGATCTGTCGTTCAAAAGATATGCAAATGAAATGGAGCAACGACGTAAAGATCATCCTGTCGTTCGTGGTATGTCGCTGAATAACGAAATTTACTAATTACACCTCACAAGCAACCAATTTAGTTAAAATTACATTTCTGGTGCACAACGAGAAAATGTTCTAAATTTTTATCTTACCATCGACTGTCGGATGGACTAGCGCGAAAATTAAATGTTCTTAGTTTGCCATGTGTACCGAATGTCCTTTTCACGTCTTTGCCATCTGATTTGGCCGTGTCAAATGATCTGTTTCGGTAGCATGAGATGCTTGAACGGCTCGGAAAGACAGGTCACGGAAGTCTTTGGTGTGACTAACCAAACAATCGGCAATCCTTGTTTACTTTAAACGGTCAAAGGCAGGAGAATTGTGATTTAGCCTCGAGTCTGCCTTGTGCGGACTAATCGCCCTGCTTTTTCGCATTATTCTGCCCTCATGACCTTTCGACTCTGTCAGGCCCTGTGAGGCCTCTCAGAAGAATTTTGAAGTCTGCAGTCTGGCGAGAAGTACTAAAACCTCTACAAAATGTTTGGAGGTGCTCATCCTTTCTCACTGTATTCCTTTCTTTAACGATAAACTTACATTTGTTACAAACATTACAGATATTTGGCGCAATTTGTGAGTGATCAAGAGACAACCGAGTGAGGCAGTGCAATTGTTCAAGAAGCTGACTTCGTATTCCGGAGGACGGAGTTTGCCTGTCTGGCTAACCTGATTTAGGTTTTCCATGGGTTCCCCAAATAATTTCGGGTAAATAACGAGATAGTTTCTTCTGCAGGTCACGACCGACCACATGTCATACATTCTGCTGGTGTGTATCTGGATCTATTTAGTTCCACTGTATTGTGATAACAGATCTTACATCATTGTTAGTTGATTACTGAATGAAAAAATAAAACAAATTAATAGAAAACTGATTTGTAGTTTCCTTGCTGATTCTGTGGATAATAATCGCATTTATTACCTTTTCAGTCCACTTAATTTTCGGTGAGGTTTTGTAGCACCACATCTCAACGCATCGATTCTTTTCTTCTCCAGTTTTCCCTAGTCCACTCTGAATTTTCGTACAACGCTGTCCTCCAGACGTTCATACCACAAATCTTTTCTTGAAATTAAGATCTGTTTTTGATGCTAGAATACTTCTTTAAGCGAGAAATGCCCTCCTTGTCTGTGATAATCTACACATTGCTTTATCCGTCACCCACAATTTTTCTACCAGCGTGCTAGAATTCGTTCAGTTCATCTACTACATGCTCCAGACCCATTAATACGGCCACTGCCTATGTTAGACGTCAACGTGCAATAACCACCCACAGACGGCAGGTGGCAGAACTAGCGGGCCCGGGACGTGGGGTCGTGAAAACAGTGTCGTTTTTGTCGTAAAGTGGAAACGGAGCGATTTATCTGATATATTGATGTATCTGACGTCCAAAACGGGACGGTCATTGGCTTTCGGGCCGAGGGTGGGAGCATTTCCGAAATAACTAAGTTTGTAAACTGTTGGCATGCTGCTGTGTTTAAAGTATACCGTGTATAGCAAAATGGTGCTATTCAAAATAGGTGCAGATGCAGCTGTGGTGCACCATGGGCCATAGATGACAGGGGTGAACAACGGTTGCTGAGATGCGTACGGGCGAACAGACGTGCAACTGTTGAGCAACTGACCGCGCATATGAACAAAGGGGCTTCCCACCGCATCTCCTCAAGGGCCGTTCAGCGAGCCTTGCTGTGTATGAGCCTCGGCAGCAGGCTCCTGGTTCACGCCCCTTTCCTGACTGCTGGTCAACGACGACGAAGGCTGAGATTTGTGCGCCGACACCGCAACTGGACGTTCACGTTTTTTGCCTCATTGAACAGATTGTCGCTGGCGCGTACGGCCCTGCAACAATCGTCTGAAGGGTCCAAGCAGGAGGAGAGAGGCTTGATGATGGCGATGTTTGGTTTGTGGGACGCTCAACTGCGTGGTTATCAGCGCCCGTACAAATTTCCAACCTTTACTCAGTCCAAACTCGCCGCTTTCATGAATGATGATGAAATGATGAGGACAACACAAACACCCAGTCATCTAGAGAGAGAGCCTTGAGGTATGAAGAATGTTTTCGTGGGATTCCCTGGGTGATCTCATTCTGGATGGACGATGCGTCAACATAAGTATGCACCTATCCTTGGGGACAATGTCCACCCCTTCACGCTCTACATGCTATGTGTTTTTCTTCGGCACGGTGTCATTGACCAGGAGGACAATGCAAGGTGTCACACAACTCGCAGAGCACGTGCATATTTTGGAGAGCACCAGGATGAGTTTCCCCGTACTCCCCCGGCAAGCAGACTCGCCGGATTTAAGCCCAATCGAGAGTCTGTCGGACCACCTCCATCGGGTCCTTCGTACCATGGATCTTCAACCGAGAAACGTAGCGGTACTGGCCACAACACTGGAGAAAATGCACTCTTTTAATTTTTGAACAACATTGTTTCTGTGCATTTACAACGCTACACTACTGAAACAGTCTGGTATTTGTGTTAATCATAGCATAAACAGTAAGCTTCCTTCAAGAAAATACAACAAAATACCTCGAAACACATAATGTTTATTGAAATACAAATATAAAGAAGCGTCAGAAGAAGATACTGGCATATTTAACACCATTCTTGTCGCAATTACATTTTCAATTCTCAGTCAACAGGTTCTGCCAGACCGATATGCAAATCTACTATTCTCTTGGTAGCTGCTGATGAAAATTCCGTTTTTCAGCTTGATTGTACCTATATTTGTCAGTTAAATGTCTCTTCTATGTGATTTGAGTGCTAAAATTTTATCATACAAGATATGGAAAACTAAAACGTTAGCTGGCGGCAGATTTCTTTTCCCAGTACCTCTCAGCTTCTTAAGTGTCTTGACAAACCCGTTGTTGTGAAACGTTATGACCTCTTTTCACCTTAGTTTAGCACGGCCGTCATATGAAATTTGTAGCCAGATATACTAGTTTATTTTGAACGAGCCTCTATGCAACTTTTGGTCTTGTGCGCCAAGACTTCTTTATTCCTCTGATTACACAATTTAGATAAGGAATCCGTTTTCTTTGGAGTTGACAATAACTGGAATCAAATCGTCTTCGTGGTGTAACTGAAAGTAACTCTTGTTCCTCTCTGTAAGGAAAGTGTGCAATATAACAAGGAATTTCTGATCTATTGTATTACAGTTTCGGCTGAGGTTACCCCACTGTATTAGAACTCTGCAAGCATTTAATGCTAACAATTTTTTCGGTTATGCGAATTATGTGGAACTTTGTTCCGTTATGAATAGTAATTACAACGCTGTTCTACTCAACTCATCAAGTAGTGAATTTCCAGAAACAGGAGCTACGCGTGTTATGAGGAACTTTGTTCCCTTATGAATAGCAGTTACAACGTTGTTCCTTTCAACTCATCAAGTAGCAACTTTCCAGAAACATTACCATTTCTCTTCGATATATAGGAACATCTCCTATCCCTCAGTGTCTTTCTCTTATTGTCCTTCGTCTCAAAAATTTTAACTTTACATTTCCTTCCTTTATTCAAACAGTTTAGCGCTCTGCTCGTTACAACACTCCGTACGTTATGCATGGTGCCTTCGCTCACGACGTCGTCCACCGCAGCAAAAAATTTTGTGGTTCGGTAATGGTACCATAAATATGGCACGGCGCAAATGATTTAACCAGCAGGTGCAGGTCGTCAGTTACGACGCTGTTCAAACTCTCACTTTCGACAAAGTAGTTGGTTACAACGTCGCTCGGCCGTTCAGTTTTGTTTTCCATTCTACTTATACAGGGTGTTTCAAAAATGACCGGTATATTTGAAACGGCAATAAAAACTAAACGAGCAGCGATATAAATACACAGTTTGTTGCAATATGCTTGGGACAACAGTACATTTTCAGGCGGACAAACTTTCGAAATTACAGTAGTTACAATTTTCAACAACAGATGGCGCTGCAAGTGATGTGAAAGATATAGAAGACAACGCAGTCTGTGGGTGCACCATTCTGTACGTCGTCTTTCTGCTGTAAGCGTGTGCTGTTCACAACGTGCAAGTGTGCTGTAGACAACATGGTTTATTCCTTAGAACAGAGGATTTTTCTGGTGTTGGAATTCCACCGCCTAGAACACAGTGTTGTTGCAACAAGACGAAGTTTTCAACGGAGGTTTAATGTAACCAAAGGACCGAAAAGCGATACAATAAAGGCTCTGTTTG